>NC_052950.1:26511634-26836947 GCF_013358895.1 Oreochromis aureus
CTACAAAAAAAGAAAGAGCAGAGAGAAAAGTTACACTCCAATGGCCATGAAACTATTGATTTCATAGAAAAAGACTGCTGGAAAAGCAAGCACAACTTCTCTCGGTCCTGACAAGTCTTGTGCCTGATCATTGTTTTCAGGGCTGCGGCTGAATTCATCCTGTTGTCTTTATATTTGTGTGACACTTCACATCAGCTTGCAAAAAACGAAAAACATAAAAACAACTCTACATCATGCTCGACAGTTTCTCAAGTGTGAAAACATTAACATAGCAAAGCTGTTGGAAAGCTTATTCATTTCCTGCTTGTTTTCTGTATTCAACTAAATCCCTGTGCATTACAGTACGGTTGAGCACGATCAATGACATTAACTGTCAGGGGTCACTTTAGCCTTGCATGTGCTGTGATTGCTATGTAGATCGACCAGGAAGCTGTCTGTGACATTATATCTGTCTCATCAGATTGTGATTGATGAAACTGGTTGACCAAGGTTAGGATCATGATATTTGACCTCCTGTGTGAATGTGCCAGAGAGAGAAAGAGAGATTAATGCACTTTAATAAACCAGTCACAGCAGTGCTGTTATGGAGTTTGACATACGGTTTCATAAATGGCAGAGGTTAACATGCATCTTTGCAAAGCTTTGCCCCTGCTGTTCATCAAACAGTAGGGTTAGTTGAGCAGAGCACACTAAAACGATATTGTGTGACAGAACTTCATGAGCATACAAGGACACGTTCATTCTAAATCGTGCCTTCTGGTCCTTCAAACGCCATAAAGAATAAGCCACTGATTCCCATGTGATTCATGCTGTCACCAGCCTCTCCTTAGCATGGATACTATTGCCCTTTTTGAGCACAGCGTGACACACAGCACAGCTCTACAAACTCAGAAATAAGGGAGGGATGCACAAAGGTCACCGACTGACAGGACTAAGACATATTGTGCCCCGAGGAGATCCTCTGAGGAGCAAGCATCTTACTGACTGCCTTATATTTGTGAAAATCGCCATTAGTATTCCAGAACAACAGTCATGCTTCAAAAGTCATTTAAATACGCTAAGATTTCTTTTTCTTTCAGGTGTCATTAATGAGAATAGCTGCAGGCGGACAGCATATTATGGGTTTTTTGCTATATAAGAAAAAGACTGCAGGCTGTTGAGCATTGTTGCTGGTGCATCGATCTGAGCAAGAGGACATTCAGAGAAATCAATACGAGTGTGTGGAAAAGGATCAGCCACCTTTTCAAGCAAATGCATTGATTTACAATGAATGGCAACAAGGAAGCTCTCCTGTGGTGAAAGAAGTGTCCAGATCTTATAATAGTAATGAGCCCTTAAAGATGTATTTAGTATGCTTTCTACTATTAAGTCATGATTTGCTGTTAATGACAAATCCAAAGAAAGTTTTTATCCAGCTCCTAACTCAGTGATGCAGAAGCAATTCAGTCAAATTTATTTTAATGTTGAAATTGAATAAATTGCAGAGGATTAGTTAGCCTGTAATTGAATGCAATAGAATTGGTCATAATAATCATGGTTAACTCATTCCATGATTTTGGGTTTCTCTTCCCCTGTTGTCAGATTGTCTTGGACTGTTTACAGTCCGATGTTCCAGCCATTTCCAGTGCTCCTCATGTGTTCATTTTCTTGTGTATGACCTTTTGGAGTGTTTAGGGGCTTTGCCTTTTTCCCGCATCCTCTTGGATTATTTGCTTTACTATCTTTACCACTGCCTGTTGGATCAGAGATTTGAATTTACTCGTCTTGCCTCCTGTGAGTCCTGCATTCATGTCCTCTTACAACTCAGGTCATTTTGAGCAGTATATATATATATATATATATATATATATATATATATATATATATATATATATACACATATATAGCAGCAGAGGAGAAATAATACAAATTAAAACAAAAAACTAACGGATAACAACACTTAGCATTACTTTTTAAGATACAGTATCTAGATGACTTTGGAAGTTGTTCTCAGATGTTTTTAGGAATGACGCTAACTGTCTAAGAACCACTGTGTCACAGTCTGGCGGAGACAGACTGTATGGAGTGACGAAGAGGTCCCAAAATGCAGACACAAGGGAACGTGGAAAAAAACTTGAATATTAACAGAAAGCGAGCCGTTTATTAAGGCTGGTAAAGGATTACAAAACAAAAGGCAGAGGTGAAGCTAAACAATAACTTAAACTGGGGAAAATAAAGATAAACATTAAAAAAAAACAAAAAAAAAAACATGAAACCTGATGTGGATAAAAAGATGTCTGGACCCTGGAACATGGAAAGGTGGCACAAAGGACCACGGACAACCTAACAATGAATAAACAGAAACGCACAGACTAAATACACACAAGGGTGTGTAGGGAAAGTGGAAACACATGGGGAAACGCCTGACACTAATCTGACATAACGAGACAAAGGAAGCAAAGCCAACTACACTGACACAGGACACAGACCTTCAAAATAAAACAGGAAACATGAGACGCAGACATGGGAATATGAACTTGACAACATAAGACATGCAGCATGAAACACCTAAAGGGTAAGGGACACTTAAATACAGGGGTAGAAAACACAAGAGGAATCTAATAAACAAATGAACTTAGCTAACCCAATGAAATTAAACATAAACATCAAAATAAACTAAATCTTAAAATGTTGGTCAACAGACCCAGGAACATGACACACTGGTCTTCTGAATGAGTGTTGTCAGTCGTGAAGAATGCACCAGAAGATCTCCTACGCTATTGCTACCTCATTTCAACCATAACTACAGTAGTGAAAAGACTATTATTTCCATTTTTAGATATTTGATGTCATGGCGCTGATCACTGGCCTCCCCACACTTGTGGAAAAAATGAGATGGGAAATGCAACAGGAGACACCAACAAGAGATGTGAAAGGGGGGACTGGGGTACAGACGGGTTGCCAAGTGGCTTGCAGATGCATAAGAATTATGGGCAGGTTCAAACAGTTTAAGCAGTTTTGAGTTTGTTTAGTTTAGCTTTTGGTATTTCCTGTTTCCTCAGTGTTTCTGCAATAAAACTACTACTCGGTAATTTTAGGAGAAGTCATTTGGATTTAAAAGAAGAGATGCTCTTAAAACATGACTTAAGAAAGTTTAAGGTAACAATACTGAAGACTTCACCCACACACATTTTCCATGTACTTATTCCCATAAGAGACAATCGTCTCTTACATAATCTAAATTTCTCTCTGTTTCTGTTTTTGATAGCCACCTATGTGAAGGTTCAAGAAGGTCTCTACTGGCAATATCTGTTGGCTATTCATTCAATAGACTATTCAGTGGAATGATAACATTTTTATAAATACATATTTTTTTCTCGGGAAATGTAGCTGATAATTTAGTAATTTAAATAATTACATTTACTATGCAATTTAATTACAACTTCAGAAGTAACTACTTACTCCCACTATTGAGTACACCTTTGCATTTCTTTTTTTTTGGCCAAGAATGAACCTTAAATGTGGTCAAGTTCAAAGTATGTTATTAAAGTAATATAAAACAGAAATACTCAAGTACAGTTCTATCTATAAAACACAAAAACAAAACAAAAAAATCTTCCTTTATCCAATGTTTTGTTTTTATAATTACTTGTCTATGTTTGGTTTTATAGTGTTTAGCCTCCAGCCTAAAGCTCTAAATACACTAAATACACTTTAAATGAAGCACTAAATACACTTCCCATTATATACTATGCCCAAAAGATTGGTAAAAGTTTGAGACAGAAACAGATAAAATCATGTTTCACTGCTAATAGATACCCCACACACTCAAAGGAATTCACATAGATTCCCCCACACTGCAATCATTTCATGATTCATAAGCCCAAATGTTAGCTGACTACCAAGAAACCAGACGTGTATTGAGAAAGAGCTTTTAGTTTCATCAGAACCTCACTCACTGTCCCTCAGCATCTGTGTGGATGCTTTGTGTCAGGGAGCCTGAGGGGGGAGCAAATGAGATGAGACTCTGATGCTGGCGGTTAACTCAATGTCTGTGGGGAAGAGGGAGGAGGCGAAAGATGAGACAGAGGAAATGAGAGGCAAGAGAAATGCGAGAGAAGACGGGAAAGGGGGGGAGATGAGAGAAGGTGAGGTGGTAATAAAGAGAAGAGACTAATACAGCAGAAAAAAAAGATGAAAGAAAAAAAAAGAGCCGACTGCGTGGGACAGACAGGCTGAGGCTAAGTTTAGAGAGTGCAGTGCATGCACTATGCACATGACATTAAGAGTTTTAAATGCAGAGCAGCCTTTTGCTCAGCCAAATAGCTTTTACAAAAAGTCTCTTTCCATGTTTGCAGTACTTGGGATTCGGTGCTGCACATTTCCTGCCTGTGGACATTAGAAGAAGATATTTATAACTTGGTAAAGGTGCAGACTGAGTGAAATAAGGACTGGGATATTTTACAGTTTTAATGCCACAGTATTTTGCCAAAAGTATTTTCCTATGATTTTCTTTTCTTTTATTTATTTTCATTATTGCATGTGTTTGCTCTGTGTAGCAGGATCTGTGTTGTGTACTGTCAGTCTCTTCTAGCAGGATACATGTCCTGGAATCCCTGCAGTACTGTCTGTAGGTTAAACAAGGGAATGGCCAGGAATGGCCAAGCAGCTAATGGACGAGATGCAATAGGAAGCAGGCAGTTTACATAACCATGGGCCAGTGCTTCCTTTAGAATGACTACTTCATTTATATAATTCTTACCTTCTTTGCAGTTGCAGTAGCACACTATAAATACTCCATTAGCAACCTCTGATATAATAACTGTCAGAGTTATATTGCTGCACCATTATTATTGATGTAATAGTTTAGCTAGAGAGAAAAGAATAATATTTCCCTCTAAAATGCCATCCATTGAAGATACCAGATAAAATTAACTTTTACCTAGGTCAAGTAAGGGTAGTTTCCTCCACTATAACAGTGTTTCGCAAATGGGTGGATTGTATAGGGAGGTAAGATATATAGTACCTTAGAGGTACTTTGGAAGTGCATAAGCTATTTCTTTTTATGTTAAGTCTAAGAACATTACTTGAATGCAATTCCTAAAATACCTAAACAAAAATTGGTTAAAACATTTGAGTTTATTTCAGTTTTTAGTGCGCCCATTTGTTGAAGTAACCTCTCAGCTGCTGTAAAACCACGAAAGCAAAAATAAATTCGCAGCCAGTTTTTGATAGTTAATGGGAGAGAAAATTACTTTTCGTTTTTGGTTGAAATGTAGAATCAATACAGTGAAAAACACACATTCCACTTCCTTTCCTGTGATGACTCAGTTTCTTTGCTTCATTTTGTATCAGACTGCCTGGAAAAAGAGTCTGCTCACTGAAGTTACCTCTCTCTTTTTTCCTGTGTTTTGCCTAAATTTGCTCCACTCCCACTATTCTTAACCGCATAGCTTTTCGTCACATGCCAGGTGTTCAGCTCTTATTCATCTTCGTGCTCTTCAAAAGAAACACAGCAGCAGGGAATAGTGATGGGGGAACATTCTCTCTCTGACAAAATGAAAAAATGCTAAACTTAGCCCTTTAAATTTGAGTTTGCTTCCCCGATTTATATGTACTTTCTGGAATTTATCTTCTATATACAGATGAAGTGTTTTGTAACATCTGGGGGAATGACATTACAGCAAGAGTAATAATGATTTAAAAACAACTGTGTCAGACTGCTGTTTGTAGAGTTTAGCTTTTAACACCTGCTAGTCTTAATGTTGGTGGAGTGTTTGCTGGCTGTATCTTGGACTTCCTCACTAAAAAATATCTTAGTCTTGGCTCAACTAACTACCTTCAAATCTCCTTCTCCCCTTTGGGACTTTGTCATTTCTCTTGTATTATGTACACGAATTAATACAGAAGACAGACTGAAAAGCTTTTCAAAGCAGATGATGTTAGTATGCCTGTTAAAGAAGGAAGAAACAAACACATGATGTTTTCATGAAACCTTTTTTGCTCATATACGTGAAAAACAACGATGGATATTGATTTTAAGCGTCACGACTCCAACCCTGACAAAACTTAAATTAAAGGTCAGGATATAGAAGTCATTGAGTCGTACACGTACTTGGGCCTATAATTGATAATAGGCTGACCTTTCAGTGTAACACCAATATTATGAGTGGGGGGAAAACCAAAGACAACAGTGGCTTTTTTTTTCTTTTTTTTGGTCTGAGGAAACACACTAAGTTCAGTGTTGACAGGTCCCAGATGGCTCTCTTCTATCTTTTACTGAGTTGATTTTTTTACTTTGTGTTTTATCTGCCGGTATGCCTGAATCAATACAAAACAGAAAAACGCACTAACAAAAGGTGATAAAGGTCTGTAGAAGAATCACAGATACTTGACAGAGATGTCTGTCTAAATTGAAATCAGCCCCACAGCAATGTGTAATAACTACATGGCTGAACAGTACCTTTATAGCTGAACAATAAAAGCTGTGAAAAATGTGAGACAGAGCGTTTGTAGGCATAATCTTAGACTTTGTCTTTCCAACCAAATGACAAATTGAGCTTTTTGAAATGGTCTGCCTTTGTCATAGTCCTTGCATATTTGTTGGTTTTGTTCTTCTTTCTGCTTTTTGCATTCTTCATGATTCTCAGTGTTTGCCATTTCTCCTTTATTTGATTCCTATTAAAATGTTCAACTTACTTTCTGCGCTTGTCACTTGTGGCTTTACTTCCTGTCTTTTTCATCCCACCTCTGATTCGCTGATTGTCTGTACTTGTGTCAAGTTTCCCTCATTGGTTTCACAAATGTCCAATCTGCCCTTTGTGTTTATGAAATCTCATCTCACCATGTTAGTGGCAGCATACAGGTTGCCAGGAAACGTTGCCAAACCAGTTGTGAAGCAGGTCGGAAACTGGCTGGAGAGCATCACATTGCAGCACTTCAGGGCTCCTTTCACACAACAGACTTAGGCATGTTTAAGTAGACAGCCACTTATAACCAACAAACCAACGTAAATATATGGAGACTGTCAGCAAACTGTAACAGCGACTTCTCCCCTGCATAACATCAAAACCTTCTTAGCAAACTACTGAAGGCCAAAACACCACACTTGCACAAAAGGCTTCACTCCATAGTAAATGAGCAGATTTGGTATCTGCCACCAGCCAGCACAAAGAAATCTTTTGCCAACTATGTAGTTGTGTGTTGAAAATCTGCAGAAGAGCTCAAAGATGCCCTCACAGACATTTTCAACACCTCTTTGAGCCATGCAGCTGTCCCTATGCTTCAAGCTACCAGCCTGTTCCACTGACTCCCACCCTCCCTCCCACTGGACCCCTTTCAGTTTGCGTATCGTGCCAACCAGTCGACTGACAATGCAATTTCCACCGTCTTCCACTCAGCTCCCACTCACCTAAAAAGATGTGTGTGTGTGCTAATACTGTTCATAGGTTTCAGCTCAGGATTCAACATCCCCCAGCAGCTGATACACAAACAGCGTCAGACGGCCCCGAAAGCCTCTTTTTGTAATTGGCTGTAGAACTTCCTTAATGGGAGACTGCAAGCAGTTTAGGTCAGCAACAATGCATCCAGCACCATCATGCTGAGCACTGAGCCACTCCACGGGTGTGTGCTCATTCTGCTGCTCTTCACCCTGCTGACTTATGACTGCTCCCCAAACTACAGCACCACCATCACCAGTGGTGGGCCTTATTAACAGTAATGATGAGACCAACTAGAGAAGTGACCATCAGCGGGAGAGCACATCACAGAGGACCATCCCTGGGTGAACATCACTGCCAGGAAAGTAAAGCAACACCTCTACTTCCTCCACAAACTGATGAGAGTCAGAGTCCCATTACCCATCATGTGTTCCTTCTAATGATGAGCTAATAAAAGCATCTTGACCAGCTGCATCAGTATGTGGTTTGGAAACTCCATCGCCTCCAACCTCAAAACCCTGCAGCGCATAGCAAATGCAGCAGGAAAGATCACTTTTGCCTCATTCCGCTTCCATTTACCACACCCGCCCAGCCTGCAAAGCAGTCAGCACTGGGGGCGTCTACACCCAACCCTCACACAGCTTCTTCAGTCTTCAGTACTTTCCCCCTGGGGGAGAAGACACTGGAGGCTCAGTGCATCCTGCATCAGACTGCACAACAGCTTCATCCAACAGGCTGTCAGGAGGCTGAACTCTCTCCGCTCCCTACCCCCTCTCCTCTTCTGCCCCCTAGAAAGACTGGACTACACATAGACACACCCTTATTTTCAGTGCCAGCAGATTTACAAAAAAAGCATTATGCTGCTGCTGTTTAGAAAAGATTACACTGTTGCTTTTTTTCTATATCTAATCTCACAGTATTTTTTCTTTGTATTATAATGCATATAGACATCACTACTGTATTTAGGCTTTAATTATTTTTGCTACACATACATAAGTCCTTGACTATGCCTTTGTTTTTGTCCTCCCTAGCTCCCAGGGGGACCGTGTATTTCTCTGTCTTTTTATTTATTCTTACTTTGTATCGTGTTTAGTCAGGGGGAATAATATTTTGATCCTGTGTATATCCTGTACACATGGCAGAATTGACAATAAAGCTGAGTTTAACTTTCACCTGTCAGTTCATCTGTTCTGCTCCTGTTTTACCTGTTTGTGCATCATATGCTCTTAAGGCTGATGTTGTTTGTATCTGCCCTGAGGAGTTCTTACTGCAACCTGGGTCTCAAAATTAAGAGCACACAGCAGATTGGAGAGCAACCTACTTACCTATTGTGTAAAAAACATGCCTACAACAACTGTGATAATGAAAAAAAAGTATATGAAATAGAAACAGCTCCTTAACACTAAAAACAAACAAAAAACCTAAGAGCAGGGGCAGGATAGAAGTCTGCCAAGCTTGAACACATGAAGAACAACTTGCTTCTGTTAAAAAAAACAAAAAAACTTACATAACTTAAACCTTTTCTAGCCAGATTACGTCATTAAACCTCACCTTTTTGTTGCTCTGTAGAGTTGGCATTTGAGTTCTTCTTTTGGTAAAATAAAACAATTTAAACCCAAACCGTAACCTTTTAATGAACCTAATTAAGTGCTCTTGATGCCCAAATCTATGGAGCCTCGCAAGGGACATGGGAGATTAAAAAAAATAAAAAGGAACTTTGCGAGATCTCGCAAATGTTTTGGCTGCATCCTTCAGAGGCCACCAGCTCGAAGTCGATCGGGAGGTCGCGGCACGATGTGCCGGCTGTAGTGGGCCTCGACCTCCCGTTAGCTTTGAGATGGTGGGTAACAGACGTCTCCGAAAACGTCGGAGCACTTATGTGCAAATATGTGATGTCTTGGTAAACCAAGCAGACATTTGAAGTTTACACAGCTACATTCATGCCTGAAAATATCTTAAAAGTTTATTATGTGACCCAGAAAGAGTAATTTTAAAACTAAGTATCTACCGCCATTGTTAGAAACGAATTGGCTGGGCCGCGCTATGAATTCTGGGATAGGTTGGGTCACGAAGGATACACCCGACTCGGCCTTCAAATGCGACCTGCGAAGGATGTAGTCTATTTTGCGAGATCCCGCAAAAGTAACTCGGGATCTCACAAAAGTTCATCTTACTTTTTTTTCTCCCATTTCCCTTGTGGGGCTCCGTACGAATCTAACAAGTTAGGCACTGAAAATGAAAATAAATAATAGTAATAAAACAACGTTTTTGGTGGGGTGTGTCCCGCCGGCTATAAGAAGGGGAATTAAGGTTGTGTGTTTGTTTTTCACTCTGACAGCCGAGAGCTGTGGCTGAACTTATAAAGATGGCCCAAAACCTTGATCTGTGGACTCGGCGTGTCTCATCCACACCACAATGTTTTCACAATGTTGAATTTTAATTTGATGATTTGTGGTTACAAATGATCACATTACCATACCTATTAAATAACTGGAATAAAATAATAATGTCATCAGTTAAATTCAGTTATGTTGTTTTTTAATCAAATAAACTCAGAGTATAAATCCATCCAAAACCATACAAAAAAACCCCACAATTAACTTTATTACCACAGGCACATTATTAACACTATATTCCATTTTTAAATATTAATTTTGACAGTACATGGTTACTTAGATCTTCAGTTGAGTCTGTGTACATTTGCTTCATGTGATATAATGTCTGACAGGAGAAATGTTACAGATTTATTCTGGCAAAAAAGCGATGTTGACACAACATTAGGAAACATAGTCATGATTCAATTGTATTCAAATCACAGCTGAAAGACAGAGGCCATCATTTACCAGCACTTGAATGCATTTGTGCAAACATTGTGTTTCTGTCCTCATTTACACCGTGGCTATCTGGGATATTTACTGGCTCTGTGTTGGTGATTGTGCTTTCATTCTGTAGCCGTCCTGCAGTCACAACTGTTTTCTCTCACACCGTGTGAGCCAAGCCCCGCTGCGACAGTGATTTCCAGAATAGTGTTTGTGTCACAGTTCCTGGGAGTCCTGTCCCTCCTCAGAAACAGACATGATTCTCTTTTCCAAAAGCTCTAATGGGTCCCCTGTTTTCTCCTTGTTGCAGCACCAGCAGCAGCCTTTACAAGTTCATCTTTGGGGAATTTTTTATTTCATTTTTTTTTCTTTCGGGCTGCTCTTGCAGTGGGGATATGGAGATGTTCAGAGTTTTTGTATCTCAGACCACAAACCCAGGCTTTGATGGATGTCATGTTTCCTCCAGAGGTTTTTGCTTATGACAGTCACTATCCATTTGAGCTCATACCGGCATTGCACATTGTGCTGTTACTTAATGGGCTTGTTGTTTTACGCAGAATTGATTTATACACCATATTGTAATGGAATTTGTGTGTGTGTTTTGTTTCGTTTGGGGCCTCGCTTGTTTTCTCGTCTGACCTCAGGTTCTAATGCAGAAAGCGATGCTATCCTGAACATAATTAAGTGCCTCTAACAGCTTGCCAACCTGCGATGTGTCTGCACTGACATTTGTTGTGGGTTTACCCCTCTGGCACAGAAAGCCACTGTGAGGAAAGGCTCATATGTCCCAGTGTTTGGAAGCAATATTAAACACAGAACCACCTCATTCACCAGCATAACTATACAGCTTTAGCAGGCTTTTAATGTTTATATGTGTTTATATATGCCTAAGAATTCATTTATTCTTAGCCAGAAAAATAAAACATATCCTCATTAATTTTCAGTTGGTACTTGATCACAGTGACCAATGCAATCACTTTATTTTTATTTATTTATTTTTTTTTAACAGAGAGACTTTATTTATTAAAGTAACACCAGCTGCATACAGTGAAACAGGGAGAATGACTGGCAGCTCTTTGGAATACAGGCTGCTAATATAGTCTTAATTATTTTAAAAAAAATGTGGAACACTTAAAACAATAATTTTCAGGCACAGTAAAGTAGCTGCAGGGGAGCCAAAATCTTGATATAATGACAGTGGTAATGGTAGTGCTGTCTCAATGAGAAAGCACTATCATGGGAAGCAATTATCATTTTAAATGTGAAACAGTTTAAACTCGTTGAATGAGGTAATTAATAGATTATATATTTATAGTGTGTAGAATTGCTATTGCTGTTTTGGTACAAGACCACCTTTTTAGAAGGTTTACTTACCTTTTGAAGAGTGTAAACAATGTTAATGCGTCTCTTCAAAGCAGTTGCATACAAAAGAGAGGAAAAAATATGAAAGCACTTAATCACTGCTATAACTGAAATTTAGTCTATGGTATTTGAACTTCAGATTTTTGGTTAATGTATTTCACATAGGGTTTTTGTCTGGTGTGTGAGCTAAGGTTAGGGTTAGTGGTAGAGTTTGCATTACTCCTATATAACAGTCACTAAACCCATAATAAAAATACACTCCAAATCAAATAAAGCCAGGATACTCTGATCAACTAGAGCTGAGTAAACAAGAGCAAACAAGCTTTTAAATGTGCATTAAAATATTTGTGAGACTCGGGAGCACTTATGTAAAAAAAAACTACGTTGTTCCAAAGATTAGGAGCCAACATGAGCAACTGGTTCGCAGACCACAGTGTTATTTCAGGTAAGCTACGCTGTCAAACTAAGCTCTAATCTCTTGCAGATCAACTAATTTCAGTGCAAGTCATCATGAGCTAATGGCTCATTTGATACCCTTCAGTGCATCCAAAGCATGATAAAGCATACAGAAAGCACTTGTTAGGTTGCTTTAGCCTGCTTACAGTTGATAAGCCACTTTGTAACCCACTTCCACCTTTGTTTTTCAGCCTGAATCAAAGCTCCCAGTCACACAGGCCTGAAGACCTAAAGCCCCTTGAAACATCTTCTTGAAAATAATCTGTATTTGCAAACTAAATGAGTAGTTGCTGGAGTTGCTGAGTGAAATCTGTTCCAAAGAGGGTGCTGTAGCAAAAGCTTTTTTGTGAATGCTTTTGTTGCTAGCAGATAGCCAGGGTTGCCTGTAGAGCACTCACATAATACTCACTTAAATATGAACTTAAACTTGAAAAATATGACACAAACCTGAAATAGAGAACATTCACCTTCAAAGTAAAAGTTCTGTCTTAACTATGCAACCATCACATTTCAAACTTTTACTGTTTCTGGTTTGCGTTGCACTTTTCAGAGTTTTAGTACTGCTTAGCAAATAATTTGTAAGCAAGTTGCAGCTTCCATGCAAACTACAAGCAACTGAAGCAATTTGCTAATAACGAAATGACTGTATCCTCTAGCACTGTATACCTCTTTGCAACTGCCAGCAACCTTCAGCTGACCACAACCACCTTCCAAATGGTCGGGGAGTACATATTCTTCCCTAGTGACTGGTGGTTGCCAGGGGGTCTCTAGAACTGTGTGACTTGGGCCTAGCTTAATGTCAAATTGTCACTAAGCCTTTTGTTATTCCGTATGAGGGGCTTCTGCTGCTCCCCTGCCTTGCGCTTTCCATGTATGTGTGTGGAAGGGAGGGGATGTCCCAAATCTAAGCCATGCTGCCAAATATAAATGACTACAGATGGAAATAACAATCTTCTTTTTTACTGTAGTGGTCCTGACTGAAATATATCTTTTGTACTTTTCACTGTGAAAGCATTTCACGCTAGCCAAGCAATTTAACACCTGGATAACTGGGCACTGAGTGTAAGCTAATTACAAAATGCTCTCTTTACTGTGCCAACACAAAAAGGTCTACTTGTGTTCATGTCATCAGAGGAGCAACAGGATCTCCATGCTGCTGCTTTGAGCATGCACTTGTTTCAAGCGCATGCTGAGGGGAAAACAATAAATAATGGAGACTATTGCCACTGAGAAACAGGGTGGGAAGGTGTCACATCAAACATTAGCTGAAGGTGGAGTGGGGCAATTACAGAGCAGTGCTCTGATGAATATTCCCAGGACCGCTTGTGAATCAGAGTCTAAGAAACGACAATAATCTGTTCCCTTGGCCTGCCTAGACAAACGGCTGTTTCCCTCTAGCAGCTTTGCTGTCGCACGAAAAGAATAAGACCTACCTACCTACTGAACCCATATATCCACGCCGGCCTCTTCAGACTCTAGGAGAATAAGCTGATGGAGTTGTCAGTCTCTACCACATCACACTTGATATGGGCTGAATGCAGATGAGCCATTGACAAATTGCCTTTTGCCAGGAAGTTCACCTAGAGGTAAAAGCCCCAGGTTCACTCCACACAAGCATGGGGGGAGTGATTTATAAAGAGGCAAAGACATGTCTTTGCATTGACAGGCGCTTCATCAGTCCAGATTGGGTTTCATGGTCAAGTAGAAGGCACTGATGCATTGAGAGGAGATTGGCATCCTCTATTTTCAGGGCCTTTGCATTGCAAACACCATCAAAAGAATATAAGAGGTCATGCCAGGTGACCCATTTAGGTACATCATCCATGGCAAGATTGGTATTAAATTTTTAGAAAAACGAAACAAAAAATCCAATTAAAACAGCTCAACTAAATAAAAGATGTTTCAGTGTGCTATATGAATGTTTTGCATCATGGCAAAGAACTAACTAATCACCAAATGCTACTAAAAGCATACAGTGCCAGTATGCTGCTGCATTTGACGACACGTTCCTTTACCTTAAAGGCAATCCTTATATGCTGTTTTAAAATGCTGAACTTTACATCATGAATGATCACTCAATTAAACTGCAATAAGCACTAAAGTTTGCCAACACATGCTGAGGTAGCCACTGTCCAGCTGGTAGGCTTCACCTCTCAGCTAAGATGGTTTACTGTATCACTGACAGCCTCTCTAAGATGTCTGTTATACAATTTTAATAAGCCAAAGTAGTGTTATAATTTTATGTTAATTACCATTAATTAGTAATACATCTGTCTGATGCACCCAGCTCATAATTTACAAACAAACAAGATACCATGCCGCTATATTCACCTGGTGCTTTTTGTGTCAAAAAAACCTTATTTAATAACCTTTTTTTAATATCACCTACAATGAGTGACTGAGACCATCAACTGAACAGGAAAGTGTTTCCCCCCAAAATTCTATAGAACAAGAGGTGTTTGTATTCTATCTGAAGCCCACAAGGTGCTGTTAGCGATGACTACAGATTCAGGGCTTGTCTGTATTTGCTTAACTTTTTCGGTCTGGAAGCTACGCCCATATTTATTCTATGTTCAGACCACTGGAGAGGATTGGACCCATTCAAGACAATATCTGTATTTCCGGATTCACCAAAGCGCATTTCAGAAGCATTCCAGAAACATTTCTTCAATTTCCTATGTAAAGTGAAACAGCAACAACACAGAAAATTACTTAAAATAATAAAAGACCCTGGAAAACTGCACGCAAAGATGAAGCAAATCTACCTTTGAGACATCGCAGACATGAAGATGGTGTATTTGAGGAGTAGGACTAAAGAAAAATGTGCACAAATGTTTCAGTCCTTGATTTCTGTCTTGGTTGTGTGAATGTGGCATTTTCTTTCATCACTGTAGTCTATAAAGCATATTTGTGTAGTATAAGAAA
Organism: Oreochromis aureus; assembly: GCF_013358895.1. NCBI lineage: Eukaryota > Metazoa > Chordata > Actinopteri > Cichliformes > Cichlidae > Oreochromis > Oreochromis aureus. Next base: position 26,526,615 of record NC_052950.1, read on the forward strand.
AAACATGAGCAAATTTATGAGGAAATTTTGAAATACATATATGTATTACTGATAATAAATACATAATAAATATGTATTAAAGAATAAATATATTCTAACAAAGAAAAGCTCCACTTTGCACAGTCTGCATTTAAATTAGTTTGTTTTCTGTGAAATGCCTTCACACTTTTTAAAATCTTGGTTTCCATTTTCTTCTGTCCTCCCGTTAGTATTAAGTGCTGTCTTGGCAGACCATATAGACGATACTGCCCCCATAGATTCCTGTGTGTATTGCAGTTACAAAACAAATTTAGGTGGTTTGAGAGTTTTTATAGTCAATGTTATTGATTTTGGCGATGAATCATTGCAGTCCTACTTTACAGACAGCCATGTTTTACCAGCCATTGCAATACACTGTCACAGCTGGGCGGGGACTTAAGGCATTACTGAAGACTACTGTTGATGTGATGTGTGACAAATTTTTCAAATTATCCTCAGATGGAACATTGGCTAATGAAATTAATGGGTAACTAATTACTTCTCCTGTTAAGTAATTAGCACTGAAATGTAAATACCCTTTCAGTTAGTAAATAGTATATCATGAGTAATTGACAACATTATTCGTTTTAGTTGTCCAACATGAAACATTTGTCTTTTGCACACAAAACATAAGTTTGTAATTATTTTCTTATCCTGTTAGCCCAAGGAACTGAACAAAAAAACGCCTGGATTAGAAGCTAAAATTGAATATGTTCAGAAAGGGTTTGATGTGCCCGTGGTGCTAAATCAAGCTGGAGAAATGCAAAACAAATTAAGGTTCAGTATAATTAAGATGTGTGTTAGTCGGCTGTGCAGTACGGGACTTTAATGTTTTTATACTTGGATACCTGCATGGCATGGAAGCATAAGTAACATCAGACTAATAATACGTGTTACTTTAATAAATTAGTTTTAGGTTTTGATATTTTCACGGGCTTTTTACTTATTTTACATTTTTAAAGCTTTTCTAATCCTTTTGAAACCAAGGATTAGAAAAAATAGATCAATATCAAAGAGAAGTTAAGCACAATGTGAGTGACACTTAGTGCCCGCGGTGCAAACCTTGCTGTTCATCTAAATAATCTACTTTCATTAGAAGAGAAAGAGAACCACAGAGGGGAGGAAAAATAACTAGCCTGCTGTGCTGTGGTTGTACAACTGTGTTTCCCCGCTGGCGTTTTTGAGCCATGTGATTGACTGGGATCTGAAGCGGGAGTGAAAGTGGTTTTGAGACGGCATGAAAAGAGATAATGACAACAGAGATGGGGGTGATATTCAGACTGAATGTTCATTTGTCACTTATCATGTCTTCCTCCTGCTGTGAGTCTCGAGGTAACGTGGTGAAAGAGCCACTTTAGGGATACACAAAAACTTACATCTCCACACACTGGAGGAGGATATTAGACTTCTTTTTAATGGAGGAGTGTGGATCATAATGAACAAAGGGAAAATAATGATTATCATTAATGGGCTTGGGGGAGGAGGGCAAGTCAATGGGAATGCTTTTCATTCTCCTCTTTAGAGTCACTGAAGAGTGATGCGTCTCTCAGTAGACTGTTGTTAATGTGCCATCAGGGGCTTCAGCAAAGCTACTAGCAATGAATAATAAGTTTAATGATGTTTGTTCTCTGTGATGACACATCTACAGCGCTGGGTAACCACTTAGTATTAAACCACCTCTCAAATGCTGGCACCAAACCACTTACAGCGCTCTCCTCATTTTGTTATTTATTGTGGTGCATCGGAATATATCTCATGCTATAATATTTCTGTCAAAAATTGATTCTTCTTTCTGCAAAATTATACACGATTATGACCCTCCCCAGTCCCGTACCCCCCTCCCCTTTTACTGTCAGGAATCAGGCAGCGTGTGAGTAAATGGTTTCTCATTTCATTCAAACTGCCTTGAATTTCAAATAATATGACCTTTTAAATATGCCCTCCCATTCCACAGCTGTATGATGGTCCAGCAGGTATTTGAAAGGTTCAATTGACAGGTGGGCACAATATGCTTCAGTCTGCATGGGCATTTTTATTGAAATACCCTTTTGAATGACAATGAACTTATGACCCCAAACGTTTTTTTCTAATTTACACCAAGTGATGAAATGATAATAGCCATTAATTAATATTTCCCCCCCACGATTGTTGCACTTTCATCTATGATGAGAATGAATGTGTGCATTATACCCACCTACACATAAAAGCACTCATTCAAACTCATTCTAAAGTACAATTTCTTGTGGCAATTGTAAAATATATATACTCTCTCACACACACACTGAAAAAGTAACCGAGGACACAAAATGCAGAGATGTGAGATCCAATAACAATAAAAAAATGCACTTAATATCAGAAAACGTAATATTAGAAAGAGCAAACATTTGTATCCGTGACCACACAATCTGCTGATATATTAAAAGATCTTTTATTATTGCTTGTGGCAATGTTAATAAAACATCATTGATTATGTACTTTAGCTGATTGTGCACTCAACCACAAGGTCAGTTCTATACTTAGCAAGAAAGAAGCACAGCGAGTAAACCTTGACAAAAAGTAACCCCTGGAATGTTTGCCTCGCTTTAAATTATTATCTAAATAGAACAGGTAAATGCTAAATAAATTTGCAAATGACTGATGAAATCATTAATTATGATGTTTTATATTGAAATATCTACACTGATGTACAAAGGTCCCTTCACACCAACCATTACTCCTGTGTTGAAATGGCAAATTGGAACTCATGCAAGTTTAACGTGTTAAAATGTTAACTGATCATTCGAATGGGCCCTTTTCCAATTATGTTAGCATAGCTAAAAACTCTTGTGCTGATTAACGGAAATTATTGCTGACCAAAGCAATAAATTTGGTTAGTTGGGTGTCTGAATTATCAGCCTCTGTGGATTTGATCATCTTAGAATTGACAAAAAGAGGATTTCTTACAAGATAATGCACTACTCCTTCCGCAGAAGGGCAGCATTTTTCATTTTACATGATGAACTTGCATTAGGTAGTATAATGTGAAGAGATGCAGGAGTGATGGTTGCCAAAATATGGGCATTTTACAACTTAACATACAGTCCATGAAAAAAATGGACGACTTCAATTGTATTTACAACATTTCTGTTAAATTTAATGTCATATTTTCATTTTTAGCAGAAGAAAAGAAAATTGCATATTACTTAAAAAATAAAAGCATCATAACAAAAATGTGCTACTGGACAAGTTCTACAGGTGATCTAATAAGAAAACACACATTTCTAAAGTAAGACCCAGTTAGTTCATTTCAGTAACAACCAAAGCAAACCTCCAAGAGCAGCACAGATTAGTGGGTCAAAAATAAGTCCTTACACATGACCTTGTCTCTGGACAGCGTGTCAGTTCTGATTAATGAGAAGCAACAGAATCTTTATGTTTCTCTGGGAACTTTGCATGTTGCATCTTTAACTGTGTGGATTGTTTTCTGGTTTTCTGGCTTATCTCAAAATCCAGTAATATGCATGATGGGGTAGTTTGAAATGATCAGTTGGCCTTTGGTGTTAATGTAAGCATGAATGACCTGTGACCCACCTCTCAACCCAATGACAGCTGGAATTGGCTTCGACCCTCCTGAGACTCTAAAGCGATTGGATGTATGGAAGGTAAACGCCTCATTTTGAAATTTCTGGGGACTGTTTGTAGTCTTGGAGTTTGGGGCAGCTATTCTGTAGATAAATCTGACACTTACAGGAGGGCTGCTTTACTACACATTACTCCAAATATAGATCTGGAATCTGTGTAACAGCTGACATGATCTGCTATGTCTAAAAGGACACAAAACCTTACAACAGATCCACGTTAATGAAGTTATGTCACTTATCTAAACACATATTTCTTAAAGTTAGCCTTCCTTATTGTAAGATTCAGTTCTTAATCTAGCGCTGACAATTTAATGTGGCATTTAACAGAAGAAGAAAAAAAGGAAAAACACAAAGTCTACTTTCGTGCCTGTAATTCCCAGTACAAGATGCTAACAAGGATGCAACTTCTTTTGGGATTCTCCCTCTGATGTTCCATGTTCAATTAAGCTCAGTTCAGTTTAATTCAGCTGAATTTAGCTGAGCTTTCTGACATCAATACAGAAACACTGTTGAGGAACAATAACGTGTGTGGCTCAGCTCTAATCATTAATTTAAGAATGTCTAAAGTCAGAGAAGAAGAGCTGCAGGACAGACCCTCAAATTTTGGTGGCATCCTGACAGCCCTGAGCCATCCACCGTGCAGAAAACAAACACACTCCTAGCAACAACTACCACAGCAACATCAGACACAAAATAATATTTTGGTGCCAAATCTGATGCAATTTGCAGTAAATTGGCTGCAGCAAACCTAAGTAAATCCCATTTGTGTGATTAATTTAGACACTCTCCCCACAAAATTTCATCTGCAATTATAACAGTGTGCATTTCAATAACAAAACTGATAATGCACCTCTTTAACAAATCCTGAGAGCAGTGGGTTTTATGCTGGTGCAGATATTTAGGATACAATGGCCCAAAAGCTTAAAATGTAAACTTACATTGGGGAAATGTTTAATCTTATAATGTTTCGTTTGCTAATAGGCATCAATTGGCATTTGAAGACATCACGCACACATCCCAAATTCTCCACACTATTTCTCATGCCGCATGTAACTTCATTAACGTCAGCGCTACAGGTGATCAAAAATTAATGAGCTGCCCATTTAGCAGCAGCAGCAAAAACATTATTGTTATGCAGCATAAAGTGGTGTTGGTGAGGAGCTTTAGCTAAAGACTATTTCCCCTTTAGCTCACATTGACTAATCACACAAGAGATCAGTGGTTAGAAGAAGGAAATGACAACAAGAGAGAAAATGAAGGGTCAGTGCAATTAACCTCATAGATGTGTTTACCATGCTGGAGTTTCTATAGACACCACGTTGGCTGCTGGCTTTAATTGGTCATGGCAAGGGGTTGTATATAATATGCTCATTTTAAAAGCTTAAAGGAGTACCGCAGTAGCACTGTGTAAACATGGAATTATATGCTAATTAAGAGTTTGTTTTAATTTAATTATATGCATAAACTGGACAGAGTTTCTCTTTATAATGTCTACATTTGAAAAAATAAGGAAACAAGTTTATCCTCATGTACACAAGAGGGTTAGCTGCACATCAACAATGGTCTTTCATGATATCAGAAATTCTTATTTCCATCTAATGGATTTAAAATCCAATCAAAATTGATTTTTATTTTATTTTATTCTATTTTACTTATTGTTTTGATGAAAGGAAAACGGTGCTAAAGTCCAGTTTGTGTTGGCGCTCTCTGCTTTCTATTACAACTGTGACCACCCCCAGCGGCTTTCATGTTGACAGAGAAATCTACACTCCCGCAAGTCTCCCGCTCAGAAAACCTGTCACACAGTGTACCAGTATGTATCAACTGTGCGGTTTATGAAGCAGAACTCACAACAACCCAGCTCAGGGAGTCAGCATGTTTACATGGCTGTTAGGAAAATTTGCTCATCGTGTATGGCTACAAGCACTGGATGGTAAAATTTTAACACCTTGTCAGTTCAAGTATTGACAAAAATTAACATCCCAAAAGGCACTGGCATGATGTCAAACCCCCATGGGAGGTGTGGTAATTGAATTTTGTTATTTTGCCTTTGTTATAATGACACGCTTTCAGTACCGTGTTCATGTTAGAATACAGACAGATGCCTCGATGATGTTTGAAGCACAGAAGACACTGAACAATACAGGTGGGAGTGAAATTGTTAAGACATTGCTTGTTTAACCCAATTTCAAGTGGATGATTGGAAATTTACAAATAACATATTTATTTTCATTTCTATTTTTTATTGCAAGGAAAAAAGATAATAGCATCCATATTAGTTAACATAGACTGTCACATTGTCATTGCATTTGCATGTACTCATATTCACATAGTGACAGGAAAGGTATAATTTTTTATGTTTGGCTCTAATCTGCTGCCAAGTCTTTTTTAGCATTAACACTGCTGGAACTGCAGCTACTTGAAGAGATTTGAAATTTGATCAGTTAGGCTGTGTAATCCTTTTATCATCAAGAGTACCTATTCAATTAGTAAAATGAATTTTACTTTGATCTTGTGACAAACTAAGACGTCATGCATTCCATCGTAGGAGGGATGTACCCTCTCCACCTCATTGCAGGCAAATGTTTTTCCTGTATTTTTTTTCCTATTTCAGAGGCATCTGCTTATGTTTATTCTTGTTTCAAAGTTTGAGAAGGGGAATATATTTTAAAAAATGCAGTATGGCTTCAGTGTGGGATCCAAAACCGAAGGGGACAGCGTTGTGGGCACCCAGGGTCCATTCCAAAGTAGAAGAGATCCACAATAAAATATATCTAAAGAAAGAGATACACGATTGGAATACAAGCAAGGACAGTTAGGCTATAGCTTGATTTAGACTTCTGTGAGAAATTTACATCTAATTTACATCTAACTTACAGAATAACCGGAGACTCCTTTTATCCCTGGACTGCAACCTTCCACACCATTCAAGTCCACACCATTTGTGGTATACGTCGACCTGATGTAGTTACATTAGGTTATGTAGAGGGTTGTGGCATAGGCTTGAAATGGGTTCTGGTTTGACATGGATCTGACCCAGAAGAATAATCCATGTTATAATCTAAAACCAGTACTATAAAACAGTTTCACCTGTACTTTCCCATTTCCTGGAGTAACTTACCCTAAGATCAGCAATCAGGATAAGCAGACACACGAAGCTGGTCATCAGCTCATTTAATAAACCCAGGGTTTTCTACGGTGGCCCTGAGAGGTTAAGTGGACTCTAACTTAAGAAAAATGCAGCAAAAGCACTTAAATCAAAATGGAAGTTTAATAAAACACAATGGAAAAAAAAATACACTGAAAAAAATGATAATTAAATGGAAATGTTTTTGGGGTCACAATAACTTGATGGACCAGCTGCGGAAGTGACAGACACCAAAACATTGCACTGAGACACGCTCAAAAGAAGCAAAGGGCCAATCAGTGTTTCGTAATTGGATGATTCCCATAATATTGTAGATACATGTTTGCTATTAGCTGTTTACGCTTAGCTGTCACTTCCGCAGCTGGTCTGTCACATTATTGTCTCCCCAAAAGCACTTCAGTTAACTTTCATTATTTTTTTCTTTACTTTTTTTGTGGCCTTTTTTCCATTGTGTTTGATTTTCAGCACATCAACAGTTTTGTGCTTTTGTAACATTTTTCTATTTGCTGATGTTCTTAAGCTGCAGTTTCCCATGTGCGTTCACATGCATGGGATGGAGTTGGTAGGATCAGACCAATTGCAAATATGGATATGTGTACTTTTACAAAAGCAGATAAAACTCTAATATTAGAAACATATGATGAGGTTCATACAGAAAAGAAGGATAAAGTTGTGTGTAAGAATCAGGGAATCAGGGAAATACAAAAACACTAGACACTATTAAAGAACTCCACTGTCTGTACAAAAGGTCCAAGGAATCTTCCAGGAAGGGTGGTGCTAATTGATTTGACAGTAGGTGGTGATTTTCATACTTGTTGATTTCCGATCTGGAACATAACTTGCTCTGGGGCATCATAGGTTACCATGACGATGTACGTGATCCACCTTTGCAGAGCAGAGCACCTAGTGTTAGCTCTGAAGTTACCTGGAAAAAACAAAATCCTGCTTCGTTGTGGAGGCCTTAGAAGACAGCAAGAGAGCACCTGCATGTGGTACAGTACCACCAATTAACAATCAACCTTGCTTTAAAGGAATCGCAAGATTTTTCTTTCCCCAAACCAAATAAAATCTGGACACAGCCTCTGTTTTGCTTTGGGTTTACAAAAACTGAATTTCAAAAAATTTTAATGGTACAAAGAAGTTAAATTGTTGTTTAGTTCCTTCGTGATAAATTGGATAGAATGTATCCCTGTGTCTAACAAAATGTACTGAATGCACCAAAAAAAAACAAATGTAAAGTGGCATTTGTGAATATATACAAATATATACAACAATGTATTTTGTATACATGTGGAAACTCACAGCTTCATTGCACTTATTAAAAGAGAAGAACAGCCTTTGTACAGTTGGCTGCTGCTGCTCTCTCGAGTATTGTATTTGTGTTAGCCTAATCTTCTAGAGAATGATAATGGCTGCTTTTAATAGTGCAGAGATTAGTCAGGTTTGATTTTCCATCATCATGAACCAAGCTGGATGTGGCTTTGTGAACGCTCACATGTGATGACTACGTCTAGACTCTGCTTTTTCCACGAAATCGAGTTCAAGTGAGCTCACAAAAATCCCATCTGGTATGCCCTTTATAATATATCAAATAGATACAAACACTTGTTTTACGTTTGATAGTCAGACCGCATGGAAATGCCTTGGAGCTTCCTTGTCTGCAGCCTTGTATGGAGAGGTAGGACATCTGAAATGCATGATGTGTTTAATCAGAGCATGCAGACACAGAGATAAGGCTGTCAGCCAACATGCAGGCTCTGTTGTAGTCTGACAAACATCCTATACGCTCACATTTCGAGAATAATACCTTCTGTTTACACCTTATAAGTTACAACAAAATCAATTTTCACATATATGCAAGGTTACATCATCAGTGACCTTACTTTGACAGAGAAACTGAAATATTTAAATGGAAACAAGAAGAGGATCCCTTGTAACGGCAACAACGTCATGACAAGTGAGCCTTACTTCTGTGTTTTTTGTTTTTTTTGTACAAAACCCAAACTCACAATATTGTAATTTGTGTTCTTGCAAGCGTATGGGTTTCATACATAATCATAACTGTTATGCATTTCCTTCTGCTATTCTTCCGTGTCAGCTGTCAAAGTTCAAAGGCTTTGAAATATTTGCCAGAGTCTCTTTGAAGAAATTTAAATTTTACATGCCCTGTTGATTTAAATACAATCAGACAGAATATGGCTGCGTTTGCACAACAAAGGGAGAACTGTTATATGCCAAATAAATACAGCATGCGTTCATAAAACAGGAGAAGCACTTTTGAATTATTTCACTTGAATTATTCATGATTTAGTAACACCTTGCACACTCTCATGGCCAGTGGTAAAACCAGGAGCATTTTTGGGTGCATGCTGTTGTTGTTGTTGTTTTCAGCTCTGAGCTGAAAGGCTGAGCACTGACAGCTCAAGTATGATTGTTATTCCTCCAAATTGGTGCAGTAACATTTAGTCTCTTCATCATCGTGAGCCCCAAATTTGCCAAAAGTAATAATTATCTTGTTCCAGTGCATAACATGGGCGATGACATTGCGGATCTTGGCTTAATTTGCCGTGTGGAGATATCAAAACGGGTGAAGGGAGCATTTCAGGGTTTTTACATGTGCAACCAACTTGTGCAGGGCCTCGAGGGTGCTTGTATGGTCTTCATTTAATGTCCGTGATCAAAGTATGTTAGAGCTACATGCTACCGACGGCTACAGATGGAGTGTGAACCTCGCACTCTGGAGTGCCGCTGGCAACTCTATCCAAACTCATAATATCGTGAAAGAAAGAAATAGACACGCACACATATCAAAGACCTGCACACAACCTTTAAACAGACACACACACACATACTGCAATATCTGCCTTTACCCATGCTGCTGTTGTTTTTCTCCTCAGTTTTCGGGGATCTAAATCTTTGGGTATGTGTTGACAGCAGATTGGGGGGCACAGCTGGTGTTCCCCTGTGCCACACATAGTGCCAGTGGAGATGGATGCTGAAGCCTAATGTATGCGGGCACGAAAAAAAAATCCAATTGTTACCAGAGGAAAATGGTAGAATGAATTTTCAGACTTGTCCCTGGTGCTTTTTGGCTGTGTGTGTGTGTTTAAAGAGGTCAAGAGTTTTAAAATTCATTCCTATTGTGTTCAGAACTGTGTTTAATGAACAAAAGACCTACAGGAACACGTGTCCTCTCTGTTAGGACTGTGTTTTTCTTAACCTAAAGCATATGCTCAGCCATTATATATAATGCTACTACCGAATAAACTTACAGGTCTTTTTAAAAAATACACAAGGTCTTGGCCGAGTAGAGGCACTTGTTAAGGCTGATAAGCTTCGTTGGATTAGAATCTTACTAATGATTTTATGGGAATTTTTATGAGTTTGAGCAGTTGTTATCGGGACTTCGATCCACAGCTTCTTTCTGGGTGAAAATCTTCAAAGGGCTCAAGAGGCAGAGGTGGTCCTTAAATCAGAGGCTTCATAATTTGATCCCCGTTTTCTCCTGTCTGCTAGCTGAAGTGTCCTTGGCCAAAATATTGAACCACAAATTGCTTCTGATACATCCATCCGTGCACACGTATTAGATAAAAAGCACTGTTAGAATAAAGCACTACACAAATATTGTCTGTCTATGTGACAAATGCTGAAAGTGGGTTGTAAAATATTGTGGAGTGGTCTCAGCGCTATATAAATGCTGTAGTAGTAAAACCAACACTGTGGAGATACATGATTTTATAGGCTTTATCTTTCATGACTTAGTGTAATAGATGGGTGAAGTGAATAGCACTGATCACCCTAATATGCTGCAGTGTTCTGCTGGGATTCTTCGGGTCCTGCCAATCATTTGGCCTGCCATAACATTTCATAATGCTTTTACACATACCACCCACCTAAACTTTGCAGTCCCAGCTGACTACACAGACGCAACATCAGAACCAGAAAGCATGTCCTGAACCGTATACTCCCCAGATCTCATTCCAGCTGATCATTTGTGTCCCACAAGCATTCCCCACAGAACCTGAAGAATATGCTCCTGACATCCCAGTGGCAGAACATCTTGGAGGTACCACGTACATGCCCTGACAGATTAGAGCTGTTTTGGCAGCTATATTTTGGGATTGTAACCATTCCAATGCTACTTTATAGTGGATTGTAGAAGAGCTGGCCAGATGGTGGGCTAATCAGTGTCTCTACAGAGAGAAAAAATATCTACAAAAGAAAAAAAAAGAAGATTCTGATAGCACTGAGTAACTCACAGAGGAAACATTGTGGCTAAAATGATGTGCGTTTATGTGGCGTAATATCCTAGTAACAAAATATAGGAAACGGGAGGCACTTTTACTACTTGTATTTAACACATAAATACAAGTTTTACTTTTTGTTTTTCCAACTGTTCAGTCAACCTTTCCCAGAGTGGCGGAGCTACACCTTCCTAATGAGAGGGACACCGGTGTGCCAGCCTTGGCTGATGAAACGCCTGCGCTAAGTGTCCAGGTGAAATCTCACCCTTTATAGCATGTGTGACCAGCTGGTGCCCTGCATTGCTGCCATTTCCCCTGGCGTCACTCCCAGCCTCTCAGACCAGGATGAGGCTGGTGCTGGGTGTTTGCACCCACAGCCCCTCCTCGTAATGGCTGATGAGGCAAATCACCTTTTCCTCTTTGATCGCGGCAAAGCCCAGCTGCCTCTCATCCACCGAAACTGCCCAATTAATGTTAATCAGTTAATCGACACTGTGAGCCGATAGGCCAGGTTGACAGAGATTCAGTGTGACAGTATGTAAATGTAGGGAAACAACAGATTAGACACAAGATGTCATAGGGTATTAGCGATAAATAAGTGGCATCAGGGTATTGTGATTAATGCTATCAGTGCCTGGAACGCATTCGTTTTGACAGAAGAAAACATGAACATAGGGTTTATGGCCTTACTCACTGTTTAGTTGGATAGTTTTCTTGGATGGTTTGAAGTGTTTAGGGGTATGCAGAGGTTCTGCTTTGTTACAGTCATGGGTTTTTTAAGTGTTTTAGGCCATGCATAATTTAAGTCCCAGGTTTTCTCACATGACTCATGTTAAGTATATATGCTCAATAATTAATTACCATTATTGTATTCTATTTTTAAGAAGTTTTACAAGGTGAACTTTTTATTGCCTTTCAATATTTTTCTTTTAAAACACTGACATCTTTTCAGCTTTGGTTATAGGATAGAGAAATTAAGCTTGCACAGCTACACACAGAAAATTAAGTATGTTGTCTTTGTAACACAGTCACTGACTTCTGTGAGTTGGATCAGTTTGTTGGATTGTTTTTCAAGTAAACTTGGTTATTTACTGAAATCCAACCTGCTGAGGTATTTCTCCTGCCTCTTCAATCTGAGGATTCATGCATTTTTCTAAAACCTCATCCTCCGACAGCAACTAATAGTTACTACACACAAACATGTATTACCAAGTATTTATCAGTTTTATTACCTTAAGTGTTTGCAGCAGAGAATTCAGGGGTCAGTTAGGCCAGGATAATGGCAGTTTGATAAAATAGTGTAATCATTATGACAAAACCTTAGTTTACAGTAATATCTTTTCTCTAGCTTTAATGTTGCAATGGAAGCTTGTGTGTAATTTTAATAGGAAAGATCTGCATTCATTCCTGTTTGGGCTGCTAGTCTATTCATTACATCAGTTTCACTTTCCCATGCTGTCAATTCTGATATCATTACTCTGTTTCAATCATGTTCTTGTCTGCCTTCTTTGAGCTAATCGGCCTCTGTTCTGTATCCATTAAATCTCAGTCTCTTTGTCATTCTGCCTTTCAGACTCTCATTCGAGAACCCATCTTCTTCCTCCATCCAAACTTACTTCTCCCTCATCAAGTACATGGACCCCAACGGTGGTCCTGGCCTAATTTATATCATTGCTTGGACTCTATTCTGCTGTGTTATTTCATCAGAGTCTAATAGAGATAATTCATAGCTTATTAATCAAATCCTTTATCTCAATAAATCATGTTCAATTTCTTCCAAACGATCTCACTTTCTGAATGCGTGAAGCACCAAAACTCATGAAAAATAAAAAAGGCTGACTTGTATATTATTACTATATACTTCAGTTCTACTTTGTGTTCTGACTTCTATTGACTGCTGGCTCACCTTTCGACTTCCTAAAGTAATTTAACTAATGTATTCTCTCCAGCGAGTCAAAGAATCAAAGAAGAGTTTTATCATCATCATCAGATGCAGACACCTTGGACAAGTACTTGTTCTTTTTATACAGTCTTGAAGTCTGCTTGGAAGATGCATTTGTATGGCGACTTTGTAGTCTAGGTCACAACAAATTGTTGCGAAAGTGGATGTCGGCACGGAGCCAGATGGAGCCATGCATACTTATTGGTGTGAGGTTCAGCTCGCATCTACAATGTCAGGGAAGGAGGTGTAAGTGCGTATGGCAGATGTGAGACAAGGTAACATCAAGTGACACATCACCATTGCTGGAATCTAATGTCGTTCTTATCCTATGCCTTCAAAGTATGGTTCAGGTCAGTTTTGACCCAGCACAAGAATTCTCTCATAATCAGTATCTAGACTAAATGTTGAACCACATTCTTTAGAAAATATACAATTAGAAAAAAAAAGTCTACTATCACAGAATATGTCTTGTTTTAACTAAAACATGAAAACATAACTGCCACACTGACTTATAGATATTTAATCGAAAGTGCAAATGACATTCTGGTACCGCTGGATTTTATCATATAGCCATGTAAAAACTGTTAAATACTTTTACCATGTGTCAGTGGTATGTCAATGAGTTGGCAAGTGCATGCCGTTTGTTGTATGTGCAAAAACTGTTGTATTCACACCAACTGTGCTGGAATCAAATATAAATAGTAGACGGCAGGAATAAATTGCAAACAGGATAAATATATACAATCAAGAGGGACATATACAAAACAAGAGAAATATATACAAAAATAAGAGAAAGGCACACATTGGAGAACAAAATAGTTGCAAAATGCTCAGAAGTAGTGCAAAGAAAAGACTTGGTCTGAGTGTGTAAGTGGCCTGAGTGATGAGGGTTACTGAGAACATGGCTCAGATCATTGAGGTGTGTGGACACGTGCGGGGTGCCCAGGGGAAGAAGATATTTGTGAGCCTGGAGGTGTGGGACCTGATTGACCTGAGACGCCGACTGGAGGGCAGCGGGTCAAACAGGTGGTGGGCAGGGTGCAAGGGGCCACCTGTTATGGCTCTGGTTTTCCTGAGACAGGAGGATCTGGCGATGGCCTCCAGGGGTGGTAGTGATTTTTTGGGGCCATGTTAATTACCCAGTGCGCAGCCTTCCTGTTCTCAGTTGTGACCCCTGTGTACCAAACGCCCAGGCAGTAGGAGAACACACTCTCCACTGAGAAGTAATAGAAGGTCAGCAGAACCAAGCAAAGAAGGCGATGAGCTCCTCTGCGAGTTTGAGGCTGGTGTCGGGGGTTGTGGGGCTCTGGCCTTTGTAGGTTGTGAGGGCTTAGATGCCTCTCCATACCTGGCGGGGGTTGTTATCAGTGAAGAAACCCTCTATTCTCCTCCTGTAGGCCTCTTTGGCCTGTTTGATGCCCCTCCTCAGGTTGACTCTGGCAGTGCTGTACAGAGAACTGTCCTTCACTCGTCATTCAAGGTTTTCGATTAGAAAAAACCTGGATGGTTTTGGTCACTGTCACATTCTCTACACAGCACTTGATGTAGAAAAGGACAGACTGAGTGATGGTCTTCAGGTCCTGCTGTTGAAAGGTCAAAACAGTCCTGTTGAAAGATCACATGTTTTAATGACAGTGACTGACTTAAACAAAAGGAATGCCCAGAAATGGAGCAGAACAATAGTGGTAGTTGATAAAGAACATGGAATACTGCCAGGGGTGGAGGATTCCTGAACATCATCTGCCACCAATTTTTGGGTAATGAGTCAGTGACCTCTGTATAGATCAAAACAGTCCTGTAGGTGGAGGAGAACATCATCTGGCCATGTTTTAATGACAGTGACTTGTATAGTGACTTGAGTGACTTAAAAAGTGACTTAAACAAAAAGGAATGCCCAGAAATGGAGCAGAACAATAGTGGTAGTTGAGAGCGGTAAGACCTAGTAAGGCAGAGTTTAAAGAGCCACATGGAATACTGGCCAGGGGTTCTGAATTTTCAGTCATCTCCTAAATCTCCACCGAGGGGATTCCTGCAACACACAACACATACACACACACAAACCTTGCCTGCCCACCAATTTTTTGGGTCATGGAGTCATTTTAAATGACATTTTCCACTGAAACTGCCTGCAACTTGAAGTGGAAGTACCTCAAAGTTATCTTCATCAGAAGGGCTGTAATCAGAGATTTTCTCCACGTTGTCTTCTTGCTCTGAAACATCCTCTCCGAAATGACTTTCTGCTTCCTTATCTTGGAAGATCAGATCAACGGGGTCTTGCACAGTAAGGCTTGCTGCCATAACCTCAGCCACCGAAATAGCAGCTCAGGTGTCTTTATAATCTTATACTCTTTTGATCTCAATTTTTTTTTTATCTCGGGTTAAAATAAATTAATCCTGATTTATTTTTAGATTATTAAATGACATTGCAGATGCTTCTGCTTGTAGAGTCTCATGTCTGCATCAAGAAACCCTCTGAACTCTGTTCCTCATGTGGACTATTTATGATCAGTTCTCAGGATGTTCCCATGATCCTTGGAAAACCAGCAGGTGCCTCTCTCTGCTGATATATGTGCAAATGGGAACACAGACAGTACTTGGGACAGCATCAGGGTCCCCTTTGAAATTTTC
Organism: Oreochromis aureus; assembly: GCF_013358895.1. NCBI lineage: Eukaryota > Metazoa > Chordata > Actinopteri > Cichliformes > Cichlidae > Oreochromis > Oreochromis aureus. Next base: position 26,542,215 of record NC_052950.1, read on the forward strand.
CTTAATTTGACCCTCACTGGTTGATCTAAAAGCCATCTGAATGGATACAGGTAAAACTTAATCAGGAGCAGCCTCCTTTGTATCACGTGTGCAACAGTATCAGATATTTTCATTCTTTGTGTATTCTGGCCCACTTTTAAAAAGCTGTTACTTCAGGTTTATGCCAGTGACTTTGGTCGCTTCTGTTTGTGCATAGATATCATCACCATGTTTGCAGTTTTCATTTCCCGTCTTTTATTTTTGCATGATTTCATTTCATCAGAAAAAAGAAACGAAAAAAAAACCAAAAACAACATTTAGGATAGATAATCTTTCATAATGACCATGAAAGCATTTATTTGGTTTTGTCACGGTTTCTATTTTATTGTCTTTTTACTGTGCCCATAAATGTTATTCTAACAGTGCACAGATTTTGTTTCACTCTGCTTACTGTCAATCATTTCACACCCACTGTGGAATAAAAAAAAAAGAGAGAGACAAAAGGTCTTCACCAGAAAATAATTCCTTCACAACTTATTAAAAAAAAAAATAAAACTGTCTGTTCATGCCATATTTGACAGCTGCTTGATTTGCCTGATTTGTTTGAACAATTTAATAAAAATGACAATACAAAAGTCTATTTTCAAATACTTTGAATGATAAAAAATGAAAATAGATCAAACAAATAGGAAACACTAAGCAGACTGCAAGTCTAAATATCACATTATCTTCCTTTTTCTCCTTTGTTTTTGTCAACTTTCCTTGAACTCAACTGGACCCAGAGTTGAAAAGTACGACTCTGATCCGCGGTTCACAGCAGGTGTCCTGATGCCATCTTTTAGATTTATGGAGGTTTTTTTTTTCCTCTTTAAGTGCCATGGGACAAAATAAGTCTGTGGGTGTTTATACCAAAAGAAAGTGGGGGAATTTAATCAGTCCTAAACATACTTTCTGCTATACAACTTGTAAACTAATACCAGCTTACGAGTGTATTCCCATTATTATAGTAATATTTTTTCACCCATGCTCACTTTGAAGTCGACTCTGTGAAAGCCACTCTAATCTCCACTGATTTTTAGCAAAGCATGTTTTACTGTGAGAAATAGCTATGAAAAAGGGGATATAGAAAGCCTTTGAAGCTCCACTGACACTTGGATTCAGACCTAAATAAAAAAAAAAAAAAAGTATGATTTTTTTTTCTTTTTTAATCTTTTGCTTTCTGCCAGTCTGTCTTCAGTTTGCAAAAGCTTTAAGTGGTGATCCTTTATCTAGTAGAAAGCCAGATGAATGTGGGTCCAGACAACACATGTGAGCAAGAATGGGATTGTTGGGCAGTTTAATATATTTCCCAGAAAAAGAGCAAGATATGTTTGTGGATTAAAACATCAAAATCCAGGTACAGCAAGACAAAAGTATAAAAGGAAGGCTTAGAAAACAAATAAGAAATTATTTGACTTTAAGGAAAATCATACAATCCTTAAAGCTTCCTGACACTTTGTGAGGAGTTCTTTGGAAGTATTCAGGAGGGCTTTTCTCATAAAAACACAAAAAAGGCTGCATTTCACTGATGTCTTTTTTTGTGCTCTGTGTCTTGTTTTGTGAGAGCGTACACACTGGAACTGTGGTAATTGGGCCAGAGATTGGATCAGCGTGAGGTTTTTCTGTGGGGTGTCTGGTAAAGAGATCCCTACTAAAATATTCAGAAGAGAAGAGATCTTGCAAAGAATTATAAACTGACTGTAGCTTCTAGTTTGGAGTGCGAGTTAAAATACGAGTCATTTGGGGGGGTAAAAATGTGGTGAAGACCAACTGGCTCACTAGAAGGAAGCTGTGGTGGTTTTTGGCAGCTCACAGGTGTGGATGATGAAATCTACCCACACAGGTGTGTTTTAACTCGCACAGTTGTTATAGCATACTGGCAAATTAGAGCTCTTTGCGGGACTGTGTGGGCTCCCACAGACTGACTGACTGACATCTTTCCTATTCTTTCTTCTTTTCAGATCTGTATAAACACCTTATATATATATATATATATATAGACCATATAAAAGACACCCTAAAGTGAAAACGCGTGCAGACCTGTACATTCTGTCTCTGTCTCCAGTAGACGGCATAAAAGAAAGTTTTTCTTTTTTCTCATATCTTTTTATTGGTGTACTGAACATCTTTTAAAAATAAGTTTCTAATTAAGTAGATCAAAAACAGGGTCAAATGCTGGGCAGCACCACAGGAAGCCTGGTATAAAACCAGCAGAGAGCCAAACTAAACTGCTCTGCACTTACATGCCACTTTGATCATTTTTTCTGAGTTCTGAATAGGTGATGTAGACTAAAAATACAGAAGTGATGGTAAACCATAACAACCCAGTATTAAGACTATAATATACAAGTCAGGTAAATTAAAAGACACAGTTCACAGTTTCATCCTTTTGTGCATTCATATGTATGACACTTCAAATTACACTGTTCTAAATAACTAAAGGAAGACTTAGAATACATATACATTGATACATATATAAATCTAACAGTTATGCTATCTATGCTGATATGGACTGGGTAATGACTTAGGAATGAATGGATGCCACATCACTTGATGGAGATGAAAATTATCAACTTACAGAATGTTGAATTCAAAGACACCCTGAAAATTGAAGTGAAAAAAATGATAAGGGAGTCCATTTTAATGAAATTTCATTCCAACAACTTAAAATGGTACTTAGTAGTTTGTATGGTCTCTACATGGTTGTATGCATGCTCCTAATGAGATGATGGATGGTGTCCTTGGGCATCACTAGTATATACTTTTTGTCACATGAGGCTGGGAAATGTTGTTCACCAGGAGGAGCCACGGACCCAGTGCACCAGCGTTGGGTCCTACGATGGGGCCCAGGATTTCAACCCGATCCCTAATGGCAGTCAGGGTGTTGTTAACTAACCTGTAGTGGTCTGTGTGTCCTTCCATGAATATGCCTCTGCAGACTTTCACTGACCCGCTACCAAACCGGTCGTGCTGAACAGCATAAGCTTAACCCTGGGTTCTCCAGACCCTTTCCCATCAGTCATGTGTGTTTTGCAAATATGGCGTTAAATTAAAAAGACTTACACACTTTTGCAAAAAAAATGTAAAATAACTGAAATGATTTTTTGACCTTAGAAAATTAAAATATAGAGAAACATGATTAGTTTAAGTATCTGTTAGGTAAAAATAAAAATGAATTATAGGTATAATTTACCCGATGAAACTTGAGTATGTTCCTGCATATTCACATATCATATGTGCTAGAAGTTGGCGCATCGATGCACATACTGATATCGGATCAATAATTTGTTTCTATCCTCAAATTTCAGCATGTAGCCCACTGAATTGTGTTAAATAAACTGTTTTGTAGCAAATGAAAAAATATGTGTGCTATAGGATAATTTATATCCTATTGCACATTTAAACAGAAGTTGACCCAAAGTGCTCTACAAACAGGCACATTTACATTCCTATTATCAAAGAAACCTGTTTTCAAAATACACAAAAAGCTGAAAGGTGTGTTTTTTCGTGTTAAGTAATTATTGAGGAAATTCAAAAATCACAGTTATTAAGTGGTAGTTAAAATCAGAATTCGCTCTTCCCTCCATAAGCAATTTTTATAAGCTTGGTAGATCGGTGGGCATTACTGGCCCCGTATTTATTTGGTATCTGATCGATATCAAAATTTTGCAGTATCGTGCACCACTCATATGTGTATTGCGCAGGTAGAAGCATCCGTCACTGTTATTCTGACACATCATCTAGTCAGCTTTGCTCTCCTTGAAAATATAGTTGAAATTGCTAAAAAAATATTTTGCAGTAGTTTCAGTTTGAAAACACTTATGTGGAGGCTGGAGGAGATTAAAGGATGGAGGTCTGTAACTGTGGTTCAAAATATGAGAGGGGTTTTTTTTTCGGTTAAAAAAAATTTACAAAATGGATTAACTGCATGTAAACTGACTTGCGATAACAAGCTGTTAGTTAGTCTGAGAAACCTGTTAAAATGAACAAGGCCAAACAAGGATCTTGTTCATTTTTAACAGTCTGATCAGACTCCCTCTGGTCAGTATGATTAATTTTTATGCTGCTTACAGCAAATAAAACAAATATGCCCATTCTCTTTGTTTTTTCCCTGTTCCATTTTATATTTACGAGCAAATACATAGTTCACACTCATATCAAACAAAATCATGTTTCCATTGTTGTTGAAATCGAACAGACCAGGGGATGTTTTTCTATTTTATGTAGATTAGAAGCAATTTTCACATTTTATTTTTAAATGTCTGCCATTTTTAACTGCATTAATACATTACAGTACATAGTCTTATGTTATATGATTTTGTCACATTTGTCACATCGAGGGGATATTTAAACTTAAGCTAACTCTAATAACCCACTCCTGTGTGGACTGTAGGCAATAAAAATCATCAGATTTATAAGATTTTCCTTTGATAATTTTATTGGGAGCGCTGGGCTTTAACACACAAATGAGCTTAGCTCAGCAGACTGAGGCAGCAGATTACAGATGCTGAAGAAAACAGAAAAGAGGCATCAGTGATTTATAGCTGTGGTCTCAACAAGGCCAGGCACAGAGTGAAGCTGTTTACTACATGTCACCCTCTCCAGATCTAATTCTCTGTCACTCATATAGAGTTCATGCAGGTTCGGGGTGTGTTGGGGATGCTCGCTCTGCAAAAGAATTTGCATTTTAACCAGTAATTTAATCTTGCATTGAATTCGAAAATCTTAAGGGAGGAATGTCTTTGATAAAGTGGAAGTGGTCTCTCACTCTCACACTCAGCAGCATCCCGCACACCAAGCCACGTAGTTATGACAGGCTCCATTTTTCATAATTCTGCAGTTTGATTACAACTGCATGATGATTGATGACGCCCACTCGTTGACTTTAACGCATCATGCTGGGTCTTGAGGTGGTATGGCAGGTTGACATGGGGAAGTGGGAAAAATCTGAGTAACTCACTCTAGTATGGCGGTGAATAACAACAAGTTATTTAATTATTTAGATGTGTTTATATCAGATTTTTTTAAAGTTGTATAAAACATTTTTTTATTACTACTCACACTTTGGAAATCATATGGGTCATGGAGTTTTGACCAGAATACATATAAAAATGTATATATAAGCACCCATTGAGGTGTCTTCCAGGCATATATTTTCCTATACAACGTACATAGATATCTCCTGACTAGTTTTAAGTAACCTACTATTGCAGACTCTGCTTTGATGGCCTGTTAGTTCATTAAACAGCACATCTTATGTGTCAGAAAATTGCACAAGAAATGTTTCAAAAAGACTCAAATGCAAGCACAAGGTCCAGATCAGTGACTTGTGAAACAGCTACCTGTTATAGCCACCGTCCACCTGCAACCTTTGCACCTTAATACAAAACCACATCAACATACTCTTCACATACAAGTCCAGAGGACTGAGTCATGGAAACAGCCTCAAGTGGTGACTTGCAGAACTGCAGCTTTATTCATATTTTCCTATTTATACATATATCCTTTATTTAGATTTCAATTTGGAAATAAGAGGAACTTCACACGCTTATACTATAGCTTATTTTTGCAAGCTGTTCGTTAACTACATTCATTTCATCTCTGGATTTTCTCCATCAAAGCCCTGTTATCTAAAGTCACAGGCTGTTCCTTTTTGGTAACACTTTTTCTTGCCGATCTGAACCTCTTTTTTATTGGGAGAGTACAGAGTGGTGCACGTCTGGGCGAAAATATATGCCTGGAAGCTTGCTTTTAAATAATTTTCACTTTATCCCACAGGAAAGAAAGTGTTTGACAGGCACACAGAAGGAAGAAAAGCAGAGACAGGTATAAATTACCTTATATTTGGGGGGGGGTGAAAGGTAAACTCTCATTTCAAAAAAAATATGTGTAGTCACAACAGGCTTCTGTTAAATTTATGGGTGCCTGTATTTTCAGTATTGGTGCTGCTTTGCTTCAAATATGACAAATAAAGCCAGGCTTGCTGTCTCAGTTAATATTTTAAAAAAAGTCAGCGCTGAATTTCATTTTGGAAATTACCGTTGTGGACCTGTCTGTGATTTTTTTTAGTTAGAATAGCAACTGAGGCAGAAAAAAATCAAGATGTCTGATTGTAAATGGGAAAAAGTAATAATAGACAACACTGAATCTACTTTCACTAAGTGTGTAATCATGAGTCAGAGGTTTTGGTGTGTGACAAAATAAAAATTACAGCTGAGTGTTAGACTTTTTTGGAGAAGCCCTTTTATTAGCTGTCTTGGTAACTGTTTTATGTTTGTGTGTCAGCTTTGGATTTGGAAGTCGGGTAAAAATACTGGCAATTGTCAGTGCTGCTCTTCAGCCTCTTAGCAAATACACCTGTGGCAAAATTTCAAAATCCCATGTCACCTTGTTCTTAAGTTATTGCATTAAAAAGATTTTCAGAAAAGTTGACCTCTGACCCTCAGGTCAGTGATTTGAATTTGTCTAAGATTTTTACTAGATACACCTATTGTATCATTTTGAAGCTCCAGTGTCACCTTCTTCTCGTATCTCATATCATATTCACAAACTTAGATGTCCACGCTACCAACCTGTCCACCCAGTGGCATGACGACAATACCCCAGCAGCTGTTTTCAGCTGAGAGGTAAAAACCGGGCTGTGTTCCTCCCTGTGGTGCCTTTACTTGTTCATGTTGATATGGCCAATAGGTGGTTTCCAGTACCTCACTGTAGTCTAGAAAGCATGTAACTATCCAGTCTAATCAGTGATGAGCAGAAATGAACCCAGATTACGATGAGTTGGCCAAATGCAAACAAATCAAAGCTAAACTTAAGTGAAAGAGCCAAAGTCCGAAATTCAAGGTTTAGACCTGAAAGTTAAAATGCCACATTTCCATTAATAATTAGCTAAACTAACACAGGCTTAGCAGGCAGAAGGGCACAAGCTGGAGAAGTCTATGACCTGGTCCTATTGGTTGCGCTCATCATATGGGAATGTTACATTTTTGCTTTTCTGCACTGTTTCTCCTCAATGAAGTGTTGTGATGTTAAATGAAAGTTTTGTCCCCATATGAAGATATACTAAAAAGAAATCTTTCTATTTTCAAGATAATGCATAGGTTTTATGTTTACCAAATCCAAGTAATCCAAATATCTGGGGTCTCATGAGGTTCAAGTCCGGCCCTGTGACAGATAAGCACCTCCCCCACCAGCAACCCTCATTTGGAAACATGGAAGAAAATGAATGATAGACCTAACTTGGTCAGGAATCCCTTTCTGATCATAATATCCAATAAGCATTACCCAGTTAACTGTTATCTTTTAACAGGAGAAAGAACAAAACCTATGAAAATTCACTTTGGTGCGGCAGATGTGACACTTACATTATTCAAACCAGAATAGAAGTCTGAGTCCTGTCTAGGGCTTTTTTTTTAGTACTCATTTTACCTTAATAAACATTTTTCTTTTCACTTGCACTTTGTCTAGGTTTAGTCACTAAAAGTGTTTCAGTAGATCTAGTAAAAAAATTCACAAAAATGAATGCATTTTCAGCAGAAGACTTATGCATCCTTGGCTACCACTGTTGCACGTCCCATGACAGTGCTGTTTATTTCAGAAGCTGAGATACTCCTATTGACGGCATTCAACCATCCTGCATAATAAGAAATTACCCTAAAGACATACCCATGTGGGATCCAAGAGCTCCTGACCAAGCATCATTATGTGAGCATTCACACTGACGACAGGTTTTTGCAAAAACAGAAAGATGGCAAAAAATGTTACTGCTCCTGCGTTGATGTTCAACTTGCTCTGCTGTACTTGAACTTTTTCAGCTGCTCTCAGCTCGTGATTCTTAGTTCTAACCACTTCCTTCCAGTCTTTCAGATATTCATGTTTTCACTGAAATAGCAGAATTATTTCTGCAGAATGTTACAACCTGTGGCCATGGCACCCATACTTTTTACTACTGCTTGTTTTCAGTGCCGCACACTTAATCTTCTTTTTTTGAATACTCACTACTAATGAAAGAAATACTCCTTTCAAAATAATGCAAGTTTATTACAAAGATATGGCATATGAATGCTGTATAGCTGGTTATAAAGAATTGCATTCTCATAGCACTTCAACCTTTCCTCTACAGAAAGGTAGAGACCATGACCATGCAGAGAAATATCAGCCTCAGTGTTCAGTCTCCCTGTCTGTGCTTATCAACTTACCCTTTTCCCATTTCCACCTTATCAAAAATAATTATCTCTATTCTTGGTGCCTCTCGCACTCTGATTTTTTTTTTTTTTTTTTTTTTTAAATCCAACTATAACCTGTTATCGCATGTTGACTTGCACACAGGATTTATGTCATTTGTCACCTTCCTAACATGCCACCCGCTATAGTTTATTTCTCAACCTCTCCACACCTTCGTGATCCCCGTCTCCTTCTTTGAGCTCCCCTGGGTACTTCAAAGATACTGCGGGAGGTTTGCTGCAGTTTAAGGCTAAGAAGCAGAAGGGAGTCATCTTGTGGCCTCCACATGACCTGCTTCTGCTGGATAAAAGGCCACCGACTGGCCTTCTGATCTAATGTAACAGGCAGAGAGTGAAAATGATGGTTTTACTGTCACCCTGTGTGCAATTTATTTTTCTTGTTTGCTCAGACCTCTGACATATGCATAGAAATGGCAAATCAGCTGCAGGACTAATAATTATAACACAAGATCAAAGAGGAAACATCTCAAATTGAAACACCTATAAAAACTCTGATGATGTGTTAGAGATTTGGTTTTCTCCTTAATAAATACACTGAAGGACGCTGGGCCCTTATGACACTGTGTCTGACAGTTTGGTGAGAAAGATGCACAAGTAGGTGCTGGGTTGATACCCTTCCAGTTCTCCTTGTATTACAGCCACAGTTTCATCTCCACACATTTGAGGCTGTGAAACATAACAAATTTTCATGTGACAGCATGTATGGATGTGCCATTTTGGAAAGGCTGAACTCCCTGTGAAACCTAAATAGGCTTCAGGAACTGTCTCATGGTACTAAGAAGGTTTTAGAGATTAGTGAGGTCCAGAATGTTTTCTCTTGTATCATTTAAGCTTTTGTGCTCCAGTGACCAGTAGAAAAGGCTGCACTTTTTAAAGAGATGCAAGGCTTTCACACACTGGATGAGTGAAATCCGTTCAGATGTTTCATGCTTTAAAAACAGAATTGAGACTCACCTATTTGTAAAGCAGCCATTCACACTGACCGTGTAAATTCACAAGACAAATTTGCTGAATTAATTTTTTTGCACTAAGCTCGATTTTTGCAGATTTCCAAGTCCAAATAAACAGATCTGACCAATCAGACCACTGCATTTGCAAGTGCACTCGCTCAAAATGCGTACTGGCACTGAATATACAAATAGTAAAATAATACCTGTCACGTCTGAATGGAGAGGTTGTGGACTCAAAAGCAGACACTGACAAATGGACTTAAACTGAAAGTGCATTTTTAATGGTGGCAGGAACAGAACACAAACAAAAGCAAAAAGCAACTAAAAACTAAACCTACTAAAACTACAAAAGCAATACAGAACATGAACCCCTGAGCCGAGGAACCTGGACCATGGACAAATGCAGAGGGTGATACACAGACAATCCAGCAACAAAGAGAGGAAGACAAAGGGCCTAAATATACACAGGCATAACGAGGGAATGAGACACAGGAGGAGAGCACAGCTGGGAGAAATCATACACAACGAGACCGGGGAAAGCAAAACTGAAAACGCTAATATAGCACACGAGACTGTCAAAGTAAAACAGGAAACAGACAGTGGCGTGTCTAGAAAATTTTTGTTGGGGGGGCCAGGTAGGGGCACAGATTTGGAGAAGGGTGGCAGATGTAATTGGCAGATAATGTTAGAAAAAAAAATCTACGAACCGTTAACCATAATTCAATAACCCTGTAAACCTAATAACCGAATGTGCTTTTAACTCTTATTAGAATGAGATTTTAACCACTATGGTGCAAAGTTTTTAGATACTTTATCTGCCTATTAAAAAAAGGCAGATTAAAAAAGAAGATAATCTTCTTACAAACTGGTGTTTGATTTTGAAACAGGAAAAAAGTGGGGAAACAAATGAAAAGACTAACATTTGAATGAAACCTGAAAGCAAGTAAATACTTTCTATGCTGCCTTATGGTAAACTTTGGTAATATTGATGTATAAAGAACAACACTGGCTGATGATGAAATACAGTCAGCTGGCACGGTGACACTGCCAGTATTAACCTGCAGGGCTGGACTGGGACAAAAAATTGGGCATTTTGACTACAGACCGGCCCACCAGGTATTAAAGCCATAAAGCCTTTGAATGAAAACAAACGCTGTTGTGACAGTGATGTACACTGTCTTGTTGGTTTATGTATGATTTCTATACATTTTACATCAGATAAAAACTTTGTTCGCAAGATTCAGATAATTATTTAATAAAAGCGAGATATTTTAAATGATAATAAGAAAGAAAAGTATTTCTTTGTGTCCACCTTTCCCTGTTAATGCCCTACATGGCCCCCTGGCATAACTTTGCTAGACCCGCCCCTGCACAGTTACCAGCTGTCAGCTACTTAGAAAAGGATCCTGGTGTTATTTGTCTCTCAGAAACAGTTCATAACTTCCCTTCAACTCATTCATGTCACCTAAAAGGTAAACCTGTTTCTCCATCACCTGTTCAGCTCTGATGATTCAGTAAGGACATCTCCTGGTTTCATCTGCATGTTTCCCTCTCACCATATAACCAAACCGATATCATGACCAGCAGCTTTACAGCTGTGGCTCCAGCAAACATCAGCTGAGACTAGAAATTAATATTAAATAAATTCTAACAACAGCTGATCAAGCTTAAACGTGCTGCTGTTTAGCGCGACATCCGCTGGTTTCCTCTTTCTGGCGCAAAGTGGGCGATAAAAAAACAAGAGAGAAAAGCCGATCAGCTGATCATTGATCAGTTTCATGATTGAAGTAGAAACAGGAGAGGGAGGGGGGAGGATGAGAGAAGAAGAGGCAGCTGTGCAGCAAAGAGCAGAATAACTCCAGATTTGTGTCTTTTTCATTATAGCGAAAGTACGGGACAAACTGTGTCTCTTCTCAGCTCAATACGAAACGTGTAATATTTTCTCTGAATGAGGGACCATTCTCTTTTTAAGGAGCTGTTGGAAACTCTACTAACTAAACTTATGAATAAAGTTCACTATCAATAACATCACAGCACCCACCCAGCTGTATAGAAACTCCGTCATGCTAGCTCACGCATATGCAGAATTACTGTAACGGACTGTAAAAGTCAGCACAACGAAAATAAACTCCACCTAAACTTGTTTTATATCTGACCCAGATAGACTGCAGGTCATAACTTCTTACCTGAAGTTCAGTTCACCTGACACTCGGACCAGCGGCCGCCTCGGGTCTCTGCTCCTCCTGCCTCCCCTTCCCTCATCCACCAGCTGGCCTCTGTGGAAGCTCTGCCACAGCCACCACCAAAAAACTGAATTAGTTTTACACATCGACCAGCATCTGGCCAATCCACCACCTCTCATTGTTCATGCCATTACAAAAAAAAAAAAAGAAAAAAAGTCGTTAACCTGCAACCAAATCTGCAGCTCCATACAGCTATGTTACGACTTGGATTATATCTTATAACTCATAACTCTTATGTTAGCTCCCCCCAGTAGCCTACTGTCTGATATATTCGACGGTTACAATAATTCTTTAAGTGTTATTTTTTCCTTGGTATTCTAATTTTACCGAAGTTTACTAAACTCAACAAACTTAATATTACTTACAGGGACATTTATTCTCTCCTCATTTTCTTTCACCGAAGAATTGTTTTCTGCCGTGCCGCTTGGCTCTCCTTTGCTAAGGTGATGCTCATAGTGCAGAAGCCGATGCTGCATTCACTTACACTCGGATATCTGAGCTTCACTGTGAAAACATAATCGTACGTTTGATATTTGGTTGAATTTTTTGTTTTAGCTTGCGGGTGGCACCTGGGGTGGCCAGTCTGGTTGGATATCTGAGCTTCACTGTGCCTGTGCCCCCAGGCCACCCCGCTGGACACGCCACTGGAAACAGAAGAACATAGAAACCAGGATAACTAGACGTAGCACAGAACACAGGGGAGGCACATTAAGCTAACCTAAAGACTAGAAATCACCAAAAATACTAAGGAATAACTAAAGGAGGTAGAAATACAACAGACTAGACCATGAGAAACCACTTAATCACAGAACATTAAATAATCAAAAACATAAACACTTTGTCACCAGACACAGGACCATGACAAATACCATTTTACCCCAGACACACAGTTAGATGCTCCTCTGAGTCAGTCAGCTCTTCAAAATTATTTCTCTTCCTCCTCAGCTGTGGTCCAAGTTCTGCAAACAAGAATTCAAACCTCATGCATGAAAGCTGCTGGGATTCAGCTTTAACTTAATCTCTGTTCTTTTTTTTCTCTTTTATTTAAAACAAGAAAAACCTGAGGACCAGATCATCACTTAATGCTTACTTCCTGTTTCCACAGTGTGTTTTTCGAGGACAAATTTTTGTTACACGTTAACTTCAGATGCAAATTCTTTGTAACTTTTTCACAATGCTTTAAGCCTTAAGTCCTAGAGCTACATTACAATAAACCCCAAAATTTAGAAAAATGTAAAAGACTTTCCAGAAGCAACCATGCATTTCGAAATATGCAAGATGAGTGTTGTGTCTATGTTTGTGTAAAACAATGAAAAAACCAGATGTGAATAGTTTATTCCTTCGCTTGAAATGAAAATAGCACAAGGGAAACAGTTATGTACTCAATGGCTCTGGCACTCCTGTGTCTGTGATTCACTCCTCGTGTCTACACCAAGCAATTATCTTTATCTTTTCAACTGTCTTATCAATTGTCCTTTCAACGTAAAAGCCATCTTGAGTCATTGATTTGTGTCAGTTTTTACTGCCTTAGTTTGAAAAAAAGAAGGAAAAGACAAAAAACTGATTACTGAGGTCCGGACTTTGGTTACTTGCTACCAGCAGTGACAAGCACACTGGCAAAAGGCGGAAAAAAAAATTAAAATAAAACTGTTGTCACTTTTATTTGCATCAAAGCAGGTGAAATGAAGTCACAATGGTTTACCTATCCAACTGAACAGACTCATAGCAGATATCCCTGAAATGCTAATGGATTTGTGTTATACTGTAATGATTGAGTTAATTATTTGGAGCTCTGCTTATTCACATAGTTAAGAGATTTAAAAAACAACAACAACAAAAACGTGGCCACAGCTGCTGTGTGGTGAACTTAATTTAGATTTGAAATTCATGCTCAGAATGCATTATCTTTTTATGAGTCAGAATACTGGGGACATTTGAGTATTATTCAATACTAAAAAGAGCATAAGTGGACAGGATGATTTTTTAAATTCACTAAAATAACCTTAAACTTGGGATTTTATACAATTATCTGACAGAGCATGGGAAATTGAAATAACTCAAGCATGCCATTTATTGCGTTTTGCACATTTCTGAAGGATTCTTAGCAGCTCTTGTTCTTGAACGTGTGCTTGTACTCTATAGATGTAGAAAAATGGCCAGATATACAAAGCACAGTACTTTGACACCTTAAGTGGGCGATTGGCGTCAAGCATTTGGTTTGTTTTAAGTTATGGATGAAAAGATTTTAGAATTCATTGACTGACCTGCTAATTTAGCCTGCGGGAAATACAGGAGTCTAAGACTTGCTGTTCTTTCATCAAGCTTTGTGGATCCAGTTACATGTAAAGAGCAAATAAAAAGGTACATCTTCTTCAAAAACGAGAGAATATTTTAAGTCCTGTTTTTGATCTTCATACAAACTGTTTACTATTTCATTAAATCCTGTTTAAATATGAGTGGTCAATACGGAAACCCTTTGGTACCAAGAGTCTTGTCCTTTTGCTACATAGGCTGCATATCGGTGTACTTTTCTATGAATGTTCTCGCTCAGCTTGTTGCAGTAGAACTTCCCACTGACCATCTCACCCTGAGAGACGGATTCATAATCACAAGCCAAAATATTTTCTTCTTGTTGCTCACTGCTTGTTCGTAGACCCAGCTCTCGTCACCAGTGGTGCAAAATTAGGATCAATTTGTAGCAAGGGTTGATATTTCTCCCCAAGTTTGAAGTCAGCAGACAGTGTAAGTTATAAGGGGACTTACAGAGAAATATCAGCCTCTGTGGGAGCTGTCTGGACATGTCCGGGATTGGTCTGTAACTCTTCACCATGTGCACTGAAGCATCAAATGTCAGCACAAACTCAACAGATCCCAAGCAGGCCTCCATTTTTTTTTCATTAAGCAAACGGCGGGCTGCAGGCTGACATCCACAGAAGGATCTGAATGATCCACTTGTGGTTTTTCAAAGTGGCAAACACCATTAACTAGGTTCCCAACTTGCATCATCTTTGTATGGAGACAGATATATTAAAAAAGTGGATAATATCTGTTTAAATAAATTACAGGGGGAAAAAAATAAAATAAAATAAAATAAATGTTTTGTTGATTAATAGCAGAATCAAGGCTAATGTTTATTTATTTTTTCGTGCATTTTCAAGAAATTACATTTCAAGTCAGACTGAATAAAATGTGTTATAATCATGATGAAAATGACTGAAACAACTCTGAGTTTGTTTTTTGGCAACTTTAAAAATTTAGCATTTTTTAAGTTCTCATTTTATAGTAATGTAAAATGTTACCACATGGTCTCAAAGTGATATGTTGGTAGAAGTTCGTTTAACAGATAATGCATCATTGAACATAAAATTATCTTCTTTTTGTCACATAAAAAATGTCCATCTTCAGAATGATGAATCCAAAGATTGTCCCTTCACCCACACACACCACCACCACCACCACATCCTGTAGATATAGTACAGTTTGACATATAGCTTCCTTTCACGCCTGACAAAAATCTGTCCAGGAAGCATACCATTACTATTGTCAAATTGGGACTGCAGTTTATAGCTCCATAATACAGTCATCACTCATGCTGTCAGCGACCATCACATGTTTCATATTAGCTCTATTTTTGACACTGATTTATTCCACCGCTCTTCCAGCTGCAGAGGGGCAAAAAATAAACATCCAGTCAGCATCTGTAGTGCCAAACTGTCTTTGGCCAGCACAGTTTTCTTTTAATCTTTGTGCTTATGGTCACACAAAACTTGGGTTTTTGTCTACCAGTTTCCTTTGTATATTTTCTCATGCATTTCTCTCCTTACTTAGTTTCCCTCTACTAGACTTGCTCCTGTTTTGACCCATCCTGAAAAATGCCATTTGGCAGAGAGGGAACTGCCTTGTATCCTTATATCAACTGTATAGCCCAGGCCTTTGCTGTACCCATCTGCTGTGGAATACCCATAAATAATGTGTGACAAAAGGCTGCGTGGGACAATCCTCGGCCTGCTCATTTGACCTTTCGACAAAGAGAAACTCGCTGAAAACAAACAACTCCCCTTGACACAAGGACGCAATCTAATTTGGTGCAGAGAGGCTGAAACAAGGCTTTCCATTTCAAAGTCTTTTGGGGAACTGATTCCAGCTCAGCACACCCACATCAGGACTGGCACATTGAGCCTGAAAAGAAATCAATGGCAATGGGTTTAAACAGTCTAACCATAATTGGGCTCATAGTCTAGAACCAGTGTGGTCTTTGGAAGTTTTGTAAATACCAGCAGAGAATAACAATCTGAGTGAAAATGGCTTGTGCATGTCTCGTTGTGACTCATTGATTTTTTTGTCTGGTTTTATTATTTATTTATCCGCTGTTTTGTGCATGCTTCACAGAAGCCTGCAGGAGGAAGGCAAAAGAGAGAGCGAGAGAGGGGCTCTGTGAGTACATCATCCCTTAACATATGAACATGTTTAGGGGTTTTGTCCTGTTCACATGAACTAATGATCAGCACTACAGCAGTACTGAGCAGACACCTGGATGTACAACATAAGAAGTACTGCACTGACCATGTGATCATTATCTGGTACATCACTGAAGCGAGTGTAAGGTAAAGAATTAAAACTAGGGATGAAAAGGCAGAAAAGAGGCCATTTGTCTTGAGGTGCTTAGCAGCGTCTGAGACTTGCTTCCACTTAAGTTTAGCCTGACAGTTAAACCGCACCAAAGGGACACAATGCAGAACAGAGGAGACTTTAAATATTGGATTGTACAAACACATCTGAGTGGAAGCAAGAGGAGGCTGGCAACTTCATTTGAGTCACTTGAATGGTAGACTCCTTTACTAAGTGACTTTGGCAATCAAGGGACCCATCACCTAATTTTTTTTTCTTCCTTTCTCCAGTGGGATCTGATTAAAATGACCTCTGTTTAAAATAGAGTACAATCAGATGGGATAGATGCTAAAGGAAAGCAGATTCCTCTATATGCAGATAGGTTCAGTTAGCCTTGAGGCTATATAACAAAGATGTTATTATGTTTACTGGTGAACCACCATGCCCATGACCTGCTCAACTATATAATTGTAATCTTTGTCAATTGTTAGGTGGTTACCAGACAACGTGATTACATGACACACACACACACACACACATATGTATACATATAATCGAGAGTGACATGATCATATATATCATCATATTTTGAGGAGGTACAATAGACGTGATAAGTGCACACATTCAAAGTGTTCTAAAAATAGTTGGTTGCTAGGTAAAATGATAACATCAAATTGGATATAGATAAGAGAACTTGATATTCAAATTATGTGGATCAAATGATATACTGCTTTTATAAGACGTTATAGATGTATAACCTATGGCTCAGTTTAGCCCATTGGTTGCTAGGTCACGTGATAACGCGATAAGGCCAAAATCTCGAGGGACTCAAAGATGTGTCCACACAGGAAGCAATTAGCTCATTATTGACCAACCATCACCTTTAAAGCAATGCATGACCAGCGAATTGCTTCCTGTATAAATGCCCCCTGAGCTGTACCTATGTACCCCTTTTGGTTGCTTAACTCCTGACCATGTAGGAAGGCTTTGCAAACAGACAGACAGATATTTTATGTGTTATTAAAAGATAATTTCCACCTTTTTGTGGACTTTTGGTCTCTGGAGGTTTTTGGGTTGTTTTGCTCCACAGAATTGAATTCTTAATACTAGAACATACACTGATTTTTCTTCTGTGTGCTTTCATCTTTATGGCAATCATTTGTATCTTGCATTGTAGGGAGAAACTGGAACTTCCATACAGGCCAGACCTTTTCACCCAGCATCAGTGGCTGATCTTAGTTATTTAGCTATTGTTAAAAAATGGAAGCAGTCTGCAACAATGTTATAATATTTTGTGGAAATCATTCCACAATCAGTCAGTTTTTTTACACAGAGTTATTCATGTCCTATGGGACCATTTTTATTAATATTTGTTTATTTAATTTGAATATTTGTTTTTGCTATCTCCTTTTGACTGAGTTTATTCAGCTATAATATTCAGTTACATTCAGATAAAGATCACAGTTTGGGTTGAAACACATACAGTAGCTATACAATGTTAACAGTTTTCCCCTTAGTAACAGCCTTGTGTATTGTGTTGGTTATTAATGTGATGAGTCCTGCAAGAGTTTGACTATTTCAGACACTGGGGGATATCCTTTGAGTCTATTAGAGAGATATCCAGTGCATTAAAATATGATGCAGTAGTCCATATTTGACAATGTAGGAGTGAGACTGCCCTGTTATTTGCAGCA
Source organism: Oreochromis aureus (assembly GCF_013358895.1). Taxonomy (NCBI): domain Eukaryota; kingdom Metazoa; phylum Chordata; class Actinopteri; order Cichliformes; family Cichlidae; genus Oreochromis; species Oreochromis aureus. Next base: position 26,559,971 of record NC_052950.1, read on the forward strand.
GGATACTCGCAGACTGTTAAAGCAGTCGCATGCGTGTTGTTGTGTGTATGCATATGGAAATGTGGAAATCTCTTGACTTAACACCAATCCTCATCAAAGTGTTTTAGCTAAAATTAAGGAACACACATTTGTTCTCTATTTAGAATAAATGTGTAAGATTGATTGTCTTCAGGTTTATTTCACCGTGATTTCACATCATTACACATTACAGGTGTGTAATAGCAAGCAGAATCTGCAATTGTTTGCAGTGTCAGACACATGGCATGTGGGTGTTTTGACTTGTCTAAATTTAAAGGAATACTAATCTAAATAATGTGACAAACAGCTGAAAATGGCATATGCAATTTTACATAATCCAGTTTCTAGCTGTGAAAAGGACTCTTAACATAATCACATCCATAGCACATAAGCTGAATTTCAGAGTTTGTTCTCATTTCACAAAATGCCATGAGGTTGCCTTACATCTTATAACATTTTGCATATTCACACTAAATTTAATAGAAGTGTTTTCTTCATGCCACGTGGGTCTGCCAAATGTGCCATGTGGGATTCTGTGGCATTCACATTGTGATAGGTAATGAATCATGCTGAAAAATGTTTTCACTAGCTGTGGGGTCTGAAAGATATTTGTAACCTGTGGCCCAGCCAAGCACAACAAAAATATTAACAATTGCATAAGGCCTGGAATAAAAAATGGGTTTGATTTTATTCAATGCAGGGTAATTGGAGCCGATTCTTGTTGTTCTGCTTTCTTCATTTTTGCTGCGGCTCCTGCTGTTTCCTGAGTTTCAGGAGACCCAACATCCTCATATTAAAGAGGGAACTCACTTATTATTTTTTATATTAAAAATATTTTAAAAGGTGTTTTGGATGTGATCTTTGGCCCTCTTCTGTGGAACCAGCTCCCATTTTGGATTCAGGAGAAAGCCACCTCTCTAGTTTTAAAATTAGACCCAAAACTTTCCTTTTTGATAAAGTTTATAGTTAGGGCTGAATTTGGTGTTCCTGAACCATCCCTTAGTTATGCTGCTGTAGGCTCAGGCTGCAGTGGGATTTCATATGATGCACTGAGCACTTCTTCTCTACTCACCTCTTTTCACTCCCCATGTGTTTTATGCCACTGCTGCATGTCATTACACTCTTAGTCTGTGTCCTGTCTCTATATGCTCTAATTTTGCTCTCCTTTTTCCCCTCATCCCCTCAACTGGTCTCGGCAGATGGCTGCCCCTCCTGGTTCTGCTGGAAGTTTCTTCCCATCAGGCCTGATTTAGACTTCTGTGGTGAATCTTTGTCGAGGCTACAATGTAACCTATGTAAGTTGCTGATGTCGTTGCCGGCGTTTATGCTACTGCTGGTGCATTATCTGTTAATTACAGTGTGGTCATGTCCCAGTGTGGTAGCATACAGAAACAAATAAAATGCAGGGACTTCCTTCCTCCTCCCATTCTTTGTTTTTTGGGGTTTTCCCCTTCTTTGTACATTTCCTCATATCTATTCCGATAATTTCACAAATCTCCTTCCAGAAAGTTATGGGAATTGTGAGTCCTTATGCTGATAAATTCAAAACTGCAGTGAAAAAATAGTAGGAAATGCAAAGGAAGAATCAACGGTGCTAAACAGGCCTGTCACAATAGCATAAATCCCCTGTTATAATTTTTTCTTTCTCACTGTCACAGTCACTTGATTGTTGGGGTGTTCCCCAGTGCTGTAGGATCTTTACATAAAGCGTCTTGAGACGACTGTTGTTGTGAACTGATGCTGTGTAAATAAGCTTGAACTGAATTGAATTGAATTAATTTTTCTGTTTTGTATAGCAATTCTTAGTCTGTTTACACTGTTGGGAGTTTCACTACCTGTCTTTGTTAGTTTCCCTCTGCCCTCATTAGTGTCACCTGTCTGCCTCACCTGTTCTCCATCGGCTAATTACCCATGAACATGTGTGCATATAAATGCTACAAATAAAGTATACACTCTGTTTCCTTTTATGTGCTGCCAGATTTTCTTGTATATTTTGTGTTTAAACCTTAAAATCATTTCCTAGTGTTGTGCCGTTTGTCCTTTCTTTATTAATGACATCTGGTATGGTTTGTGGACTTTGCATTTCGCCTGCTTTTCACGTAGTTTTGCCACATTGTTTGATTCACCATGTATGATCTCTGCCTTGGATTAAAGATTTGTGTGGTGCTTGTTAAAATCCTAAAAGTTGGAGAAAGGTCATAGTTAACTGCCTTTAAACCAACATTAAAAACAACAACAACAACAACAACAACAACAACAACAACAACAACAACAACAACAACAACAACAACAACAACAACAAAACCCAAAAACTATTTCCTCATCATAAAGAATATTTTTTAGGAATTACTAATGAAATGTTTTGGCTAAAATAGCAGCATCACATTCTCTGCAGCATGTTTAGAATCTGGAGTCTCTTATAATTCCCAGCCAAAGCCAGAGTGCAGTCAGTTTTCAGCCCAGCAGTTTCATGCTTGAGACCAGCTCACTTTTTCTTTTGGTAGGTTAATTGGAACAGAACTGTCAGTCCATCTATTTAATCTCCTCTGTTATTTAATTATTGACACATTCCTTATCAGTTTTCTCAGCAACACTAACATCTGTTGTGGCTTAGGGATCTTCTTCTATCACTGTTCCCTTTTTCTTTTCGGCTTCACTCACCATCACACTCACAACATTAAAAAAAGTCCAAAAGCTGTAGGCACTGTAATTTCACGGAGACAGACCAGCTACTGATTAAATGGCTTAAACATATTATTTAGTTAATAAATTTATTTAAAAGCAGTTTAATATGCAGAACATTACGTTTGTGCATGAAAGCTTGTGAGCATCTGCGTTTCATGTAGTTTTCTGGTGAATGTCTTGTTCTGTGGTTTGTGTACTGTACGTGATGCAGCATCCCAAAACTTTTATTTATTTATTTTTATTTTTTATTTTCTAAGAACTTCTGCAAAACAATTAATTTCATTTATCTTTGTTTATTTCCATGAATTTTCAACTCTGATATATTGAACTTTGTCTGTTCTTGGAATTTTTGTGATTTAGTAATGATGCAAGTAGAGTAGCGGGTTTGTAAATGATTAAACTTCAGATAAAAATTCCACTTGCTTTACAAGAAACATCTGATCAGTCACAGTCCACATGGCGTCATTGCCACAGGCTAAGGACAAGAAGTTATCTGCATCATTAAAGCTGCATCTACACTGGAAGTGACGCTTATCTCATCTCTTTGAAGCTGACAGCTGGTTGCTTGCAGACTTGTAACATTTGCTACCAGTGGATATGTCAGTCAATAGTATCCTATGCTCTCAATGGTAGTGGCTTCAATTGCTCACCTAAAAGTTTAGAAAAGTTTATCTCAGGAGTCCAAGATAAACTTTTCTTGGTTATTTTGCTTGTAGTTGCTTGAAGTCAATATCATTCACTTTATGTGGTGTCTAGGGTGCATTTTTCTGGTCAGGTCCCACCCTTAGGCATGTGTGGTTATGCTGAGGGGGCTTTTTCCTTTTACATGTGAGAGGTTTGTGGGACTAGGATTTGGGATATACATCATGCATTATTTATTTTCAATTTATGTATCAGAAACTGTACCGTACCTACATTTTTCAAATATAGTTTGAAAGATATCTACAGACAGATACCTTAAGATAAGAAATTGTGGAAATACTGGAAAGTCTAGTTATTCTTGATTGTGTCATTGCTTGTCAGTTTTTCTGTGTAGCTGGGATTCTCATCTGAGTCTTTGGTCAGCTTTTCGTGTGCTCATATGCTCATAAGTCACATATGTTGTTCTGGTATTATCTTTGTTATCAGTTCTTTGGCTGAGACTATAGAAGAAACTATATTTTTTTAAGCAGAAACAATATAATTTCTTCTATAGTCTGTTTAAAAAAGGTTAGCAGTTTATTTGCATAGCCTAAACTTTTTTTGCTCATTGCCTTTCAAAAAATAAATAGAAAGTTGGGAAGCTAAAGCAACTTTTTTTAAATGATTTTGGAGGAGGGATATTCCCACAGGTAATCTGATCTATTGGTATCCAGATGCAGCGATATCACAGCTGTTTAGAATGTAATGTGTAGCCTACTTTAGAACAGATTAACTAACATAATAGTCCATTTATTCTGCCTATTTTGTTTACAACTGCAGCACCGACCCCTCATGAATATTCCCAAAGCTCCCCAATGCTTCCTACTTCTGTTGTTGTACATGCTTTTAATAACTTTTTGTTGTTGTTGTTGTTTTTTGTATTAAGCTAAATCATACTATACTACATATATCACAATGTTGGCTATTTCCCCCCTGTAGTTATGTGATTAAAACATTGTATGAGAAAGCTGCACTGTAGGGAAATAATTAGAAACATATTGTATCAAAATATGTTTCCCTTCTTTCTACTTTCTTCATTTTATCTTCAAAGTAATATTAGTAACAGATGTACAAAAACTATTCATGTCACTGGTTCAGTGACACCAATACAGTCATTCGCTGTCCATCACTAATTACTGTCACCACAATTGCTTGTTTGCTTAATGAAATATTTATGAAGACGCTCTTCCTATTTTTGTTTGGGATCACTATAACAAGCATGAATTTATAATGAATTGCCTCAGAGTGGCTCAGGAGACAGCTCAAGTGATCACACAATAATTTGCTGTTGCAATTACAAACCATTGTTCACCTAATAAGATGATGGGAAAATAGAATTTTTGCGAACTCCCACAATGTACTGCGGCACATTGTTAATTATGGTGTAGACTGGCAAATTAGATATATAGGTCACTGCTCTTGTCACGGACCAGACAATTGACCGGCAGTTCATCAACAAAGTTTATGTCAGACTGTCTTTAAACGCACCTTGATCTTGCAAACAATAAGCCTGATGAAACATCAATGATGAGTTTGTGCAGTAATTACAGTTCTACATTACATTAATTACATTAATGGTAACGTAAACTGGGGTAAAACTTCTCGCTTGCAGTTGCTGCTCACAGACAAATGTCTTCGGAGAGAGCTAAATTTAAATCCAGCAGTGTGCGAGATCCCATTTGTACTGCTAATCAGTGTTTGGAGACAAAACCCAGGAGGAGAAACGTGTTGTTAGCCTCAACATATACACTGGTGCTTAAAAAAGATATTAAATGACGACATCAAGGGGCACGCAATCATCTCGCCTTTTAAAGCTTCACGCTGACTGAGAATAGCTGCCTGACATGTGGTTCATGTGGGCATCAAGGCTCTCCAACTCATCGCTCCTTGCAGAGCACACAGGGCAGCAAATGAGAGTGCGGGGAGTGATCAATGCAAATTACTGACGAGGCCCCAGGAGTCAGTAGGTGGGGGTGGAGGTGGTAGTGGAAGAGAAGCAAAATGCATGCAGGGCAATGGTTCATCAGCAGTGTTGGCGGCAATAAAATAGTCACAGCTGAGATCACAGGTGATAACAGACTGTTACAAAAGAGATTGGAAGATATCTTTAGACGGTGATGACAGCTCGCGTTGTCTTTTCAAATTGGCTTGCAGTTTTGGTTTTGTTTACAAAATGCATTAGAGCTTCACTGTGTAGGCATCACACCAGTTGGAGGGAGCAATCAATCACACCTGTAATTAGTTTACAATGACTGAAAAATGTTAAATTCCATTAAATCACTAATAACAGGCTTGCATAACTGAGAGACAAAAGACATTTGTCAATGCATTGCAAGCTCCCATGAGTGTTACAATTATGTGGCACACCCAACACAGGGACAAAAATGCATCAGTCAGCAATAGTTTAACTCTTCAAAGAAATGAGTTGAGTTCAACTTGGGGAATTAGAATATGTGTCCAAGGCAATTAGGGGTACATGATTAGGTTAAAATTGTATTCATTTTAAGACGAATCAATGTGGGCAAGTTCCAGATTCAAATTGGATCATCCTGACTCATTGAGCTGCTTTTATGATGTTAAAAGATGTTCCTCCACAAATAAATGCAATTACAGGGCATTTTGTGATATTTAGGCACCAAAATGTTTTTTAAAGGTTAATAAACACTACTGCTCAAAAGTCTTGAACCCTCATTTCTTTACGTTTTTCTATGAAAATCGAAAGTGATGTATTTAAATATTGGCAAGCATACATGGAAATATGTTCTTCAAATGCAAAAGAAGAGTTTATATAACTCTAAACAGCTTGAAAGACAATATTTGGTAAGACCACCTTTATTCTTTAACACAGCCTGGACTCTGTCCAGCAAGCTTTCTTGGAATTTCTTTTAGTAGTTCTCCGGGCTTCTTGAAGACATTCCATTCCATTCTTGGTCATGAGATCCCACACTGCTTCAGTAATGTTATGGTCCAGGCTCTGAGGGCGATTAATAGTTTTCCATTGTTTGTTTCTAAAACCAAGTGTGCTTTTACTGCATTGGCAGTGTGTTTGGGATCATTGTCATGCTGAAAAATTAAGCCTTTGCGAATGTGGATCAAATCTGACAGTATTTTTCTGCACAGTTCAATTTTGAAAGATCCCCAACAACACTTTCTGAAAAACAATGTGAAACCATTACAGAGCCTTCACTTCTCACCTCTCACCCACAAAAAAATGTAAATTTACATTCATCACTCCGAAATTTTACGAACCAGTTCTTTACAGTCACCCTTCCATTGAAGTCTTTTCTGATGAGGCTGTAAAGAAACATAAATTGATCAACTGAAAGGCCAGATGCATCTCTCAGGAACTGTGTCTAATCTTTACTGGATTGTTTTTAAAATGCTGCATTACTTTCATGGAGCAGATTTTGGGCCTGCAAGTTCTGTCCAAAAGAAAAATTCTAAAACACCTTCAGAGTACGATTGCTCAAGACCATTTTTTAAAAATTCCAAGAAAGTGTGCAAGCAAAATATACAGAAACGATGAGTGGCTCAGGACTTCTGTATATAACTAGGATACTGTCATTTGTTACATTGTCCAAATTCATTTCATCCCTTAAATGATACCTTAAAGTTTGACCTTCTCTCTTTTCTCCACCCAAGATTTACTTTAAATGCGGTCTTTATCTGCCTGATCCACAATTTAGTTTTACTTTATTATCATTACTTTTAAACATTCAAACATTTTTTCATCATTTATTAAAGCCCTACTAATGGTTGACTTGTGCAGTCATCCAATAAAAATAAAATAAGGTGATGGTTGATCCAAATGGACAATGGCTAGTCATGCTATATATGAGTAAAAACATGAAGCCGAACAGTTAATGTGCAGAAGATGAAAAGCTACCTCATTGCATTAAATGAAAAGCTGCACATGCAACACTTTATCCTCATTTTCAGGCATTCTGTTCTTCAACATTACATTCAAAATCGTTTTGACATTTGTCTTTGTAACTGCTGTCTCAAGTTGGATTTATCGCTTGGATTGGATTGATGTTTTTTAAATCATTATAAGTCACCCCGGTGGTTCTGCAGTCACCATGGCTCAGTGCTGTATACATCGTTCTCTATGATTTTTGAGGACATAATCAAATCATGTATTATAGACTGGAGATCAGATGGAAGAGGGCATGTGTCATAATAATTTGAGGATAGGAAAGTGATCTTTTCTTAGTTTGTGCTGGCATTGCATGCCTGTCTATGAGTCATAAATCAGACGAGACTGTCAACTGGAATTTGTGGAGTTTTCATGAAAATCCATACACAATAACTAGTCTGGTAGATAAGTGAACCACAGCTTAACACTCTGTTCACAAACCTTTTGTTCCCCCTGTTACATCTAACAGGTGCCAGCAGTTGTCATTATTTCCACGTGTACTTTTTAATTCCCACCTTTAGGACACCCTGCTGAGGACACATCATCATCATTGAGCACAATGAGCCTGACTGCTTCGATATGCTAAATCATGCAGATAGTTAACAATGCATAGCAACAGTTCTCTTTTGTTTTTGTTGTTGTTGTTTTTGGCAGGTGTGAAGGCTCACCTTCCTGACTTCCTGCTCTGCCTTTCTCTCTTTTTTTTGGGACAACAGCCTGGCTGGGTCATCAGAATAGCAGCTGCACTTGAAAGGTGAGACTGGTTAAGGTTACAAAGTACATTTTTAGGCAACTCTGATTCAACACTTTTCACGTTCCCACGCCTTCCGAATCATCAGCAATATATGCTGCTATGAAATACATATGTATTAAGAGTAATCCATTCATTTTGGGGCTGTTATAGCGCTGGAGTCTATTGAGGCTGACTTAGTGTGAGAGGTGGGGTACACTGAACAGTTTGCCAGCCTGTTGCAGGGCTAACACAGAGAGACAGACCACCATTCACACTCACACTCACATCTACAGCCACTGTAGAATTACCAGTTAACCTAACCTCAAAAACAGTCTAAATGTCTTTGGACTGTGAAATATCCACAGAAATGTCTTGGCCAGATGGTGGATTCAAACCCAGGACCTTCATGCTGTGAGGCAGCAGTGCTAACCACATGTAAAAAAGCTATTATGTTAAATTAATCTAGTAATTATCATGAATCTATTATTATTTTTAAAACATCTGATTCTGTTGCATTCAAGATCAACTATTGTTCCCTGATGTGCCTCCATTTCATTCTTTCCATTTTCTTCAAATTCTTTAGTCTTAAACCTTTTTTTCATCTTTTGTTTGATGTGTGATCTTTTTCCTCCATTCAAGACAAAAAAAACCTGGCGCTGCACCTTTATGAGAGTGTAGTTATTAAACTTGCATCGATACAGACTTGATATTGGAGGGTGGATTGGAATTAGGCCTCTGACATTTTCTGGGCAGCCTTCCACTTTCCTATGGTCCCCGGGGTTTGTGAGAAAGTTTTTGGTTTTTTTCACATTTAGTCAACACTTACATTTTCAATCATCCTTATACAGTTTGCACTGCTGATGCCTTAGTTTTTTTTAAGTAACTGTTAGATAAACTGATGGGGGCAGTTAAATCTTTTGTATGTGTGTGTGAAATTCACTTTTGCCAGAGAAATTAATTTCAAATGGAGGCTGGTCCAAGGGTTGGCACAGCGGTTTCGCTCTGTCACCTAACAGCAAGAAAACACATGCTGGAACATGATACTGAAGTTCCTTCATACCCGTGTCGAGGTTTTCTTCACAGAAGTTTCAACCGTGAAGTCGTTTTTGCAAAGTTATGAGATCTACAGCAACACATATGGTCAGCTTGACCCATAGTGAATCTGGCCATGTGTGAATTTGCCAAAGTCACTGAGAATGGAAAGTTCTCTACTCTAGCTGCACCTCTTACAAGTGCTTTCAGCTCCAAAAATGAGTTTCAGTGAACACCTGTTTGTCAGAAAGCTTTTGAGGAGGTTAAGGCCTTAATTTATTCCCCAGAAGTTTTGATAGCCTCCTGAATAGATATGCCTGAGCAAGTGGATACTAATGTGGGAGCTCAACTCTTTCCAGTTGAATGAGTTAGTTGTTGAATAAAGGGTAGAACATTTCCTTGCCTTTTCTTAGTCCATGTAGGGACATTGGGTTGGAAAAGATGATGCTATGACCTGAAATCAACTGCCATTGCATTGTCTTTTTGGACCACTTCTTCATCTTGTTGCCCCAGTTTATTCTGGCAACATCTTGGGTGAGTCATCAGAAGCCGCTACACCTCTGAAAGGTGGGGGTGAATAAGGTTGCAGAAACCTGCTGTTTTAGGTCATGCTCTCTCTCTTTCTGCACAGCCCTCCACTTTTTCTGGGCCTCGGTCGGATTTCTACTTTACTTTATTTTTAAACCATTATCTAACACTGTTACATTCATGTTAAATCACCTGGCAATACTCATGCCTTAGACTTTCAGACCCCACTGTAAGTTTGAGAAATGGTGAAATAAACTGATTGGACAATTCAATCATTTTTGTGTGCGTCTGTGTGGGCTCTCACATGGCAAGACACTTCATTACTGGCAATGTGGAATACTGCGAGTGTTGAGCTGTGTGGAGCACAGAGGTTTGTATACAGCTGAAAGCCACTAGTGAAGTATGAAATAAAACATCAGCTCCTCAGAGTGGACTACTCGTTCCGAATGCTGAGATTATCACCTCTCTGTCTCGACTGAAATGCAATTTGTTTTCTGTCTGGAAAAAAGTATGAAAGAAGAAAAAAAAGGACCAGAATGGAGAACTGGAAGTTTGTAGCTTATTAGAATGCAAATGTGCTCCGGGGTGAGGTTTTGCCAGCCGTTATCAGTTGACATCACAGGGAGAAAGTCACCGCTGTGACTCATTCAGGGAAACATGACATTTAGGAGATAATCGGTCTGTCTTGCTGCAATTGTTCTTCAACTTTTCTGCAGTGTGAAACCTTCACACGCTTTTTCAGAGGCTATCTGAGCTGCATAACACCCTTTGTCCTGTCCTCTGGCAAGGCTTTGCTGAAAGGAGAGAAAACTGTGGAATATGAGCATCTGATAGAAATCCATATCAAAGTGGTTTAAATTTCAAATGTACAGAGTGTGGATCCTCAGCTGTTTTTGTTCTGTGTCTCTATTTTTGAAATGAGGAAGTGTACAATATCATCAAGCCCCCCAAAAATCAGCTAATTTTGAAAACAGCGAGATGCGGAAATGAGCAGAGGTTAAAGTTTTTAAAAAAGAAATGTTTTATTCTTTTACAGTTGATAGTGTATTTAGTTTATCACTGTGCCAAATATGTCTCCAAGATGATTTTCTTGCCCAGCTGCAAAGTGTGAATTGCTCTCCCATCACAAATGAAAGAGAGAGAGATCCGTACACCCCCTCACTCTGTGAACATTATAGACAGTTTGTGCTGCATAATTTAACTCCATCTGTGAAGAAATGTGAAGCTTGAGGAGGGGAAAAAAAGCCGTGAAAAATATGGTCTCCCGTGTTCTCTAAGCCACTTTTCATACTGTAGATGGGTGGTATAATAACATTTTCTATCAGTGACAGATAGACATTTAAGGTAAAGAAAGGTATGGAGGCGTACAAAGAAGCAATTTGCAAACTTAGGAAATCCTTTTTTTAAACTTTTTTCATTCTTAATACTTCATTTAAGATTTATTCCTCTGATGACTCATCAGAGTTCCTCAATATTCTTTATGCAGCTTACCTTTATCCTCTCATCTATAAACCAACTAGAATAACAAATACATCTGCAGCAACATATTTCCTAACTCTTTTGAGTGTTGTTATTTTAAATTATTGTACAGTGTTTCAGATTCAGTGTAACTAATACTGGCTTCCACCATAAAGAGAGGATTAGAGGAGCAAATGTCATAGGTTTAATAACAGAAATCAAGAGTCTTGATGAAGGAGATCCAGTGGGTCAAACTGCTCAGTAATCAGGTGCATCTCAAATGTATTAATATATTCAAATACATATTTGAAAATTTTATAAGCCGCTAAACTTTAAGCCCTGGATCCCTCCAGACTTACAGAGATAGTCTATTAAAAATAAATAAGCTGTATATAAAAAACATTGTTAGCCCAATACCATTCAATATTGTCGTATATAAAACTGAAAAAATAAAACAAACAAAAGCTTATCTAAAAATTATACTTCTACTATGTTTTCTAATATTTTGAAGAACAATAGTATATACCACAGCACAGCACCGTCATAGCATAATAAAATGTTATGTAAATCACTGAGACTGGTGCCTGCATTGAAATGTAGCACAAAGCAAGGCCAGAGGAGACAGCATAAATTGAGAAATGGACTGGGCTCATCTATGTTGATACTGTTATTTCCATTGTGGGTAATTACGGATCATAGAGCTGATCAGTTGTGTTTGCATCCAAAAATTCAACACGCTTGTTGTTGTTGTTTTTTCACCTTGAAAGCACGTCCAAGATGAGTATTATATGAGAAATTGGGGATGGATTCAGGGGGAAAACGACACCAGTGCGTGCTCCCTCAAAACTCTTCATAAAATCCAAGCGTCAGCGATCCGCGGTTTGCACGCAACAGCTCCGAAAGCCATGTGTTGTGTGGGGAGCTCTCTTCTCATCAGGTCAGCTAGTTCTGATCTGTGAGAGAGGTGTGTTTCAGTTCATTACAGCTTTGTCTTGCTAATTTGATTCTCAGTTCAAATGCACAGTGTGATGCAGCTAATCAATAAATCAATCAAAAGTAATAAATCAGAGCTCTATTGGAACGGTTGGGAAGTGACTCACTCGATCCACAGTGGACACTGACAGATGCAGTTCTGAAAAGATCCTCAGTTTAAGTTTTGCTTCACAAAACTCAGGAATATGGAAAGTGAGACCAAAATCAATCATAAATAAAAATAAATAAATATAATTGAAACCGAATCCACTTGTTAAGGATTTTTGATGGCCAAAGTCCACTGTGCATGTCATGATTAAACAACACAAGCAGGCCAGCTCTATGCAGAACACTAATAGCTGCAGTAATTAAAGAGGCCTCAATCATCCTCACCTTCAGTTAGGCATGTGTATAAAAGCCGGGGTTGTATCTGAGGTTGAAGCCGAGTTAATGAGGTTCACAACACTAAAGAGCGATGTTGTTTCTGCTGTTTTTTGCCCAGTGCTTCCACTCCACTGACCTCAGCTCATTACCACACATGAGAAAAGGTGTCAGTGGCGATGTGACCCCTGTGGTCCGATTCATTACCCCACATCCTGCCGCCTGCCTCCCCCAGGAACAAGCCGCACATTCAAGATGATGGTGAGAGATAGCAAAGGAAGAGGAAGAGTGATAAAATCAGAAGGAGAGGGAAAGAGAAATGAGAACACACAATGTCCAGAAGGAGGTGTCTCACTTTGGTGAAGGGGCTGATTAACAAATGCCCCTAATTTATGATCCGTTCATGATGTATTGCCACATTTGGGATTCTGCACAAGTTGCGGAGGACAAACAAACTTGGAGAACTAAGACTTTGTCATCAGAGCATCAGCAGTCGATGCAAAATATCCACAACGTGTTCTGACCAAAGAATAATCAAGTGTGAAATTCAGCGTTGACAGGGCTATGTTTAAAAACCTTTCAACACAAAGGATTACACCAATTCCCAAAAAAAAAGGGAAAAAAATCGTGCTGCAGGCTTTGAGCTGTCCTGTATGGAAGTGTAATTACATCAGTGTCTCCATATGAATCAGCACAGTGAGGTGCAGAAAGCCCGACACATCATCTCTCAGCGGTGCTAAATTAGCTTTTGGAAGTGTCATGTCAGAGTTGTTGGACTCATCCTCAGCAGGAATCCTTCCCTCCTTATTTTCATTCTTATTTCTCCCCCTCGACCTGTCAGCTCTCATATCGCTGCTGCAGTGTTAGACGAGGCCTCTCACCCTACAGAGCATTGCTGAAACCCTGTTCTTCTTTCCCTGTGGCAGCCTGTCACCCACATACACCCCATCCCATCACTCCTCCCTCTCCTGTCTCTTTATTTCCCATTTGCCTATCATTTCTTGGGGTGTTTGCAAGCAAGCTGAAAGAGCAAGCAGATGACCTACGCATGCTAGCCTATAACTTGCTCAAACAGCTCTTGATTCCTCTATTTACCATTCCCCCCTCCTTCTCTCTCTTTACCTCGCTCTCCTCCCTTCTTGTCTGTTTCGGTTGATCCCACAGTCTGTTTCCATGTCTACATTGTGGTATCGTCCTCGCTTCGAGGTCACAGAGTGAGACACCACCAATCCTCCAAGAAAGCTTAGTCTAATCACCCTTCCTATGCCCCTGTTAACTCTGTGAGATTGAGGAAACAGTTGAAGGTGCACTACTAATGAGGATATGCTGTGTTTCCTCTCAAGGTAAAACTGGCATATATGGGGGTAGTTCTGATTTAGTATACAGTAACTTGGATTATACTGCAGCAATAACAATTGCTGAGAAGTGGGAATGCAGTGAAATAACTCAAAACAAGTCAGATGGAGCACGAAACACAAGCAAAACCTTCATGATCAGAAATGCTATAAATAAACCACTACTTTATAATGAACAAGCTTTTGAGCTCTGAGAAGCAGGGGAAAAGGTCTAAGGAGCTAAAAATTTTCAGGCAATATTTTATCCTAAAATACTTTAAAAAATAATTATATTTCTACAGCTTATCTAACACAATGCATGTGAATAGGCAATGCCATTGTGGGTATTTATGCTGATATGTCCAAAATGCTTGTTGGTGGAGTTTCTGCCTCAAGTTTCTTTGTGTACAAAGCAAACTAAAAGAGCATCAGCGAAAAAAAAACAAAAACAAAAACTGCAACACAGATCTAAAAAAAAGATTTTCGAACCAAACGACTCTATATTGGTAAAATACAGATGATTATAAGCAAGTTAGATATGATCATTAGCTGTAACGACAAGCTGCTGTTACCTGAAATTGCTACTAATAATGTGGGTAATTTCAGACTTGCAGTTCTTTATATGTGGTTCTGGGTTCTTTTGTGACCTCCTGGATGAGTCGTCACTGCACTCTGGGAGTAATTTTGGTTGGTCAGCCACTATGGCGAAGGTTCACCACTGTTCCAAATTTTCTTATTTTGTGGATATTGACTCTCACTGTGGTTTGCTGGAGGCTTTGTAACCCTTTCCAGACAGACAGATGTCAGTGTCTTTCTTCGATTGTGGCATGTTGCGTTGCTTTTTGAGATTTTTTTTAAACCCATTTCACTTTGTCCGAAAGGTCATATTTAAGGGATTTCTTTATTTAGCAGGTCTGGCTGTAATCAGTAAACTGAACTCATGTCCATGGTAGTTAACCCAGTTATCTTGCTTTTCATTCATAATGAATACCCCTGCATTTAATGACATCCCAACAGAAAGACCACAAATTGTTGGGGGTCTTCTGTGATGAATTCCACCATATATGTGAGGCTAACAGTTATGAGCACAAACCATCTGAGCCCTACGTTACATTTTCTCTCATGGAAGGGTTACATTTAAATTGCCAGTTGTTTACACAGTACATTTCTATATAACTGAGCAGTTATAGCTCTTGGAGTCCATGTTGCAACAGCATAAAGCTACATTTGTGGGAAGATTTATATAATTACAGTACACCATAGGGTATGTGTCTTATTTTTTAAAAGGCACAAAGTAATGTACTATAGCTAAAGCTTTATTTAAACAACTGTTCTGTGTGGCTGCTTGAAATTTCTCCCGATTAAGTATTTTTTACTGTTGTTGTTTTGGTGCTTGGTCCCTGTAATGTTTTTTGCTTTATCAGTCCTCTTTTATGCAGCTTAAATAAGTTATCACTGTAAGTTTTAGGGGGTTCTTGCTCCCAGAAAACAGTGCAAACCACGGAGCCACTGTGGTTCATATGTTTGATGGTAAAATATGCCGGGTACTTTCTAAGGTTATGTCAGACTCATCAAAAGTTTGATATTTAGCCAAGTGACTTCATCTTTGCACTTGATCTGAACCGAGGCATCTAAACGGAACCACTGCTGTGAAGACAATAGAAAGGGTTTGACTTCTTTCTCTTTTCTTTGAATTCTGCTCTCCCTTATGCTTGCACTGCCCTGTTTCTCCCTTGTTTGTCACTCCTATAAACAGTTCTTGATCGCTACAGACAGAGAAGGCAGCCCCATGTGCAAAGAGTGCAAGCAGCGGGAACAGCATGGAGTGCTAAATAAGACTTCTTCACCAGGTCTCACTAATGGGAAGGTAGTATGACTTCTACAGCTTCTCCAACCATAGTATTTCACTTCCTCTTTCTCTAATGGGCTGGTGCATGCCAGACAAATGAGCGTGCCCTGACTGGCCAGGGTCCAGTTCCTCCCCTTCTACTGGAATGACCATGCTCATTATCTCATTTAGCTCCGTGGTCAATGCAAACAACACAATCCACACTTTTCTTCTGAACCTCTCCTTCTTCTTTTTCTCTCTCTAGGGATTCTGAGCCATCTGGTTCTGTCAGTAGTGGTGAAATGTGAAGGTTGGGTGTGGGAGGATGAATGCTATCAAAGGGGCCTGTCCTGCACTTGATCAAGGGAGAAATCCTGCAGGTGGCTGGCTGCTTGTCTCAGGAGTAACATGGCCAGAGGCAAGAGATCCACACAGGAGAGGTGAGACGATCATGATTTCTGGGTGGAGTCGCGCACAATATGTGGATTTTTGAGCTCAGTTTGAGTTATTTTTATTAATGTGTTGGAAGAGCAGAAGAAAGAGAGGAGGACTTTTGTTTTGATTTTTAGATGTTGTGATATTTCCCCCGTGTAGGCTCTCACATCAATTACCTGAAGTGCCTGGCAGCCAGTGCAACAAATGGAGATCCCAGTCGCTCTTTATCATAGCTCTGACATTCAATATTAAAAATACATTCAAGCATGATTGAATGTTTGATGGTGTTATTCTATGACTGTGTCTGTGGGCTGCATATCATTTGGTGCATTTGCAGAGGCAAACATGAAATGTTATCCCTTCCAGCGTTCACTACTCTTGAAGATTTTTTTAGCTG
The DNA here is from genome assembly GCF_013358895.1 of Oreochromis aureus. Taxonomy (NCBI): domain Eukaryota; kingdom Metazoa; phylum Chordata; class Actinopteri; order Cichliformes; family Cichlidae; genus Oreochromis; species Oreochromis aureus. Next base: position 26,576,369 of record NC_052950.1, read on the forward strand.
CTTTTCATCCTCACTGTGGTATCTTTGCAAACAAGGCGATTTGGCTTGTGTGTTGAATTGTTGTTTGCACAGAAAATGTGCGAGACACGAGTCAGAGTGTGGTGTAAATCACACATCTTGTCCAGCAAACTCGCATTAATCTCATTTGTTCCCTTCCATTATCTCTGCATCTAGCTGTCTAATCATAGACTCCAGGGGCAGAACTGCATTCCTCCATATCAAACAAGATAACTGCACATTGACAGTCAGAAAATAAAGTGCTGATGGCCTCTGACAAAAAACCTGATAGGGGGCATCACTCATCCAGCACTTAATCCCAACTGTGATCTAGAGTACCAATTAACTATGCTGCAAAATGGCTTCAGCGCTTTAGAAATGGCCACCACCAGTGAAATGGAGTTTTCTGAGGGTACAGGCAACAATCTCTCTGGGGGATTTAGCTCCTTTTTCAGAGTCCAGATCAAATGAAAAATGAATCATTCTGCAGAGGGAAGAATATGACGCATGACTAAAGGGGATGAGGGAGCCGGTGGTGGGGATTTAGAAAAGGCCAGAGGGAAGTACTGTAATGAAAACTGTAACAGTTGGAGGCTGGCTCTGGACCAACACGGACTGTACGAGGAAGCAAATATTTTAATTAAATTGTATTCTCAAAGTCCGAATGACCACGTCCAATAACGACTCAAGGGATCATCGAGAAAGAAAGGCGGATTTTATTTGCATTAAACTGGTCTCTGTTTCAAATACGCTACCACAAGTTATGTATAGATTGTCTATATTGGAAGAATACAGCATGTACTGTTGCACCTTTTCATCTCTTTGCAATGCTGGAGAAAAGTGCTGACACACAAAAGAATGTTGCCAGTGAACTATTTCCACAATCTGTCACAGTGGTGAAGAATTAAGCTTATTTGATTTTCACCTCAAAACTCACAAGTGGTTCTCTAACCATCATCTAAATTAAACGCTGAATTCATGCATTTTTCTTATTCATTCAACGAGTTTGCCACCTGTCATAACTACAGCCTACCCTCTGGTTTTGAAGAGCTTGAAATGCATCTTATATTCTTCATCAGTGGAATGACTGAAGAGTGAAGATGCTGAAAACCACCGAAGTAAAAAAAACAGAACAAAACAAAATAAAAGTAGAAAGTTTAACGTAGAATACAAAAACATGCGAGACCTCCTTGCTACATAAACATGCATTAGAATATGTGGCTCCATCTTAACAATACAGTGGCCACACTGAAGCAGAAGACAGTGGGGCTTAGAAATACAAAGAGTAGATAATTCCACAAGTATAGAAAAAAAAATGTGTATGAATGTGTGTGTGTGTGTGTGTGTTGTTGCAACATGTCTAAATGCATTGAGTTGCTGCTACTTGATTGGTTGATTAGATATTTGCAGTTAAATGGGCATACCTAATAAAGTCTCCATTGAAATATGCCTTAAAGACAGCACTGATTTTTCCTATGGTGCCACACCAGGTCCCTGCTTTAGTCACGCCACTGATGAGAATTCTATTTTTATGTTTTCCATCCTGCATTTAATGAACGCTGAAAAGTTAAGTTGACCTCTCTTTGTTTCCAAGCAATTAAAATTTTAAAAAAGAAGATAAAAAAACCCCCTAAAAAAACATTCTCACCCAAGTGTAGAAGAACTCTTTTTAAACAAAATTAGCCCAACCACCAGCTTTCATTTCTTTCATTTCCAGAGAAATTCATCACATAAATCTGATTTATGAGAAATTATGAAGTTTATCGGAGGGTACAAGATATGTATATCCTTGGTAATAAAAGTTTTTTTTTCGTGACATTTACTTCGATGTGAACCATAATTTTGTAGTCTCTGTATCAGATATTTTAATGTGGCATTAATATTTAAAACAGAATGAATTATTATTATATGGATTTCAGCAGATTATCTGAGGAAAAACTTGGGTCGCTCATATTTATTCCTCTGACTCTTTCCTTTAATTTCTCTGAGTCCCAGTTCAAATCTGCAGCCAGTGTTTGCTATTCTTTAAAACTAGTAGCAGTGATTGGGGTTGGAAGTTAATTGCATAAGGTAAGATTTCTAAACAATAAACAACTTATTTGAATCGTTGAGACAAAAAAAATAATAATCAGAAATTCACGTGACCTTGTGAATTATTTACTAAAAAAGAAAGACGGTGTAGCATGATATTTTTGATTAATATTTTAGCCTTTCATGGGTGCATCATTTATAACTCTGGAGTCTTTTTGACATAGTCCAGGGATGTTTTCCCATGTTTCATTCCAGGTATGGTGCCATTATAATGACCACACTCGTACGTAGCTGATGTTGTTGCCTCTACCTCTGGCAGCCGCTGGAATAATGAGCCACTGATGAGTCACACCATGACAGCAGTGCAACTCAATTACCCAGCAACAACAAACACAGACCTGAAGAAGTGCAGTTTAATGGTCCTGAGGAGAAACAAAGCGTCTTGTTGGGCTGTCTAGTAGCTTCGAGATTTGTTTGAACGCCCTTCCTCATCAACTCCACTAAAGCACCTAAAGCAGCGCAGAGGTAGCGATGCCGTTCATTTTATATTAATGCAAATTTGTAGAGTTAATGACTCAGACATAGAGTCAGACATAGGCACCGGCATCCCACACAACCACACATCAAACATTGGCACATCAATATCGTTTTGTAAACTTGTAATATCTTTCTGTTCTTCTGGGAAAAAAGCACTAGAGTTGGTCCTAAAGGTCGCCTTCTCTCAGTAGCTTTACAAAGCATCATTCATTCATATCACGTGGACCAAAAGTTTATCACGATCATACAAATTTCATTTTAATATTTTTTATCCACAAAGTCATAGACTCACTATTATTGCTACAAACAAGACCATACACACGCTCTCACTCTTTCTGGTTATTTACTATTGAAGAGGGCGAGGGTGGCTCTCATTCACACAGAAAGCATGGTGGGTGTTGATTAATACAGGGCATCAAATTCAAGTTGGCAGCCCCAGAAAAATAAACAGTCCACACTTTAATTAACTCTGCAGAAGAAAGAGTATGACTAAGTCAATATTTATCACGTCTGGCAATGGAGGCCCACGCTGGCGTCCCCCGCTAGGCCCAGCGCTAATTACCTGGAGGCCAACAGGAGCGGCGCGCAAAAATGATGAGATGTACGCCGGATTGTTTCTTAAATTTCCCCCAAGTGCCAGGGGTAACACAAAGCAATCACATCAAGGAAAACACAAACGCAGGCATACACACCTACCATTTTGGTAATTGGCTCGAGAATGTGGACAGATGAAGAGATGCATGATTAAAGACTAAAATAGTTTGTGTTAGGAGAAACAGAGGTGGTGCGGTAACGTAGGACAACTTCCGCATGTGCTTCCAATTGATGAGAAGGACTCGATTAGGAGCAAAACCTCTAATTGTTAGTCAGGAAAAAAACGCTCTGGGAAAATCCTGGTTGTTTTGCTTGCTGCTGCAGTTTAAAATGTACATGCAAACACAGAAATTGAAGGTAGGTTGAGCTGCGCGCTGTATAATAAACGAGTCTGCAAATAACTGGGGGTGGGTAACAGAAAACAAAATACTGGGAAGCATTTGTCTTCCAAGCTCCCAAGTTTGTACGTCGATAGTGAGTGTGCTGTGAGGACAGCGAACCAAAAAAAAAGATATCATATTCCCTCCGCACAGCATGAAGAGTTGTCTTATCTACCACTGGGGAAAACATGCGTCTTTGAGGGAATAATTTTAATTAACTCTTCATTTAGGCATTTTGTCTTCAGTATCTCTTGCTTCCTTTGCCCCCGCTCTCTTCTTCCTTTCTTTTTCCCTCTGATATGAAATGGTTTCAGGCTCAACTTGCTGGTGTAATTGTCTCCAAAACGGTGCTATGAAGGTCGAAGCCGAGTAAGGGTCATTTGAATAATTTGATTATGGCACATTTTTTTAACCTGCAAAGCTCTTAATCCTGTGGCGAACAAGGAATGTTAATGAGTCACCTGCCTTGTTGTGCTCACTGATAACAGAAAGGGAAGAAACATTTAGATTCTTTTTTCTTTTTTTGGGGAGGAGGGGGAAGCAAACTACGCAACATCCAAACACATGACTTCTAAATGGCGTGCTGAGCTCTTTGGGGTATTATTTCTAACAAAATCATAATTGCCCCCAGCTGTCACACATATGTAGCGCAATAATTCATAAGCAATTAATGAGACAATGTGACCTCAGCAGATAGAACAGCGCTTCGCTCTCATCAGTTATCTACTTGCCAGCGTCACTGAAATAGCTGAAATGGAGCTTAACACACACTGGGGTATCCAATTTACACTTTTGAACATATCACAACCTCAAACGGAGGAACTCCCTCAAAAACGGGGGAGAAAAAATGCTTTTCAGAGGGAAATTGCGTTTTTGGTAAAGGCACAAAGTGCACTCCTTCCAGATGTAAAATTGGGCCAAGACCATTTTTAAGAAGGAGAAGATAGGCCTATTGAATATCACTGTAAGTGCTAGTCAATCTTACACTATGAGCCCTGCAGTGAAACCTTCATTCTTTTTTCCCAGCCTTTTTTTCCAGTCATTCTTCTGTAGTAGAGCTCACTAGCAGTAATTGAAGAATTTCCATCATATGGATGATATTCTTAAGAAAGAACTGACAAAACATTATCAGGGCAGGGTGAGAAATTTGGTCAAAATGCCTGAGCAGTTATCATCATCCAGAGGTAAATTTCTGCTAACAGAACAGATGGACAGCACAGCATTTTGAAAAGGCATAATTTCGTAATTTAAGTAGGCAGCAGGATTTCACACTTTGTTAATTTGTATTCATTGTGAAGCTGAGAGACAGACCGGCACAGGAATTTTTTACTGAAATATTCATTAGAATCCCGCAGGGCTTGTACCACTAAGACACTGGCATAACAGAGAAAGCAAATAACATCCCAACTAAATTCATTCAGGGTAAACATTTTGCCCTTCCAAACAAGTCACAATTACAGTGACTTAAGAGCTGCTCTCCCTTGGTGTTTATTTTCCCACCAGGAGAGGAAGGGAAACCGAATTCTTTTGCCTCTTTTCAATTTGAAAACAGTTTTTATGACAGTCTGGCATGATGAAATGCATGCTAATGTCTACTGCTAATGCAAATGCATACTAATAGTCTCAACCCCCATTTAACAATTCAAGATTGAGTGCTTCATTCTTATCTCAGCAAACGTGGAAGAAAAGTACACAGTGTGCTCAAGATAAAAAGACTCTTCTTTTGACTAACACGACTCAAATTGTTAAAAAACAAAACAAAAAAGGAAAAAAAAAGTACATTCAAGACGAGCAATTTGCTATCACACACACAACAAGTGCAGGTTTTGGAGTTCACTGTCTCACTCAAGGACAAGGACCTTCAATATGCAGAGTGGCAACACATTCTCATTCCCATCACTTCCATTCTTTCAGATGCCTCTAGCAAAGATACAGCAAAAGAACAGCTTGTGTTCTTTATTTTTTGTGCCCTCATGCCCTGCCCACTGCAGTATTACAGACCAGCAGATAAAAATGATAACAATGATAAGGTTCGTGTCCTGTTTAGTAGACATTACATTACTAAAGTTTTAGGGTTTTGTGCGCTTTAGTTTGACTCGCTGATTAGCTTCAGTTTTATCTGCTTTCTACTTGCTGCTCTGTTGGGGTTAGGCCCTGGAAATGAGAACAGCCTGGGGCCTGAAGGAGCCATGGATCAAACCACTGACCTTCCGATTAGTGGAAGACCAGTCTACCGAGCTACAGCCAGCCCATACTGGGGGCAATGAGTGCTCATCACTGGCTTAAGACCTAGGATTGTCAGCAGCATGCACCCTGAGCCACAAGTAGCTCTGAAACACAGGTTTTCAGGCAGTTTTTCTTTCTGTCATTAAGTAAGTCTCCATCAGTACACTGGCATGAGCACAGCAGCTGGTAGTGTGTTTACCACAGAGTCTTTGGAGTTGCAATGCCTCTGGGTGTTCTGGTCCAAACGGAGCTGGGACTTTCCATTGCTGGAGGGCAGTCTCCAAGAGGCCTCACTGGTTTCTGTTCATACCAACGCTGATGAATTTCAATTGGATGTATGAATATGCATGTGTTTTGTCTGTGTTTCTTGTCTCCATGTTGAATAGTGAAAATCAGTGTAACTATGGCTACACACTGATGCAGCAATTGAAAAAGCCCCAATTCTGATGTGTAAAGTCACCTGTGGCACAGATCTGATGTACAAGAGAAACATAACAATGCATGGAGACACATTTGTTTTCCATTCTGAGCTGCACTAGGGGTACAAAAATTGGACCCCTGGGCATGCAAATCTGCAAGTGTCTCCATGACGGTACATAAATATTACATAATTAACCTGAGAAAAATGTCATGATTTTTCAAGCCCTTGGCAGCTTGGCTGTTAGAGTGTTGGCATAGATGCCGGGAAGACAAACGATGGAAGGAAACCAAAAAAAAAAAAGAAAAAACCCTAAAAAACCTAAAATAATTGGCATTTTGGGAGATGGCTCCCAGACTCGGATCTTAAAAGTAAAGAACACATCAGAATGTGTTAAAAACAGGAAACAGGAAAATTGTGCCTGCCAGACATAATTTTCTTAACTGTTAAGTTGAACTTGTTTACATTTTTTTTAGAATCGTGTCATTTATGATTGCAGATATGACATACTGAGGTAGATGGAAGGTGTACAAACCAATTATTTAATGCAAAATGAGTTCATGCAAGTGTCTGCATGTTTTCATTTATTTATTTACTCCCTTTTCACGAGGAGAATGCATATTAAAAATCATCTTTATTTTTGATATACACAAAAAAGAAGCTTCATCCATGTGCTTTTTGAATGTATGTTTGTGAGGGGCAGCCAATCAGAGGAAGGTTAGGGAAAACAGTGCTTTGAGACTGTGGCGTAACTAAAATTACTGCGGCCATGTGCAATGATCGTTTTATCTTTGAAATATTTGCCATAATTGCCTGTGATTGCAGTGATTGAATGTGATCTGTTTTTGATAACATGGCAATTATTTGTGATAAATTTCAAATCTTTTCCTGTCTGTTGCCAACTGCAGTGTCCAACAAATTTATTAGGCCAACTGTCATAAAACATGAAAACACAAATATTTTAGAAATCTGTCAAAAACTTGTTAAAACTGAAAATTACACTGTAATTTATTAGGAAAGTAACAAACTGCATTCATGTTTTTATTCTTAAATCTGAGCCAGCACACTGAACTTATGAAAGTCAGAAATTAATCAAGCATAACAATGAACCATTAAAACTAATTTTTCTGTTCAGGCGTGCACATAAAGCAATTTGACATCCTCATCAAAAAGTAATAATGTAGAAAGAACTATTCTTCTGCTTTTTTTGTTAAACAGTAAATTTAAAATTTCATGGATAACAACACTAATTATATTTTAGCATTGAATATATAATTTTGATTACAGACCTTGATTGCATAAACATAAATTAACAGTGCCAATACTGTCCATACAGTAATGTCCATCGCTCCACTGCTCAATTCGTCACTATTATCCTTCTCCCTTTAAAGGAACTGAAATCAGCCAATCATGAAGCAAGTGTGCAGGAAGAAAAAGCCACTTTGTTTGATTTTTTTTCTTTCTTTCCACCTGTTGTGCAGATATCTATTGAGCCTTTGTAACACAAGTAATAATAGATAGATATATTTTTTTTATTTCGAACATGCAAATATAATTGAAATAACAAGAGAAAAAAACCAAAAAACAAAACTTAAAAATCATCAAGTTTTCATGTATATATCTAGGTCTACAGAATGTGTGTGCTCGAAAAGGAGTAGGATGAAGTTTACACTTTTCCTGTTCCTACCCCTTTAATTCAAATTTCATTGCTTACAAATCCATATCCAGGAGTCAACATTATTTGATCCATATATGTTTAACTATGTACAAGTCTAACACATTGAACATAGAAAAATAAAACCATTTTCAGCACGTAAACCAGAACAACAACAAACTACATTTTTACATAAACTAATCACCCTGTCTTTAACACCTGCTTAATCTCTGAGCTTATTTTATATCTATGTGACAAACACCTTAATGAACACTTAAGCTTGGGTTACTCCGGCCTTGACTTACAGCTACGGTAATATAACTGTAGCTGTAAGAGTAATGTCCTGTAATTATTAAATTTAGTAAAGAAATGTGTAAAATGACTGTGTTACTGAAACATATACTGTGTTTACAGTGACACATCATGTTGGAACATCCAACACTGGTCTCCAAACAAAACAATACAGTGAGACAGTACTTACTTAAAACATATATCAATAAGCAAATAAAGCAGTAAGCAGTAAGACTTAACTTACTGAGTAGATAAAAAGCAAGTCAAATCAAATATCAACACAATAACAGGCTTTGTTTCTGTAAAAAAGTGAAAGTGTGATAAACATCTGGCTGCAGCATAATGACATGCTTATAATGAATGCTTCACTGTTATCAATGACCAACCCTGACGTGTGGGTGTCAAAGCCCTGCAGGCCACTTTGCGCTGAAAAATGATCCAAGACATGACAGTACATCTCCATATATACAATCTCATTTGTTTACTGTTCTAATAATTGGGAAAACTGTGTTGTGGTCGTGTTGAGATAAGCTCTCGCTAACCTAATGCATAATTTGTGGAGGTGAATTTTGCTCAGCATTCTACTCAGTAAATTGCTCAGCGGGTTTCTGGCAATGTGTGAAGAAGAATAAAAGAGCACTGCTGCCGAACATCAGCTCTAGCTGGCAAGCTGTATCACAGCCATGCTGTTAAAACTTGTCTGCACTTCCTGGCCAGAATTTAAAAAGATGGAACATGTAAAGTAAGACATTTATTTTTATTTTAAAACAACATAGGAAACTCTTATCGTAGTTCTTGTCAAGTATTTAGCTGTGTCTCGGTTTGGTCTGTTTAGAAAGCTGTATCTATATATTTGATATTGTTTGCTTTGTTTTTTTAAAGATACAGAAAAGCACAGATGGTAATATAATGTATTTATGTATTCAACCAATTTCTAATACTAGGCATTTGTTGCGTATTTACACATGTAACTACTTAAGATTACACTACATATAATAATAGTTGTAGGTTTTAGGTATGTGTTTCTATTTTTGATATGAAACAAGTAAAAATAATGAGCCTGCAAAGTGACCAAAAGAAAACAAAGCAGTCACATTTATATAGGAACTACCAAAGTGAGTTAATTGTACCTGTACTGCATCCAATGTTGCCTCCAGCTGATGCAATGGAGATACACAGACACTCATGAAATCGTGAAGAAATGTTACCCCATGGTCTGTCTGCACATTCTACACATCCTTTGTTCCCTTTTATCTTTGACAGGCATTCATGGATGCAGATGTCAATAAAGTTGTGACAGCAAGATGACATGAAAAGGAGCGCAAGTTTGAGCAAGTGTGAGCTAGCATGAACAGAGTTCCTCTTTTAAGTGGCAGGTAATTCAACATTTCAAACAGCTCAACAAATATCAGCAGACCAGACTGTTTTTGTGCAGTTTGACACACAATCTGTTATGTCAGCTAAAGGTACAGTGGCTTTATTTTTCACAGAGGAAACAAAACATTAATGTGTGGCATCTTCAGTCAGAGGATGTAAAAAAAAAGAGAGGAAAAGAGAACAAAAAAGATGATTTTTCAAAAGGAAGTACTGTTCAGAAACTGACATTTGTTAAACTGGAAATGTAAAGGTTGGATCTTATGTTCTATCTTTATCTATCTATTCTGATCTGTAGATCATCTCTTTTTAAATTGTGTCGTTATTTCATAATGTGAAATACTTTCCTGGGTGTTCAGCTGCTAGTCTGTTCTCAGGGTGGCTGTAGCTCAGGTGGCAGAGCAGGTCACTAACTAATCGAAAGGTTGGTGGTTTGATCCCCGTCTGCTCCAGCCCAGTCTGCATGCCAAATATCCTTGGGCAAGATACTAACCCCAAGTTGCTCTCCAATGCATCCATCGGCATATGAATGAATGTTAGACAGCAAGCACTTCCATAGGAAGAACATAGAAAAAAAAGTGCTTATGCAAATGGGTGAATGAGTTAAGCTGTGTAAAGCACTTTGAGTGCTCAGAGTAGAAAAGTGCTAAATAAGAACCAGTCCATTTACATCATTTCCTCTGTCCTAAGCTGTCAAACTCAATGCTGACATCATTGCTCTAATCCAATCATCTTCTTATCGCTTCAGACAATCAGCTTCCATTCTGCTAAATCTTATATTATATTGAAATTAATTATTTTTCCCCACTTCACTGCTTCGCTGGCTTTTAGAGATCCCTCACCTGCCAAAACCCACTGTACACAACTACAACAGTTAACAAGAGTTAATGTTATGATTGCAGGCTAGATTTAGATAAAATATCTACCTCTGCAATTTCCTTCTCATACAATTTACTGTTCAGTAACTAGTTGCAAAGTGTTAAAAACTGGTGATGCTAGATGAATGAAGCAGCTGTAAAGAAGTGCCAGGTTGAGGTAATTAATTAAATTATCAACAGAAAAGAAAATTCTGTGCTTTTTAGATATCACAGTGATGAACTCCCTTTTTTCATGACCAGAACTTTGATAATCTGATGATATTGATATAAAAGGTTTAATAACAGAGGCCTGAGAGATAATAAAGTATGAAAGAGGAGAAACAATCATAACTTGCATAAGCAATGACTCTGTGATAGTAATCAGTGTCTGATTTGCCTGAAGGTTTGGAAACTGTCCCTAAGAGTTCTCACTGGTTGGATGGTAAAAGTAGCATAACTATTCTGAAGACTCCCATCAAATATCTGGGCTGGACTATTGCTTTCCACACTGTAAACTGACTCTCTGCTATAGAAGCTGGTGTGCTACTGTGTGTGATTACTGGGAGCAGATGGAGATCCACTGCTTATTCTCTATTACCTGAATCTAGACTTCAGTGCCTCCTCTTTTAATTAGCTTGACAGTCATGATGTACTTTTTCAGCTTTTATGAAAAACTACCCGGCAGCACCTGGTGTCTCATTCGTTTCTCTTACCGCTGAGCTGAGCTGCTTAGAAATACCACAGTCTAATGTTGGCATCTGAACTGAGGCGCACACTGGGTTAAGTGTCATACCCAATTTCTCCAGGATTCACCAAATCTTCACTCGCTCTCACTTTCATTTTTCTAGATACTGAGCTGCTGTCACCCACCATACTTCCAATACCTAAGAGTCAGCATATCATACTCAGCACCTGGGGATAAAAAAAACCTCCATCTTCAAGCAGAGACTGAACTGAGCCTTCTTATTCGATGTGTGCACGAAAAATGTTGGCAGTGTTGTCACCTAAGCTAAGGTTTTCTCCATTCCTTGCATCTTTTGCCCTTCCCGTGTTGAAATCAGGCCAGAAATGTCACCTTTTTATGACTTATTGTTTTTGCTGAGCTGTTACAAATGTTCCTTTAATTGTACCTTTAATTCACTCTGGTGGTGGCCTGTTCTTGCTTGTACCTTGGCAGTGCCTGACGTTAGACCTATTAGCACGGGACCGGTATTATGCAGGGATCTCACTTGATTAATGAATTGCTCTCCAACCTCTGTGTTTCGCAAAACACTGGTGATAGTATAATCCGGTGAAATACCTTAAGTGTGTACATTTATTAACACTGCAGGATGGTATAAATTAACGATGTGTAAAAGCAAGTGAGACTGTCAACCAGTCATGAGTTCAGGTATTCTCAGGAGGCCTTTGTCTTTGCAGCAGGGAACTGTGGCTGCAATTACAAGCACAGCTGATTTTATACCAGATTAAAACCTCCAACAATCTCAGCAGTTTTTATAAGTCACCACATGTTCCCAGGTAGTTTATAATTGGTCCTGTGTGATTAGAGCTTATGTTAAATAAGCCTACAGTAGCAGAAGTCTCCAAATATTCCCGCTGCCAACTCCTGGATTCAGTTGCTCGCTCCCTTGGTGTGGCCAAATATGATCTGAGTGGCAGTGCTGGCTCCAGCCTGCAATGTCAACATGCGCTTTACCAGGATAAGTGAGAGAATTTTCCACAGCGGGCAGCTAAAGCTAGTTATTTCTGACTCATCTATGCAACAGGACCAATTTTAATTCTGTTTATTTTTTCCTCACATTCCAATAAAATAAAAGGAAAAGGCTAAAAAGGGCAGCACGATAAAATCAGACGAGATCAAGAATTTTATCAGGGCAAATCCTCTAGTAATTACGTAGAATAATGAGTTCCAATGCACTTCAACAATCTAATAAAAGACATCAATGGCATTTCCATTTTCAGATTTTAACTGGTAATTATAGCAGACCGAACAGGATAAAAGCTGGTAACGGATTTCTCAAGAGTCTTGGCTCTCCAGTTTATCCACAGAAATCTTGATGACTTGTTAAGATGAAAATGTCTCCCGACACAGAAGTAGAATTATCCAGTCTTCTTCTCTGTGTGCTCAGTGAAGTCAAAAAGAAGGTCTGCCAGTGTGAAGCAGATTTCAGATGTTTTAACATAGACTCAGACTTTAGTGAAACACGTCACTGAGTCTACCCTCAGCAATGTCCACACTGAAGATAATGAGGATGGCCATCTTGTCCTGCTTGTTACCCTCAGCTCTGAATGTGCAGAATCATACAGAGAGACAGTGACCGCTACTGAAGCCTGAGATACTGCCTGTGCTGTATTTCATGTATTCAGCTTTCGACCCAACCACACAAAAAAGGGCTTCATTCAGAAACATTTGTATGGCTGCTTTATGAAGAAAAAGCTTGCCTGTGGCTTACTTTCAAAAAGCATATTATTAATGGAACCTAAATAGAAGCTTCATCAAGACTTATGTACACATAATCTGTGTACAAGGTTAAAACTGGGTCACATTTGATGGAAAATGTTTGCCTACAATGGTCACATAGTATCCACTACTATATTTTAGTATAATTACACATAACCCTGAACTTTTGGTTACAACAGCACTTTATATTTTTTATTAAACATTTAGCTTTTCCATATTTAAGCACATATCACAAAATGCAGCAGCTATGAAACTCAAAGCTCATTAATTTTAAGCTTTAATAACTCTAACCACATGATAAATAACAGAGGATACACATACACAAATAATTAACACCTTATCCCCTTGTTTAAAAGGTCACCATAGTCACTTGTTTTAGATCATTAATGTGGCTTGGAGTTTTCCTGTTTTCCTTCACTATCATTATTTATTTCCGGATTCATAAGGTGGCAGAGTTCAGCAAAAAAGTCTCTAAAATCATACCAAAAAGCCAAATCAGAATGTTTGTCTTGTAGTGACTGACTAGACTGCAAACAGAGTGAAATGTTCAGCAGCTAAAACCCCAAACGTTTCCGTTCATTTCCCTTCCAAACCAGACCTGAATGCTGGAGTTACATTTAGGTGCTCAGACTCTAAATGAATGCTAATGCTGTGCTGTGCCTGCTGAATGGGTAAATGAGCAGTAGTTGTCATAGCACCCTTATGAGGTGATATGTCAATACTGCAATCCCCCAAAAGCCCCTCACCCTCAACCATCCACACATGCTTAAACAAAAACACCACAAACAAATAAGTTCATATCAAGACTAGCAGGCTTTGAAATCAATGAGGGAAATTTGGTTTGTGTACTTATTGAGTTAAGGATCCACGAAAAGCTGAAATGTAAATAAGTCTTCAATTCATCCCATCAACCAATCAGCCTTTGGCTGTCACTTCAGTGTGCAGTCGATGGAACCAGCTTCCACTTTCATTCAGAATCCATCTACGTGACGTGCTCTTTCCTCACTCAGTCTTTGTTGGTGTATCTTTTTGTGGACACCCTTGCAAAAATTTTAGGTATCTCTTGGATTTTTTCCTACCAGGCACAGTGTAGAAAACGATTCAATTTTAAATAACTTCATACGGCTGCTTTCTGTCAGCATCTCTTGAAAGCAATAATCTTGTCCAAATCTAGCGTCCAGTTGAAAGTCACAAATACCAAACCAATTCATAGAGTCCTGACTCTGCAACTATTCATGTCGTTATGCTTTCTTCTGCTGAGCCACTAGGCAGCACGTTCAGCTAGAAGGGGCATAAAAAACAACGCAAGCAGACAGACAGCAGCGTGTTGCCACAGCAGGACTCCATCTAGGAAAGGAACTGTTGAAAGTACGTTGCCCCCATTCTGTTATAGGCAGTGAGGGATACATGCTGTTGGCATTTGAATGGGAATTCAAACCTGGGCAGCATGGATCTCTCTCTCACTATCTCTCTCTCGTCTTTCCCAAGGCATCCTTTGATAATAAATCATTTGCGTCTTTTTCAACCGTGATTTTTGTCATGAGCTTGTATTGCTTGTGCTGCAAAACATCTGTGGTAGGTGAACCCGAGATGCAGATTGCACAACAACTTGTAAAATGTCACAGTTGACTCGCGGATGGCCTTAACGCACCAAAGCTGGTGCAGCCCGGGCACTGTGCCGTAGCTGTCATACATGGCACGTTGGACAAATGATGCCATTTATTAAATGACAGAAGATAAAATGATTCAGAGGCATTTAAAGGGTACTTTATCAGGAGTTACTGATCTGGGGCGATTGTAATGTTCTTCTCTTTTCCCACTTTCTGCTTTGAGGTGACAATAAGACCATGTTAATGAATTCCTCCTATGTGCTGCTATAATGTGGTGTCATCTGTTCAGTAATATTGCCTCTTTGACAACGAGGCCATCAGGCCGTGGACAAATCTCCCTGACGTACCACAAGGAACTAATGATGTTCCACTTTCTAATCAGCTGTCATATCCCATTCTCTTGTTCAACACATGACTGGTTTTTATAATTTTTTGCAGGTTCAATTGAGTATTTAAAGGTCGAATTGTATTTTGTGAAGAATAGAAATAGCAGAAATCACTGTTAAATGTCAAAGTCAAGCTATCAGACTTTCTAATCAGCCAATATGGATCTTGATAGCTCAACCCATTTTTCTGGCTTAATGAAATATTTTTGGTTAAACACAGTCTTCACTCTTCCCTCCTGATTCATCTGACCATACACTATACATGTATTAAAATCGTTATTAATAATAGATGTCAGTTGTGGTTATATTGCACTGCTCCTGCACTGTGAAGAGTAGCCAATCAGAAGAAGGCTGGGGCTGAAATGAGGGTGGAGGGTGGCTTGTTTCAGAACGGATGAACTGAGTGCATCAACACCCAGTTTAATATTTATAAAGATTTTTTTGAACTATGATTAATGCAAAGTTATAGTAGTATTAGCCTTTCGGTTTTCTGCACCCCCATCCCCTGACTTTAGTATTTCTGGTCAAAATTGACCAGTCAGTTTTAACAGCTCTTAAATCAGAATAACAAACATTTTTCACCACCAAATCCTGTTCAATGGGTCGTTGAGTGGTCATTCAGTGGGTCATTCAGGGGGTCAGGGGCCAATGGTGGGGTGGGGGGGGGGGGTTGGGTGGGGGGATTTGCATTCATTTCCTGTGGAGGTCACTTTTGACCGGCAACAACACAGATGTAACAAGGTTGATTAAAACACTCAAAATTCAATAAAAGAGGTGCTCTTCACTTTTATATGTTCAAGTCCACAGTATGGAGGATGTCATAAGGCCTTGAGGCAATCAGATGTAAAACACAATATTTATGAGTGTTTTAACTTGTAAATTGGGGCAATTGGACCCAATCACGACAGGAAGGGTAGTGGGAATAGGGGAGTCCAAGAAACAAAATATTCCAGCTACGATAGGGCAAGACGTGGGATACACCCAGGTCACCACGTGTGTCTCAGGTGGAACCGAGGGAGACGAATCATCCACACTCACATTCACACCTATGGGCAGTTTAGAATCACCAGTTAACCTAACCCCACTAACTGAATGCCTTTGGACTGTGTAAGAAAGCCTGAGTACCCTAAGAGAGAACCCACACAGACATGTGGAAAAAATGCAAAATCTATACTGAAGGTCCCGACTGAAGGTAAAGGTGGACTCAGAACAGTGCTAACCACTGCGCCATAATATATTTAAAATTTTTTTTACAGCATTATAAAGTGGCACACAAAGCCAAAATGGAATAGTGCTTACAACATACTGTACCGTACTGAGCTTAATAGGGCTTTATGAGGCAATAGTCCAAGCATGTACTGTATTGCATTTGCATGCACAAAAAAAGTTCACTCATAAAACTTTTTAGTCCTCCAAGTTTTTATTGTTTACTAACAACATCTTGCATCTCAAATAAGACATTAAAATGCCACACATGGTTCCACCTCTTTAAAGCTGGTAAAGTCTGCAAGCTATATTTTTATTTTATTTAAAGAAGTTTAAAAAAAAAAAGTAAAAGAGAGAAAATACGATCTCATAAATGCAGATGGCAGCAAGACGGTAGAAAAGCATTGCTGTTAGCCTGTGGAAATCCCTAAGAACAAAAGCATGAGCATCCATCAGGCTGCCGTTGAATAGAGCTCCCTCTGGGGAGCCAGGGCAAACAGGCCTCTCTTCTCTCTGTCTCTGCTGCAGCACTTGATACATAATAAGGATCAGCCCTCCTAGCTATCCGACTGTGCACAAAGAGTAAACAATTACATCTCTTTTTCATGCTAGGGAAAGAGCTGGAAAGCTTCAGTTAGTATTCGGCTCCCACCTGGTATTTCCGTGTTAAGAGAGAGAGAGTGAGAGTATTGGAACATCGCCTTGACCTTGCTGGCAGAGATCTCGAGAGATCTTTCATGTTACATGACAGGGGGAGTAACTATATCCACTACACAAAGTCGTAGGCTAATTGTAGATTTGAATCTTGAGCCTGACCAAATGACACTGGAGGAAGGAATACAAATTAAGTGAAGAGTGAGTGCTGGAAAGGGAGCTGGTGCACGATGTGTTTGAAGAGCATTTGCTAAGCAGCTGTTCAGAATTTAGTTTGTTTATACAATGAATAAGTCCTGAACGTTAAGGGGACAGTACACCCCCAAAATTAGCATATTTTTTCCCTTTGGCCTTTAGCACTATTTATTCATCTAGACTTTTTTGGTCTAAATTGCCCCATTCTGGCTGCTCAAATGTCTGCCTTCTGTTAACTATATTGGAATTAAAGATCACTTGGCAATAAATAAATAAATAAACAAATAAATGGAATAACACAGTAGCAGTGACTCTTTCTAGAAATCATACCCAGGTTACTCAAAGAAATCCATATACTGTGCTGTGAGCAGTTTCATGTAGCAATATTTTCTTTTTACTGCCTACATCTTCCAACCAAAGGGGACTCAATTAATGTTTCCGTTGTGTCACACTGTTAAGAGTGTGAGCCTCAAGTAATTGGTAGATGCTGTCTTCCTTCTGCACAGTGTTACGACTGGCAAATGCAAAGGTTCCTATGGGAAATTGCTATAAATAAGGTGAAATATACACACTGTAGAGTTTGTTTTCACATGACCCGATGCATGACCTGTGAAAAAATCCCCCCCATTATTCAGTAGCTTGCAAAACCACCTTTAGCAGCAGTAATAGGAAAAAAAAATTCTATATCATGTTATGAATCTCTCACATCGTTGTGGAGGAATTTTGGTCCACTCTTCTTTGCAACATTGCTTCGGTTCATTGCGGTTTGCATGCATTCACACATTCGCCACAAAGTTCTGCTACTGCATTTCAATCAGGTTCAAGTCTAGACTTTGACTGGGCCATTGCAACAACTTGATTCTTTTGTTTTTCAGTCATTCTCTTCTACCTTTGCTGGTGCGCTTGCAATTATTGGCCCTGTTGCATGACCCAATTTGTGCTTTAGCCGTTCTCACGGGTTGCCCCAAAGGCACAGCTGGTGTGGAGCACCCAGAACTTTGTTGTACATGTACAATGACAATAAAGACCTATTCTATTCTATTCTGTTCTATTCTATTCTATTTTACTCTCACATTCTCACATTTAAAGGTGGGAATCAAAAAATGATTCCCATTCCCAGTAGTTCAGTTACTTGGAATAGTTTGTTTGTTTGTCTTGTCTTACACCTACACTAGTACTGATTTCAGTTTGTGTGCAGGAGGAGGAAGACAGTGGTGCAGTCTGCAGCGTGAATATGGGCATTACTTTTATTTTTATTGTACAAAAGAACAGGAGTGCGAAGGTGCAAACTGCATCCAGAACAGAAACAACTGCATTACGCTTCTAACACAATTCTGACTGTTTGCAAGTATCCGCAGCAACAGCACGCTAACCCTATGCTAGCCAAGAACCCATAGTGATCTTAAAGCTGAGTCAATGCAGACCCCGGCTCAGCAGCTAGACCCTAAACTTCAACAGGTAACAAAAGCATTGATGTGCAGTCAGGCTGCAGCCTATGTTTCTACCTGTTCACGTTTCTACAGCAGCATCACCATGGCATTCGCTTTGAAGTCTCTTTGTGCTGGTTTTCATCTTTCCTTTGTGCTGTCAACTTTCTGTTCATACATAAATGCTAAGAAAAAGATTGTGTATCCTCATATGGATTTGTGTTGGTGTGTGGGGCTGTGGCCTATGGGTTTATGTTGTTAAATAGTAATTATGAGACAATGTGTTTCAGGTCATTTTATCTAGAAATTCAAAAGTGATGTGTAATACAGATTTTTTGAGTAATAAACACTTGACCACACAGGATCCAATTCATTTGCATGCATGTAATTTCTTTGGTATGCAGCTTACAGATGGTGGAGATCTGAAAACTGATCACGGAATTGCTAAATTCTTATTAATTCCCATCCCTACTCACATTTGACTCTAGAAAACCTGTATAAAGTGGAGTTTATTGTCAGCTCAATGACTGCAATGTCCCACATCCACATTATTACCCTATGCAAAAATATTACTTTGCACGCAAAATTACTGTTAAATTTACAAAACAAGCATTCAGATCTATTTTTGTTCTCCCAACCCTGCTTATGCTAGTAAATCAGAGTAGTTTGGAAGCAATGGCCCTGTACAATCTCCATACAGTTTGGATACAATCTGCAAACTGCCCCAACCTAATGTTTCTCTTTAAGGAAACATGTGAACTTCCAGGTAAGTAAGTGTAGGAAGACAGAAGCCTGTATCTCTAAGGCAAGAAATGCGGAGAAATTCTGACTCCTTATAGAAAACAAAATATTCTTCTGTGAGGTCCAAGGAGGAAGCCAGAAGAGGCAAATGTTTAAATTAACAGTTTAAAATTGATTGGGGCCACAGCTGCAGTGATGCAGACATTGCATCAATCCATCTTGCTGAAAAGTGTAAAAGTAAAGCTGTCGATTTACTGGTCGATCTAAGTCTCCACCCTCACCCATAGTTACGAGATTTGGGTAGTGACAGAAAGAATGAAATTGTGCAAGCAGCGGAAATGAGCTTCCTCTACAAGGTGTCTGCGCTTTCCCTCAGCAGTAGTATTTTGATGTTTTTTATAATTCAGAGAAATTTTTGGCTAATGGTCATTATGAAAACTGTAAATAACCACCAAAAGGCAACAATAATAATTGTAATTCTTTTTTTTTTTTTTTTTTTTTTTTTCCTTCTTCTTCTTTATTTTTTTTCCTTTTTTTCACCTGTTGAGAAAGAAAGAAGAAAGCAAGCAGAAGAAAACGAGAGTAATAAACATCATCACAATGATATATGGGAATATGACAGTAAATACTAAATATTAAACATTATTGTGCAGCACGTAAGAGCGCACAGTGTGCTTTGAGGTAAGAGCCAAAAAGGGTGTAGTTTGTGTGTGATCACCTGTGTGTACACCTGTGAGCATGGACGCGCTTGTTTTTTTTTTTTTTTAAAAGGTTCCTTCATGTAATGATCTGCTAGAGGGTGTGGGGGGCCACTGCCCCGTCCTCCAGGGCATGAAGCAGGTATGGAGGAGATCAAAACTCCAGACATCCAGAGGCCCCCAGAACACAAGAGACCAAGGAAGACCAACAGAGGGGCAGCCGTGCCACTATCCCAGAAAGAGCTGAGGAGAGTCTCAGATGAGGGGTCACTCAGCAGCCGCGGAGCAGAAGCCAGGGGGGGTTGCAGTGACGTGCCCGTGAGCTCCGCCGGCAGCCAGCTGTGCCTGAGTGACCGAGCTCCGGGCCGAGAGGCTGAGGGCACCCGCCCTCCAGTGGCCCGAGCGAGCCCCAGGCTCCAGGCCCCGATAAGCAGCCGCCAAGGGTGAGCGGTGTGTACCTGGGCGCCCACCCCGGACACACAGAACCACCAACGCACCGATGTCTGAGGCGTCCGCCACCGGCAGGGGAAGTGGTGGGGGAGATAGGCCTCCAAACCTTGGAGGGCCTGAGATGTCCCCAGAGAGGTGGCGTCTGATACCCAACCTGACATATAGACACAGACATACAGGCACACACAGATACAAACATCCATTCCCACCCTCATGCTCTCATAAGCAATTATTCCACACTCAACCAACGTGGAGACAGACATAAAGAGACGCTGTACACACAATCACTCTCCCCAAGCGTACTCTAAGAACCGGGTCTGGGTACCCTTGCCCTGGAGGGGAAACTGCACCCAGACCCAGGTGGTGTTACCCTTTTCCCTGCGGTGGGGAGAAGCAGACCGCCCCGACTCCGTAGCAGCAGGGAGGCCCCACATTCCAACAATTGTAATTCTAATAGTTCTTAGCTGCTACCTTCCAAAGAAGCCAAATTTCAGTCTTTTTTGAGTTGTATTGAATTTTAACAATTAACATGGTAACTGAGGCCTCTAAAATCTCATACGTAGTTCTTGGGTTTCTTGCGTTTTCTCTCAGGGTTGTGTGGTTAACATGTTAACATGCTAACTTCCAAACTGGCAAAACTTCTGCTTTTATAGAGGTACTCCCACCTGCTAACGTTTCTTTTCTCGACACAATAATAACTGAGTGAGTGGGAACTGAAATAACCGTGCAAGTTTGATGTTGAGGAGCCTCAGCTGGGTTTTATGAGTGAAGGTGGGAATGATATCAACAGCTGAACAGGTTTAGCTATAAACCCTACTTCTTAACTCATCACTCTGCAGGGTGCTTCACTGTTCAGACAGACCATCTCATAAGCACAAGGTTGCAGGTTCAACCTCTATGGGAGAAAGACTATATATAGTCATTTAGCAATAGTGTGCTTGAGTAATACATAGAACCCCTATCTACTCCATCTAATTGTAATTCACCCATCGGGGAAGAGCATAATCTAAGAGTTTAAAAGGAAAAAAGAATCCCCCATAGATACCTTTACACCAGCAGAGTAAGCCTAGTGAAAGTTCAATCGGGAAGATGACTTCATTGACAAATTATTCATCTCCTGGTTTAATTTGGAAGAAGAAGACACAACTCCCTTAGCTTGCATCATCCAATCAGCTCAGGATTCTAGACTCACAAATCAATGCAGTCTGTATTACTTTGTACAGATCTACACCATCATACTATTGTCAAGGTGAGGGAAAAACCATGATTTCTTACATGATCTGTATTGTATCTGTATTATAGAGGACATACAAAACATAATCTGGCATTAGCAGTCATTGGAACTTAACCACCTGAAATTTTGTTATAGTTGTACAGAAAATTCCTCCTATTTTATGTAAGTAACATTTGACATGTCATATAGGTAAAATACAATATCCTCTTTGCTTCCTCATAAGAAAAAACATTGGTGTACAGTTGCCTCCAAGATTTGGCTGCAAGATAGGCGGAAATTGTTGTCAAGCGTCTCATTTCTGATGCCTTTCTTCGATGGCCTTCGAGTTCAGCTGAGAAGATAAAAGAACAGCATATGTGCATTCTCACAAAAGGTTGACAGTCAACATTGTCTCCCGGCTTCAGCAGGACTCCCGTGGGTTTCCTATTATCTTCCCTGAGATGATGATTTCAAACTCAGTCAGTCCACCAGCTCAAACTAGGCGGCTATAAGGAAGAAAAATAACACAGTGTACGAGGAGATAGAGCAGCTGAAACGTGATGCCTTTAAGAATTTTTCCTTCATTCTGAATTGAACACAGTGACCATTTTGACCTTGCCAGATATCAGTTGTTTAAAATGTTCATCCCATGACTCCTGACTACAGAGGGAATTTGGTGTTCTATAGAAATGTTATCTTAGATGTGTAATGCTGAAAGACAGAGAGAATTGTGTGCTACTCTTGCTCTTTATATACAAGGAAGAGATGACTGTTTTCTGGCTTTGAAAGTCATCTTGTGCACTCAAATCAGCAAGGTTGGTTTAGCTCTGTCAAAATAACAAGGCCTCAGGCCCCAGGCTGCATGTTTCCATGTTAAAAAAAAGAAAAAAAAATGTGTTGTAGGTGTTTCTGCTCAGACCTTGACATCAGAGTGTTGTTACTGCACACAGACCATGCTGGGAGACAGGGTGTATTTGTCTGTATGCAGCCACTACAACAAGCTAAAGTGCCATCAGGAAAATGATCTTATAGGTATTATCTGAGATCAAGCCAAATGTCTGGGTTCATCCCAGTGGAATGAAAACCTGAACAACCTGGCACTGGGTCATTTTTCTTTCAAGTGCAGATTGCTGTGAATGCAAACAGGTAGTCAAGCTAATGCAGTGTCATACAGGGTGGCATTAACTAAAATTAATGTGGATAATTAGAGAATAATTGAATCTGAGGAATGTGAGGTGACCTTTACTGTTGGAAGATGCTTTATTGCCTGCCCCAGTGAGGCATGTTCTTTTGAAACAAACAGTGTGACATAATTTACAGGTTATGGACCATCCTAATTTACTTGGACCATCCTAATGTCACGAGTATACTTGGTTACATCCAGGTAATTACTGTGAGTCTACCCTCACATAAATGTGTGAATAATGACATTAGTCTCCAAGCTGCAGGCTTTTACATTTTTCTTACTTTTTGTTAATGTTTGGTGTGGTTGAAAAAGAACTTTAGTCCACTGTTTTCACGCATTCTTTTTCCTACCAGCTTTCTTTTAACTATAACCAGTACAAAGGTTTAAAATGAACCTATGCCAAATGTTTTTGCTTTAAAGAACTCTGGGAAGGTTGTTTAATAAATTGTAAATGTTTGTGCTTCTTAAACAGCCCTAAAACAATGTAAAGCATATAAAGAGTTACCGTTTACTGCTTCCAAGATCCTGATGTTCCCGCCTTTTATGTCATTTGCTGAGGTCTGAGTCCTGCAGCTAAGGGATAACCTTCTAGGTCCTACATGAGCTGGTTGGTTGAAGCTGCAATTCAGAGTGCTCTGTTTTTTCTCTATGATATGTTTATTTAGGTTGGTTTATGTGTTCCTTTTTAGCTCATTACTCTTGATTGATTCATTCTTTGTTTCATTGTTTTGTGCTAGAAAAACCTTGTAGGGGAACACTGCCTTTTTAGTTTGATCCTGGAATTATTAGGGAGTTGAGTTGTGCTTTTCTTTTGTCAAAGTTAGTTAGCTGAAGACATTTTGTTT
The DNA here is from genome assembly GCF_013358895.1 of Oreochromis aureus. Classification (NCBI taxonomy): domain Eukaryota; kingdom Metazoa; phylum Chordata; class Actinopteri; order Cichliformes; family Cichlidae; genus Oreochromis; species Oreochromis aureus. The sequence continues at coordinate 26,599,800 of NC_052950.1, forward strand.
TAGGTCATGACTGTTTTGTTGCTACATTGGTCTTGGTTCTCTTTGACATTAATTGATTTTTAGTTGATTTTTTTTTCAACTGAGTTTTATGGTACTCCCCTTATACCCAGATCAATTTAGGCATGTAACAGTGCTAAAGAAGTTATTTGAGTTCCCATATCACTTGCAGCCATTCTGCTTCTCTCATTTTTCCCTATTAGTATCCTCTAAGGACATGTCCTCCCTGAGACTCTAAATGGCTCTGACCTGGAAATTTCTTTTCTTACTATAACCATCTAACCAAGTAAGGCCTCGGTCACACTGGCCTAGAGAATACTTGGTGACCCTTGGCAACCACTGGTTGCTAGGGAAACGTGCTATCAATTTCAAATAGTTGTTGGAGGTTTTTGACAGTGTTTGTTAAATTGATTGGTAAAGCCTGATTCTCATAGTCCTAGAGATCATTTACTGGCTCCCTGGTAACCACTGGTCACTGCCACTGGTTGGGAAAGGGTTGCTGGAAGCTGTTGGCAGTAGAAGGCATGAAAACTAATTGCAAAGAGAAACACTTCAGTTACATATATACAACTCTGGTCATTTGAAGGTTGCTGCAGTCACCAGTAGTTTGCACGGAAGATGCCAGCTTGTCCGAAAACACAAACTACTTGCTGAGGAGTAGGAATACTGCAAAAGGTGTCCCAAAAATGGGAAACTGAGACTATTTGCCAAAGTAAAAGTTGACTCTTTTGAAGCATGTGGGATTGTAGGCACAACACTGAAGGCAAACATTCTCCATTTCCAGTTTGTGTCAAAGTTTTTCAGCTCGGAGAGTAAATGGTGGGTGTTTGGAAGTCATCATTTCCATGTAAACTGTGGCATCTGCTACCAGGTTTCACCTGGTAACAGCCAGCAATCATCTGGCAAATACCTATTATCCCCTAGTGGTCAAATGTTGCCTGATGATGATTGACCAGTCTGTAGGTCTATGTGACTAAGGCCTAAGACCAAACAGTGATAACTAGCCAGTAAACAGTGACCACAACCACTAATCTTAACCAAGTATTTTGTTTCCTTAACTTGAGCAAGTCTGAAATATCAATATCGAAGGTAAGAAAGGGCTTGACTATAAACAGTAATGCCAAGAAGAATCATTACTGTTACTCATATTCATGGTATCATAATTTGTCTTCTCTCTACAGCTATGGCAAATGCTATTTTCTAATTATGGGAATATCCTCCACATGCACATCACCAGAAGAAAGACAGCGCCCACATTCAACACTTCAATAAGTTGACATAACACTTAGAAGCCAGTTTTGCCTGAAGATAAGCAACCTCTACATGAATGTGGGATTTAAAAAATAGTGTGTGTAGTATTCTATAGACAGGCTAATCAGTCAGTTGCCACTAAATATCATTAATCTGCAAACAGCATGAGGAACTGTGAGAGTCATGGGTAATAGACAAGTCTGACGTGTTGGTGTGTCTGCCTGCAGGTTAGAATATGATCAAAATTTAATTGTAGCCAAAGCTATGCTTCACAGCAGGCATTTCTGTGGGGTTCCTATTACAAAACTGTTTGACATAATTGTGTTTACGTTATTATAATAAAGGCATTAGGGAGAGGAGTGTGTGTGTGTGTGTGTGCGCGTGTGTGTGTGTGTGTGTGTGTGCAGAGAGCTGGTCAGGGGTGCGTGCCTGATCCATAATAATGGGGAACAAATGAATCGGATTAAAATAAATACAGTTATTTCAAAATATGTGTGGAGTTTCTGAATTAGGTTTAAAATGCAATCATACATACTTGAAGGCAGTGCAATGCAGTGCAGTGGACAATGCAAGATCAGTATTTTCATGACCAGTGAGCATTCAGACCTTAATAACACTCTCGAAACAAAATAAAAAAGTTTATTGCATAATAATGAAGAGGATGGAGGTAAGTGAGGCAGTAGTTGCAGCACAAGATTGTAAACCGTGCAGGTTTTTTCGTGGAAGTGTGGCTGAGAGGATGGAAGCGGACAGAGCAGAGTGCAAACAGAGACAGCTGGTTAGGATGATGAGGAGAGCCTGGTCGAGTCAGAAAAGCAGGCAGGCTGTATGAGAGCGAACCACACAAGTAGGCTAAATGATCCAGCAATGAGTAACTGAGAAGAGGGGGTTTAAATACAGCATGCTGATGGGATGATGAGGAGTAGGGGACTTGGCAGTCAGGAGCAGGTGAACTGGCTGATGCAATAGAGAAGAGAAGCAGTTTGCTACGCCTGGAGACACACGAAAGCAAACAGGAAGCGAGTGAGACAAACACAGGAAACAGAGGAGGCAGGGGGTTGGGGAGGATGGAGAAAGTAGGGAAGAAAACTTGAGGCATCGCCTGACCCATGACATAGAGAGTGCATAAGAATATTTATTGAGGTTAACAACAGAGAAGGACTTTAGACCCTGTGTGAAATGATGAGACCCCAGGTGAGTTCTTTGGAAGAGGACCTGAGGGGTATACTATGAAACGAGATTAATGGGTTAGCGAGGTCTGTTGAGCCTGAAGATAGATTTTATGTTTTTTTTTTTTCCCAATGTCACAAAGGTGGCTCCCTTTTCTCCTAGCTAGTTCACCGTGGTCAGTCGCTGAACACGTAACCTGCTGCAGGGCACAGTATGTTCAGAAATCCAGTTTAAAAAAAAGTCACCTTGAGGACGTCGTTTTAACTGATTCTTATCCTCATAGTCTATTAGTCTACGAGTAATGCAGACTCTTAGGTGAGGACTCACAGTTAATGTTAAGGAGCATAGAGTATAGCACAAAAACAGCACTGCATTAATGCAGGAATTTACTTGCATAAATTTCTTTTTATGTTTGGTCCTGGTTTGCTGCCAAGTCTATTTCACACTGCTGGTGTTGCAGCTAATAAAAAATGATTAGTCTAGTAGTATTTGTTAAAACAAAAGAACTGGCAACCTAAGATTAAAAGAAAGAAAGAAAGGAAGAAATCAATATAAAGTGCAACGGGTGCTGAGCCCCCCAGAATCAAGTAATATAAAATAAAATCTTCAATATTCTCAAAACAGTTCTCGTAACTCTTCTACTTGTAGTTACATATATATAACTTTTAATCTTGTATAGATGCAGAAAGACACATTTTAGCCTTTCCTCAGCAGTTTAGTCGATATTTATCACACACGATTAAATAGAAACTGATTTAATTAAAGTACTTCTATGTATAATCCATCATTGCACTAAGTAAGATTTAAATGCACTTCTTGAATGTCGTATACATTATAAATATGTAATTTTTAGCATTTAAAAAGCAAGAGTTTGAATGCACGGCTTACATGTTAGAAATAAACAGCACTGAGTTAATGAGTGATAACATAAAGATATTAGAGTGTTGATTTCCAATAAATACATTTTTCTGCAGGATCCTCTTCTGTCCTTTAAAAGAAACATTACTGCTGCATGCCACAAAATAGTTACTATTTTATATTCCTCATTGTTCTCCCGCTATAACTTTTCTTGACTGGTGATCTGCACATGTTGTAGGGAAGACAATGACTCCCACTTTTAGTTTGACACACAGCCAGAGGGGAACAAAAGCCAGGAGTTAACAAGGCTGATAACCGCTAAGCGATACCAATATCTGGGGTTTTAGGTTTTTGTTGAGCCAGCTAATGCAAAGAAAAGGCTGGCTATGTCAAACTTGCTTTGTAGTACACTCCTCAGTAAATGTCAGATGAGAAAATCAGGATTATCCAGCAGGAAAATAAGGTTGTGTAGCAGTGAATTGGGCTGCTCTGTCTGAATGCCATTCCTGTTCTGTCAGTCCAAACTAGAATTTGAGAGATTTTCAAACAAGCGCTGAAAGCTCCAAATTCATGGCTGTCAAAATACAACTATATTAGAAATTTATTTTGGTGCTTAAGGAATCATTGTCAGAAGATGAGCTTTGTATCAAGCTGTCATGCTATAACTTGTTTTGACAATCCACCTATCCTGCATGGTGAAATGTCCCTTTAAGTGTTTTGAGGCTCTCCGCAGTGAATGATCAGAAAACAGATAAAACATTTATAGTACCCCTGTTACATGTTAATGCAGGTTTGCCGCCGAAGGTTAAAACTGGTTACTGAGAAAACCAAGCTGAACAAAAATGTGATTTTAAAAACTAAGTGATTAAACTGTTTTCTCTGGAGGGACAGAAATCGAGACTTTCGGAAACACAGACGCAGGTGCTTCATTCAATGGGGTTGATTGGGTTTATCAGTCCAAAAGGTTTTGAAAATCTTTCAAAAATCATTTCTGGATGTAATGCAAACCAATTTCAAAATCACAAATTTCATTACTCCTGTAGAAAAAGAGGTTGCTTTAGATTTTGTTGTCTGTTATCATGACTGACAGGTTTATACAAAACTGAAATTTAATATTATCTTTAGTTTTTTTGTTATGAAGGGACATATTTTGTAGTTTTACATTTTTAGAAACAACTCGATCACAATAACTGGCAAGAAAATGAATAAGCAATGAAAGAAGTTGACACCACAAGAAGCAAATGGGGTTTTTTCTGCAGTTACAGGACGGATGCAAAAACACAGTCATTATAACGAAACAGGCAAATATGTACTTAGCAGGCTAAACCTAAGTGATTGCTTGAGCGTAATTAAATGCATCAAGGGTGGTTGCTGCTGAGCCATTATTTTTCATGTTTCATACTTACTTCGAAGACTGAGCCCAGTACTGCCTAAACACAGTACACAGACATTACCAGCACCAGTTAGAAAGTGGTCAGAAGCCACCGAAAGTCTCTGACTGCAGCACTTTCCAATCCTGCAAGCGCTCACGTCTCCAAGAGGAAATCTCATAGTATGCGTTCCTTCTGCAAAACGGAGCAGGGTCATAGATTTGCTCCAAGGCCATGATAGAGGATTCTACAATGTATATTTAATGTGAAAGAGACAGACCACCAATGCCGCCTATACTGTTCTTTACAGTGTTGCGTGTGAATTATTTAATGTTACAGTGGATCCAGCGTTACCGTTCTAATCTGTTAAATTGACGGACAGCCGTCAGATTTTTCCATCATTGTCAGTGATGGAAAATATCTTTTTAATACACTCAGACTACATAAAAAATAAAAATAAGTATATCTCCATCTCTTACAGCAATGATTGTGAATAAAACTATAACCTTAAAATAAAAAATAAAATAAAGGCGGTCACAAAAGGAAATGGATCCCACATTAAGAGTAAGTTTTATTTAATGGGATTTTTAATTTAGAGAAGAGAATCTCACACCACAGTCTTTGTAGGATAAAACAGGACAAATAAAACTCTACAAATCTTGTACATGGCCTGAGATGTGTGAGCCAGTGGGAAATATACCAGCAAAACAAAACAATTTCAGGGAGATCACCTATCTCCAGCCAATTCCCTCACTAAATCTATTCAAGATGAATATGGTAGGGTGTGTTTGCCCAGTTGGAAAGGTTGTGTAAACATAGTTTGTCCAAAAAACATGCGAAAATATGAATTTCCTTGGTTATCTCACCAAACAAATTGAAGTCTCAGCCTTCCATTGATTGCCCATGCTATATCAACCAGACTAACAAACATTATTTTTAAATTTTTCTACTCTGTTAAGTTGTTTTGACCAGTCTTTTTGACTTTTCTGCTCTTATCGTCGCAGCTTTCACTGCACTCTATTTACTCTACATAAAAAGTAATAAAAATAAAGTAATGAAAGATGATCGCAAACTTTCTATGCACCCATTTGGAGGCCCTTTACAATATATCATTTCTTAGATTAATGCACTACCATCTCTGCTGTATTAAAATGCTGCCCTGTTCTCATCATCATAATTACTCTGCCATGGATAATATATGTGTCCTTTGCCCTTTTACTTTAGAGGAAGATAATATCATGCTTGATGCTCTGGCTTTATTGGATCATGAATTTTGAGCTCTAATTGTGCATGCTATTTTTAATTAGCAAGTTATTATAAGGGGTTGCATTGCAGATGTGCGTGGCACTCCTAGTGCTGCACTTTTAGCCCAGAGTTAATGTATTTAGCAGACACTGACACCTAGAACACCTATTCTGGTGAATTGGCAAAGATGACACACCCAGTACACAACCACTCAGGCATGTCTGCTAATGCACTGGCTGGTAGTGATAAGGCTTTTGTTGAGCTGATGAGAGACCATTGGACTGTTCTGGCTCACTAACCCGCTAACTCACATGAACAACTTGAGGGAAGACACTGTGAAGTCTGCTATGATCTCATATCAGACAACTTTCAAATCTGGACATTTTTTCTTTTCTTTTATTTAATTGCTTGCTTTCATTGCTGTTTGTCCCTGAAACATATTTTTTTTCACAAACAGCTCATTCTCAAAAACATTTAATGAAATGAGCATAAAAGATCAGAAAGTGCTTGTGTGTGGGCATCATTTCAATATAATGAGCTTATACCAGGGAAGAATTTTGTAAGAGTTGTATGAATTATAGACAAGGTTACATTTAGGCAACAAAAAGTCTTCAGATAAACAAACATCTTGGTGCTAATTACAAATTCAGACATGCACAGCTTGTGCTATTCTCTTACATCCCTTAAACCCACAACCCATAAAATCCATTCTTTGTCACAGATATCTTCATTCTCCCCATTAACAATCAGAAGACAATTTAATTGGAGCAAAAGTTGCAAACTTTTCCCTACGTATACAACAAATGGATTATTTTTAATAACTTATTTAGCCTTTCAAAAGGCATTTTATCCTCTATCATTGTTGAAAAGAGTGTAGCCAGGAGTGAAATACTAAATATATAGTATTAAACCACATTTAATCGGTTCATTTTGCATATTGTAACCAAAAGAGCTGAGTCGTGTATCACCTGTGACAGGGAAGCAAAAATTATGGCCATACTTCTTTCCCCTAATTTTACAGTCACAATAGGGAAAACAATGGATACCACTGCATAATCAAAACTCTGTGCAATAAGCTCTGAACTTGTTGTCTTTTAAATGGTTGCTTTGACAGAGACCCATTCTGTGGCCCCTCACAGAAAGTTGCTGCCCCAAAGCAACTTTGGGTTATCAGTCAGCCCTAAAAGTGCAATGAGACAGTTTGGAACTGAATGGGTTCATGCTGACAGTTACAAGCAATATGTTTGTGATAACTGCAAATCTGTTGCCATCTGCATACGCAGAAAATCACATTAACTACTTATATTCAGAGTCCAGCCAGAACCTCATAGATTTATAAGAGACATTTCTCCACAAACTGTATGACAGTTATTTAACTGCAACATATCACTGGGGCGTAGCGACCTTGCTTTTATATTGGAATATAACCACAATACAACCAGTTGGCAACCAGCTGAGTTTAGTCCCTAAATGCAAAAACACATATTATTATTATAATTATTTGCAAAACGTAGCCAATCTCTGTGATTGGAGGCAGCCTGAGTTGGATAGAGATCGCTCATCAGGCAACCTGTGCAATAGCCCTAAGAGAAAGTGGTTGCCCAGATGTAGAAGGGGTCGTACGTGCAACCTGTGGCTCACCAGTTGGTCAGAGCAACTAGTAGCATCATTTTTTCCCAGTTGCAGGGAGGTTAGGGGCCTGTTTTACTCTAGTGTAACTGAGCCATAATTGTGGCATACTGTCAGTGTTGTTACGTTAACATTATAGTTCTGTAACGTGGTGCAAACTCTAGTCTTGTGTATGAAAGCTGACAACCTCTATATGCTTAGTTTGTACACTACATACTGTATTATGCACATAAATAACGCTGCAATGTACACCCTGTTCTCATTCTCAGGGTGTCAAATGGTGCCATCAAAGCCGGTGGCATCTCAAAGATAAGCTTGATGTCCTTTGGCATCAGTACTGTGACTGACCACGATATGCTGATAGTGAGATAGTTCTCACTCCCAATTAGCCAGATATGATGCTTCTTCACAACCCTTTGGTATCAGGCACTAACCAAGTGTCATTTTCCAATGTGCAGGCTTAATGTTGTGACTTGGGACATTTTATCCTAGACTATGATCTTTTCCAAAACATATTTGAGTAGTTTTGGTGACAGAAACTCACAAATGAAGCAAAAAAGAGAAAAAAAAGGGGGGAAAAAGAAACAAGAACAAAGTAAACTTGTTAAATACTCGACTATCAGCCCATCTGCCTCCAAAATTCTGCCTTTGTTGCTCTTTAAATCAGGACAGTTATATTCCTGCGACAGGTGACTCAGTACACCAAGGCCAAAGGACCCCTTGTCCTTACTTCTGTGAAAGCAGTTTTTCATTTCGTCTGTCTGAATGGCAGGATTTGACACCCTCGGATGAGAGTATATATAAATATATACGATATGTTCAAAGACAACCTCTCAGACATATTCAGCTTTCAAAATGTATGCCTAGCAGTTAGTACTGTCTGGTTTCAGCGTTGTTAGAGAAAATTATCAGTCCATGTTGTTATATAAATATTCCATCTCTCTATCTGAACAATAATCTAACTCAAACAAGCTGCACAGTACTCCATATTGCATGGTTGGTAAATGAAGCACTAAGACATGACTCTCAGCTGCTCAATAATCATCATCTGCCAGTGATGCAGCTACTGATGAGTTGCAATGTAATTCTTGTATTTGCCAACAATGGTATGCATAAATGGGGCTACCGGTACATTAGGACAAACTAGAAATAAAGCAGAAATGAAAGGATTTTTATTTATGTGCTGCATGTTGACATTTAGTTTTCCCGTTGAACAGAGATATTCCTGCTGCAGCTCTATTAACACTTAGTGCAGTATGGTGTGCAGCAGAGTCACCAGAATCATGATGTGACACCACAGCAATAACAGCCTAAATGCTGCAGTGCTGTGTGTCAGCTGAAAGCATATGAAAATAGGCCCGCCACATTGGATTCTTGGAGACTTTCTTCCATAAGAATCAAGAGGTTATGTTTAAAGAATAGCATAAAATGCTAGTGCATTTTTCAACCTTCCAAAAATAAAGAAAAGAGGTCATTTTTAAGAGGTTTAGATGTGAGACAGTTTGGGTGAGAGTTTGGGTGGTTATAAACAATGTTAACCGAGATAGTACTTATTATAGTACATACTTATGATGTAAGTATATACTATACTATGTACAGTATATACTTACAGTTCATTTATAAATTAAATTATGCTACACACCAGCCAACAAGACTAAGAACACATGGAAGTAGAGAGTCATTTTTCTTTTTATTTTAAATAGAACATTTTGATTTAAGAGTTATCACGTATGTCTGTGTTTGGGTCACATGTTTAGCTTTTTAATCACAAGGTGACACCTTTGCTCCAGGCTTTCCACCCTCAATTATCACACTGGAAATTGAATTAGCTCTTCCTTCACACACAGTGTAACACCAGTAACACCATGTGTGATTTCTCAAAGATAGAGCCATAGCCTTTTTTCTCCTTTAATTAAATTAACTGTCTATATGTTGCATAAAAGTTTTGTTCTTCTATACATATATTCACGAGGAATAGATATGAGCCATATCACGGTATTATGATTAATCTTAATTATTATTATATTAACAATCGTTAAAATCTGATATTCACTACACACACCCACATTGTGAACTGACACTAAGATGCTGTACTGTGTCTAACTGATGCATCATAGTGAATTGCAGCATACATACCACCTAACACTGGATGCTCCACCAGTCACTACTGGTGATAAAGATGAGTCAACCAATATGGAGGAAGCTGTGCTCAAAAAAGACGTGGATATATATCCATTCAGCCCACTGTTGAGCTGGTGTCTATTGCACCAACAAGTTCTTATAATATAAGGTTAGGTTGTTCCTTGAGGAAAATTTCCCATTTGAGTGAATTGAAACTAAATATAACCTAATTACCCATTAAAACAGTAAGAAATATTTAATGTCAACAGTTCTAGCATCCACTGCGATCACTAGCAGTTGATGTATTCATTGTACAAGGTAATACAAGCCCAACATCCATATTCTAAAAGGTTTAAGTGACCAGAGTGTTTGTTGTGAAAGGCAGGGTGGAGTATTGCATGCCTAACACAGACACAGGCACTGCTCTCTCACATCCATATGGCCAGTTTAGTCTCATAAATGTATTTAGGTAAATGCAGGTCTTTGGACTGTAGGAGGATCCCAAAGCATCCAGAGGAAACCCCAAATGTGCTAACCGCTGCACCAGCATGCCGCTTCTAATATAAATCCATCACAACAAACTATGTTATTGTTCTGAGCTACTGTATGTGACCCTGTTTACTTCCGCTCAATGTACCTTTTCATTGCCCTTTAAAGCCTGTCAAATGTGCAGCGATCCCTTTGATGGACAAATTAATCTTGACAACTTCCACATCAAAATGTCTTGATTTGGCTGGCTAGCTGGCTCTCTAAAGGAAAGACTACACGGTTTATATGAAACTCTAATGCTTGTTAGTTCTTGTGAAGGAATTAAAAAAACACAAGAAAACATAGGCCATTAATAATTCAGACATGCTTAATTGGTTGATTATGATGGCATACACCCAGATTTGCCTTAATAACATATAGCACTCAAGTGTCTTATAATGAAAGTATTTAGCAAATAGCTGCTTGAAAATCAGCGTAAACATTTTGCTGTTTTCATCCGTGAAATATTCTAATCAACTTGACTTCAACATATAAATTGTTTGAATTGAACACCTGTTTCTCCTTGAATTAGCATCTGTGCATCTGTTTGACATCGGGCTGCACTTTCAACACTGCAGGGCTGAAATCATCCAAATTGTATATTAGGCAGGGTTTTAACAAGGCTGCACTCAAAGCAAAGAGCAGTTTGAAATTAAACATGATGAACGTCAGAGCAATTTCTCTCTTTTACTCAACATCTAAAAACAACAATTTCATGTATTATTAATCTAGTTGTGTGCCTGTTCTGGGCAATATCCCCAGCCATTGTATGCCTCTATACAGTCAAACCTAATTCTAAAGCCAGTTCTCATGAAACTCACTTGTTTCTTTTGCACATAGAGGTGTGGACAAAGGGTTTAAGCGCAAAGTGGATCAAAGATTATCATACAGTAATTCTGGGCAACAGTATAATTATAAAAACTAAACAGCTGTTGAACTTGGTCTTTTTAGTTTTTCCCATGTTTCTACTGCAAGTCTAAGTTATGATACACTCTCACTGGTCACTTCATTAGGTACAGCTTGCAAGTATGTTAACTTGACAGAATAAGCTTACATGACAATTGCTAAGAAAGCACACTGTTTTACAATTATGAAACATAGATCAGTACAGACATATTTCTTAATTATCACTGACATGAAAAGGCACTAAAACAGTGAATCTTTAAGCTGGTCTTCTTTCATTAAAAAGAAGGTAAAATGAAACAACCCTTGCCCCCAGCAAACTCTGCACTGTGATATTACGGTAGAAAATTATCTTTTCTCTTCTGTGCTCCATCATTATTTATTATATTTGAGGTCTAGCTACAAACTTGGCTAATTATGTTCAAAACCTCCTACTTCTTTCCAAGACCTCAGTGACCACCAGAGAGGAAAAATTAAAACATACAAAAAGCCAATATAATGAGCTTTCTTTTCATTTCAAGTGGAACACAAAATATTTGTCTATATTTAAGATGAAATGACCTGAAGTGACCCAAATTTACAGTTATCTCATAATACCTTTAAGACTCTGAGCTAGAACAGAGCTTGAAACAATCATCAAATATTGATATTGTGAGTTTATTTAAAAATTATCTTGTACTTCAGATTTCTGCAGTTAGAAACTGATAAACCTTTGTTGCTAAGATATTACAAAAGAGCCGATAGGTCAAGTGGGCAGATTTTAAATTAAATGTTTTTACTGAAAACAAAAAAAGGCTTAACTATAATATCACTCCCCCATCTTACTGACCACTCCACTTCCAATCCCTCCAATATCAGAAGGAAGACCGAGTTCAATGGGCCACTGATTTTCTGGACTCTTGAGACCTACAGTTAGCCTGTCTGCCTTTCGACTCGATCTCTGCCACAGCTTCATTACACATTGGCTGCAAAAGATTTTTTTCCCTCTGGTGAGTCACATTGTATGATCACTAGCTTTGAGCAGTCAATGTTTGTGTGGGTATGTGTCACGGCTTTATTGTCCTCATTGCTCATTAAAGCTCTCCTCTGAGGGATGCAATGGTGATAAACACAAAGCACTGGAACACAAAATATTGCCTTCTCTCTCCCGGCCAGGATCGATGGCCTACGTGGCAAGGGTGAGGACCACAGGGTCACTCATCACATCAAGTAGCCAAGAACATAGGAGGATGCAATTGTGGCTGGCTGAATGGGTTTTTAATTCAAGCATTTATTGGAAAGTGCACTTTGGTATTGCCCTCCAGAAAGTACCACTCATTCTGTTTAAGACTGACCTTGGCGGCACGGGGGCTGAGGTTTCTTCCTCAAATCTGTTCCAGTTACCACAGAGAAGCTCAAGATGTACAGTAATCGTTTGCCTCGAGTACTGTGAGTCATATTCGCAGAATTTAACTTTTAGCAGCAAAATCCACAGGGACAGCGTGACAGTATGAGTGAACTAATAAACACATGATCAAAAAGAAGATATTAAAAGCTTTTTTGAGTGACAAAAAAATGAATGTCATACATATGTTTTTAAAAACTGTTTAAAACATATATATGACAGAATTAATATATAAACTGATGTTTAAAGACTATGATATTCTAGGTCAAAAAGCAAAACATTGGTCAATTAAAAACAAAGACACTGTTCTTGGTATCTTAAACAACCATATACATATACATATATATATACATATATACATACATACATACATACATATATATATATATATATATATATATATATATATATATATATATATATATATATATATATATATATATATATATATATATATATATATATATATATATATATATATGGTATACAGTGTGTATATAGTATATATGTAGTACCTGGATCAAAAAACATCACTATGGAACATTATCCGTCATGGATTGGCTTCCCTAGAGCTTGAACCTCAAATTTTGAGTGTGGGATGATCTTTGTAGGGAATGGAAGAAGACAGCCAACATCCAAAGAAGAGCTTTGAAGGTCCTTTGAAAACCTGAATAACACGAAAGCTTGCATAAGAAAGTTCAGGCTGTGTTGAAGAATAGTCATACCAAATACTGACTTTTAGATCATTAGAATTGTTTTTTTTTTTATATGTTGTATTCCCATGTATGTTTGCACATTTCAAGGAATTGCTGCACATATTTCCATTTTTCCAAGCAAAATATTAAAAAATGATGATGATGAGGTGACTTTTGCACAGTAATCTGCTGAGGTTCTGATTCTTCAAACCAACGTACAAGTACAACCCTCAAATTTGGAAGATTCTACTATTTTAATGATGTGTTGCAGGTTAAAGATTTCATATTTTCAAAATAATCTAGAAATACAGGGAGTGCAGAATTATTAGGCAAGTTGTATTTTTGAGGAATAATTTTATTATTGAACAACAACCATGTTCTCAATGAACCCAAAAACACATTAATATCAAAGCTGAATGTTTTGGAAGTAGTTTTAGTTTGTTTTTAGTTTTAGCTATTTTAGGGGGATATCTGTGTGTGCAGGTGACTACTACTGTGCATAATTATTAGGCAACTTAACAAAAACAAATATATACCCATTTCAATTATTTATTTTTACCAGTGAAACCAATATAACATCTCCACATTCACAAATATACATTTCTGACATTCAAAAACAAAACAAAAAAACAAATCAGCGACCAATATAGCCACCTTTCTTTGCAAGGACACTCAAAAGCCTGCCATCCATGGATTCTGTCAGTGTTTTGATCTGTTCACCATCAACATTGCGTGCAGCAGCAACCACAGCCTCCCAGACACTGTTCAGAGAGGTGTACTGTTTTCCTCCTTGTAAATCTCACATTTGATGATGGACCACAGGTTCTCAATGGGGTTCAGATCAGGTGAACAAGGAGGCCATGTCATTAGTTTTCTTCTTTTATACCCTTTCTTGCCAGCCACGCTGTGGAGTACTTGGACGCGCGTGTGATGGAGCATTGTCCTGCATGAAAATCATGTTTTTCTTGAAGGATGCAGACTTCTTCCTGTACCACTGCTTGAAGAAGGTGTCTTCCAGAAACTGGCAGTAGGACTGGGAGTTGAGCTTGACTCCATCCTCAACCCGAAAAGGCCCCACAAGCTCATCTTTGATGATACCAGCCCAAACCAGTACTCCACCTCCACCTTGCTGGCGTCTGAGTCGGACTGGAGCTCTCTGCCCTTTACCAATCCAGCCACGGGCCCATCCATCTGGCCCATCAAGACTCACTCTCATTTCATCAGTCCATAAAACCTTAGAAAAATCAGTCTTGAGATATTTCTTGGCCCAGTCTTGACGTTTCAGCTTGTGTGTCTTGTTCAGTGGTGGTCGTCTTTCAGCCTTTCTTACCTTGGCCATGTCTCTGAGTATTGCACACCTTGTGCTTTTGGGCACTCCAGTGATGTTGCAGCTCTGAAATATGGCCAAAATGGTGGGAAGTGGCATCTTGGCAGCTGCACGCTTGACTTTTCTCAGTTCATGGGCAGTTATTTTGCGCCTTTGTTTTTCCACACGCTTCTTGCGACCCTGTTGACTATTTTGAATGAAACGCTTGATTGTTCGGTGATCACGCTTCAGAAGCTTTGCAGTTTTAAGACTGCTGCATCCCTCTGCAAGATATCTCACTATTTTTGACTTTTCTGAGCCTGTCAAGTCCTTCTTTTGACCCATTTTTCCAAAGGAAAGGAAGTTGCCTAATAATTATGCACACCTGATATAGGGTGTTGATGTCATTAGACCACACCCCTTCTCATTACAGAGATGCACATCACCTAATATGCTTAATTGGTAGTAGGCTTTCGAGCCTATACAGCTTGGAGTAAGACAACATGCATGAAGAGGATGATGTGGACAAAATACTCATTTGCCTAATAATTCTGCACTCCCTGTATAAAAAATTTCAAGGTGATTCCATATTGTTTTCTCAGAGCTGAGTGATGGTATATATTTCCTCTTTACTGGATTTAAAAAAAAAATACCATTAACTAAAACAGTTTGATTTGAATGGCCTATGTTTCATGAAGCTTGAATGTTTATCCAATAAAAAAATAGTCTTGTGGTGTATCTGTAATTTAATATTTGCTACAAAGTACAAAAGACTGTGACGATTCCATAATTTTTGCCAGGGGTCGCAGATATGTTAATATAGAGATACATGACATGAGAGACTGACATTTTCTTTCCTAGAGCCACATAGCAATAGCAGCATAAATGATATTAAGGCAGACTAAGACTAAGATTATAAGTCAGTTAAAAAAAATTATACTTCTTTTGGGAAATATTGTAATTTGGTGATTTCACTAGCAAGCACTAAATGAACTACATAGTGAAAGTGCTGTGTGGGACTTCCTGTGTCTTTTACAGTCTAACAAGAACAGCAACAAAGCACATTGTCATTCCTTGAAGCAGGCCTTTTTTTAACCTTGATCATAGATTCAAGACTAAACTGCTTCCATCAGAAATCATCAATGACCAGGAGGAAAAATAATTTTAAAAAAAGACCTGAACTTTGTTGAGACAGCCAAATTGTGACCGCAGTGAGGGACGTCCTGTGCCCTATAAAGACATTTGAAACTTCAGAGCATACTGTCACCTGAAAGTCCACATTAAGATGATTATGCACAAAAAAATAGCAGACTAATCACTTTGGGAGTAACTATACATTGCTTTGATGTAAAAAGGCTCTCATGTGAACAGATCCAATGGTAATCAGTGGTTTCACCACCAGAAAGAACTGACAAACTGAAGATGATGATCTCAAAAAAGTAACCAAAAAAAGGTTTTTAAAAAAATTTAATTGATTTAAAATTATGTGTAGTTACAATACTACCTGAAAATAAGAATATTGTTTGTTTAGAGATGGGAAGAATTACAAAATGATATCTGAGAATGTGTTTATATAAGTGAGGTGCTGTCTGAAAAGTTAAGCATGCAAAATAGGCCTTTTAATCAAGGTGAACAAAGTCCTAAATGTGAAAACATGTGAGACAGAGACATGAAGTAAGAATCTGTCCACACATGCACAGGCATTTTTGTAAAACACATAGAAATGGAGCCATTTCTATGAGTTTTAACCTTTCATACACAAATAAATAGTATTTTAGATAATTGAAAATGGAGCTTTAAAAAAGAAGTCCTTCAAGGGTGAAGATTTTCAGAAAATCAGTTTGAAGGAAAACCTAGCACATGATTGACCTTGCAAGACAAAATCTATCTACTTATTTGATGTCAGACTGCGCACTGCATTATTGTTTGGCATTTCTACACCTGTTGCCTTGCCTTGCTCTTGACAGCTCTTGACATTTTTTACAATGTAATGTGGAGATTTCAAAACAAACATAACATGAACATAGCCTAAAACCAACACAAGATATGAATGAAAACTACTTAAAAGTAAGAATAAAAATCATGACTTGACCCAAAACAGGATTACAAAAGTGAAACACATCACTAGAATACTTAAGAACCAACAACTCAATACATCTAGAACTACGATTGTGAATACTTGAATCAAAAAAGAAATCAAAACATGAATCAAGAACTCAACGCAACACTAAGGAAAAAGACAGAGTACTGGAACAACAGTGAAACCAGAAAGAAAACAGTTGATAATTAAATATTAATCCAAAGACTCAAAACTATGGGATGAAAACCAGGGAGCATGACAAGCACTGTATTGCAAGAGTTTCTAAAAAAAATTAATTGCCCTCTTGACAAATACTCTACATTTATAATACTTTTATACTTAAATGTACATATACATAAATATATATTAAAAAAATAAGCAAAGATTTTCAGATCATTAAAAAATCATTAAAAATAAACTGAAAATTAAACCCTTTTTCACACCTTGGGTCATGTGATGAGGCACATGATCAACACTGGGTCAACAACCCTCTTAAGGGACAACTCCCACTGGGCCTTAAATACTTGGGACTCTCCACCATTTGGTCTTAGAACTAAAGAAGCTTCTCGAATGAGAAGGCAAAGTTCTTCAAGAAACTTAAAGAAGTCCAGTTGCTTTTCTTTCCAAGCTCCTTAGATTACTGTGGATGACTGAGAACCTACGCAGACCCTACAACAATACAGATAAAACCCCAAAAATCAGATGACCCTATTTGGCGACAGTGGGGAGGAAAAAACTAGATTTTAACAGGAAACCTCCAGCAGAAACAGGCTCAGGGAGGGGCAGATGGGGTTAGGGGAGGAAGACAGGACAAAGACACGCTGTGATAGAGACCCAGAGATTAATAATAACTAATAATCATCTTGGTGACAGAGGTAAAAAAACAATCACTCCCAGATGGCTACACAATTATACATGTGTTAAGATAAAATCATGACGCAGAAAACTGCTTATCATTGGTTTTGAGACAAATTTAAAGTTTTATTTGCAAATCTTTGAACAGAACATAAAAAATGCATTTTAATTTGATCCAGAGTTGTAAAAGATGCAAAAGGCTGAGGGGAGAAAAAAAATCATTTTTTATGTATAGTGTACATACTGTTTGATTATTTCATTATTTTAATAAAGCAACAATTACCAGTTTCAAGAATTTTTATGTCTGCTGTTACCATTTCCAGAGTGTAGTCTTAATTATCCAAGGTGATTAAGTACTGTGAAAGGCTTCCAAATGCAGCCATTATAGCACATTCAAATTCAATCTAGCAGCAGGCAAAGGCTATTACAGCCAGCATAGATTTTGATTACTGATTATATGCATGGATGACTTCAGACCTCTCCCTCACATTATTTCACACAACTGGAAGGAAGAAAACCACCTTTCATTGCCATACTTTTGTTGTTACTTCTTGCATTTTTCCTGCTGAAGCAAATATTCCCTCCCGACCTTCAACTTTGTAATAATCTCCTGCAAAGGGGGTTGTGTGTTTTTTTAATTTATGGATGAGGGGAGTGTGCATCTGTATCCTGTCCAGTAGGAGCCATCTTATCATTGCAACTGGAGTGCAAAGGGAAGAGGAAACCCAGGTGAAACTGGACGCTATCAGCCAACCCAACAGCTGGACTGTGAAATACGAAAAAGTATAACAGGAAACACAGACAGAATGTGATGCACTTCCTGATTGCCCACTGCTATTCACAAATAATTAACACTTCTTACTTAAGATACTGGGGTGGAAGACCACATAAAGTAAGGATCAGCCACAGACAGACCATGCACAGCAATAACTGAAAGATAAGTGCCTTTTCATGGTCCACTGGTGTGCGATTTAGATAACCCTCCAGAAGTAATTTTATCAAAATGCCTCATCTAAAGCAAGGCTCATTTCCACCTCACAGTTTATGTGTGTTTGATGAACCCAGCATGAAGTACACCACAATATTATTTTAAGAATAAAAATCACATTTTTACAGTTGGAGACTGTAGCAATTACAGTGCGATCTAATCAAGAAAGAAGTTAGAGACTACCTTTAATTTAAGTTGATAGCCATCCTGGACAACAGAGCTCATATCAGTCACATCTGCACCACACTCTCTCTGTAATTTAGAAGCCCTGGTTGCCTTTGATGTATCACATGAAATAGGTTTGCAATAAAGGAATTTCATGGTAATTTAAATTTACTCTTGTCCTCATCTGCAGTATGGAAAGGTTATTTGGGGATGATTTTGATAGTGGGAAGAAAGAGGGACAATGTGACTGCTGTATGCTTTTCTGTAGAGCTGCAACATATACAGACTCCAGCTGTGATACTGCAGCCTAAGCATAAAAGTGACCTGCTGTGTATTACTGCCATTTTCTCCTGTCAGGACACATACAGTAGTTACTGAGTAGCAGTTCTCAAAGATACAATAAAGGGCAGTGACAAAAAGCTTGAGAACTCTATTGAAAAAAGCAGCGGACGATAATTATTTGCAAAAATGTGTGTGTTCTAATCTTATGTAATCTGCACTGCAGTGCTGCACAGCAGTTCTCTTTATCCCTGGCTTTAGCGGGCCCATATCGTGTTGTCGGAATCACATGGAAACAGGGAATGGAGTGCACCGCGCTAATCCCATTTTTGCATTTAATTACCCACTACTTCAGAATGCTCAGTGCGCCCTGGCTGCAGAACTGTTTGCAAAAACTAGGAAGTCGAACACCTCTCCGCAGCACACTCTCCCCAAGGGAGAAGGGCTTGGCTGAGCAATTGTTCATACTCCTCACATACACGTCACATTAGCATATCTGCCTGCCTGCACAGACATTAAATGCAGGTGAAGCACATCCAGGGTATTATCACTTTGTTTATAACACAAAGGCAGTGTGTACGTGCTCTTCCCCTCACTTCATTTCCCACAGACAACATCAGGCAGCATTCATCGCATGCTCGTGTTTTTAATTGCCTGCTAGGATTCTAAATTCTGACCCACAATCTCCGTTTTCAGCTGCTAGTTGCCATTTTTCTTTTGTAGTGTCCTGTTATATAGATGTGCTGTTTTATTCCAGCTCATCAAAGTGTTCACAAAACACCATCTGCACAATGAACACAGATGTTTATGTGCCAGAGTATCATGTTAATTTCACTGCTGAGTCAATGAAACTGAATGAGAGATGAATGAATTGTCTTAAGGCTTTAGTGTGAGTACAAAAGCATCAGTAGTCAGGACTCCGCAGATGAATTTTACCAATGAAAAATAAGTAATACACCTCTGAGGAAATTCGCATTTATGATTATTTTTCACTTCTAAAATCTAAATGCGCTGAAATTGCAAAAGCTGTGAACAGTTACTGAAAAGATACCCCCCCAAAAAACCAAACATTTTTGCATAATACCCCCAAAAAGTAAAATATTGGATCTGGCAGTTGGGAAAATTACCCCAAAAAGATAGTGGCTTAATAATAAATCTAAAGTGTAGAGAAGTGATAGTTGCACCATGGATAATGTAGCCATGAATGTGAGGAACACCCCTAAAGTTGAGGTAAATATTAATTCAGGAAATTTGAGGGAAACACTGATTCCCATTCTACTCTGCATGTGTAAACACCAATACCCAGCATGCCACGAGAGAGACTAACAGAGAGAAGTATAATTCTTTTGCTTTGATAAAACCAAAAACATTTCAGTGATAAGAGTGTGATTAGACTATTTACAGTTCACATCAGTGGCAGTCAGAATAAACCAACAATTGAAGCTCGGAACATCTAATTAATGGTGACACCTCTAAACACACAGGCGGTGTGATAGCATGTCGATTACCGCACCATCAAAATAGTGCAGTCAGGCTTCTCTCCGCCTGCTGTGTTCCCACACTTTGACACTTACCTGATAATGCAGTGAGTCATTCATTCATACATAGAGCTTGCTAACATGTGTAAACAACTACACTATTGCTTGCTCCTTCTTTCCCACTTAGTGGGTTTTCACTCAGGTTAATCCACCAAAGGGTTTTTTTTTTTTGAACGTACAGGCTTGTAATAGGATCTGGAAAAGCATCTGGATGTGCGCTAACACAGTGAGCTCTTAACTTGTATGAAACTGGGCGTATCCCAGCAAATCGCCTTAATGGATAATGCTGGTTAAAGAAAGGTGTAACTTTCTCTTTTGACATATTTACCAAAAAGGAAAATCAAATTGGATGAGCCACTCTTGGTAATCTTCAAAGTATTACATTAAATGAAATCCAGGAATTACTGTGTTACAAGGTTTATATTTTATGTGGTTATGAAGCATCTTCGAGGCAAGAAATAGGACAAATAAAAAGAAAGGAAGATGCAATGTGCTGTTAAAAGTTACTTTAATCATATTGCGTAATTTTGCCTTTTGCACAATGCCAATAAAAATTCAAGAAGCGACTCTCTTGTACTGGAGGCTTCTGACCTTGTATTCTTTTGTACAGGCCTGCCTATTCTTCTCTTTTTTCCCCACTTCTATGGAGTTTGCTTTTTCTTTCTTATTATACTTCAAAATACACATAATATAAAAACTTTAAAGCACAATGTGCGTGTTATCTAACAGTCATTTTTACGTAGTGTTACTGTTGCCAATGTGTCAGAAAAACTTCAATAATGTCAACACATTCAAAAGTGTATAATCCACAATCGGTGTAAACACAAAGAGACTTCTCTCCTTTTTACCTGATTCAAAGAAAATAAAAATCGCTGTTGTCCAGAGACTGGTCCCACACCTACAGCAATAAGATCCAATCACTTGGACAACATTCAGAGGTATTCTGGGCTTTATATACATTCTTTTAGGTGTGTGTATTCAAAGGACTGTTTCAACTGTGCAAATCTGGCACAGTGCTGTGCTTTTAGACAATGTCATGAGCAAAATTACAAAGCCCTTCAACATGAGTGAATGTGCAGTTTATGCTTTTGAATGGTTGCAGTACTAGAGTGGTTTGGATTTGACTTGTTAAAACTGTGGGCCAACAGGTTGGACATCACGCAGGTGTGGATTAATAGAGGTTTGCAAATTGGTCTGTGTAGGCATATGGTCTTTATAAACAGTAATAATGAGCAAATATTTAACTGTCTGTTAAACTGGGAAGTCAGGTCCAGACCATTCTAATGCCAGGGGGGAACTAACATATCTTAAGTATCCACCTGTAATCATATCACCCAACATGCATGCTAATATCCCCACATTACACACAAACACATTCTTGAAAAATTTTTAGTACAGCTTATGTTAAAATGTGTTATTGGCCCAGTCGATAAAAGGATAGAGTACAATAAACGCACCAAGAATACTATACCTGCTGTTACAAATTCCTTGAAAGAATTTTCCTGTACCAGTATATGCATATTGTGCATGCTTTGCATAAACTAAAGCCTTGTTTCTTAAAGGTTTATGATGCAAAGTGGAAAAGATACTATGCTTGGATATGCAAAAATAAAAATATCAGAGTGCTTATTGACACAATCAAAGCAAACAAAAAAGATAATATAACCTTGACAGTATAATTGATATTATCTTTATGCTCTTTCTTTGAACCTAATAATTATTCAAATACAACCAGAGGTCTATATGCTATGAAAATAATATCCGACGAGTGAAAAATACTAAAATTACCTGGTTTGAACTACTGTGGGGGGGGAGGGCCTTGAGGTATAGTGTGTACCACACATTCGTGATTGATTTAAGGTGTCTGCAATGAATCAACAGTTTTGTTGTATATTCATTTTATACTGTTCAGACCAAAATTAAGCATTTGTTGGAATCTGGTATTCCTGGGAAATATATGTATAAAACCGATAGCCATGTCACCAACTATAACATGTACCCACAACTGGTGCCTTAATTTTCAGCAAATAATTTTCGCCACCAGCCGGTTTATCAATTACACCCAGGTACATGTAAGGACAGGATTAGTAGGGCCCTGCAACAAACTGACATAAATGATATAATTATGCTTTAGATGGATAATGGGTTATTTATAAAACTCAGTCATTGGTGGGGGTCACGTTCATTCCAGATAAAGCAATTTGCTTTGATAGACCCTCAGAAACTGCTTGTGCATGCAAATGGTAGCATTCATTAATATGTGACTGCACTCTGCATGGCATAGGGAGGCTATTACCACCAGACACTGGATGCTATTATCAGACAGAAGAAAGTGAGATGGATAGACCTTTCTCTTCACACTATCCATGCTTGATGTCGTTAATTTGGGTCCTCGCCAGTGGGAGTGGTATGTTTTTCTAACAACCCCCTCCAAGTTGGTAATTGGCAGGGACATCTAGACGACAGCGGACAAGTTCTTCTTCTGGACTGTTTGGACTGTGCAGCCAGTGTAGATGGGGTAATAGTGTGCAGTGTGTGATGAAGAGCACAGGAGCCTTAGCACACACCGCCAGTGTTGTTGACACCAGCTGAGATGACCCCCCCTCCTCCTCTCCCCCGACTCAATGACTCATTAATCATGGAGTGTGCTGAATGTGGGATGACAGGCAGCTAAGAGTGTACACATGCAGAATCAACAACATAATGACAGAGAGTCCAGAGGAAAGCCTTGGCACTATGCGTTCTGTTTGATAATGTAGCAGCTGACGTGGAACTGAGCTCACGTCCACTAAATAGCATCAGTGTCTGTCTGAAGTTGACATCAGTATAAGGATGCACTCTAACTAATTATGTAATTGTGTTAACACATGAGGTTGCCTGAATTTGAATCAGCCACACAGCCTAAATCTTGGCTGTGGCACTTTATTTGGCTGTGTTCTTAGAAACTATTCCACCATATGAACTTGAAATCTACTGAAATAAACTGATATATACAATGTGTAGAACACAAAATATTATTTACCGTCAGATACCTAACCTCAGTGTGTGCTGTGTGAAGTTGTAGGAACTTTTTAACTCAGTATGCACACTGTAAAATTCAGACATTAGTGTAACACACATTATTGAGTGCAGTTTGACAGAATTTAAAAATGGTATGCATGCTGTGTAATAGGTAATAGCTCTGGTACTACAAATAAAAGAAAGAAAGAAAACAACATGAAAATTGCTCAGTGTGTGCACAATGCTGGGAAACAAAAAGCATGCATGCAAATTTTAGTGTACTGATCTCAGTGTGACTACAAGTCTGAAAGACTGCAAACCACTTTGCTCACAAACTGCTCCCAATACAAGGCTTTTATGTGTCCTGTATTGGGATTCAGTTCAGTTAAGTTTTGCATTGTCAGGTGAAGAAGTTCAGGACTGGCCTCTAAACATTCAGGCTGAGGATTCAGTCATAAAACTGACACTGCTACTCCTTACTAAATCCCAACAGTAGCTTTTTAATGCCAAAGAGGGTTTTGTGCTGGCACAAGCTGTTATTAAATATGGCCCAATGGCAAAAAGTGTTTTTGTTTATAAATTTTTTTTTTTTTTAAATATGTAACTGCTGTTTAACACAATCACCAATTTGCTGATGCTCTCTTCAAAGGCACTTAGCAGATACATTGTTCTAAGCATCTAAAAGACGCTCATCTCTTTTGCTCTTTGCTTCTGGTTCTTCTTTAATCCCAGAATGACTCCTTGATGTCGAGAGCAGAGTTCTGCAAAGGCATACTATCTGTTGCAGAAATTCCCACTCTTCTTTACCCTAAGGGTACCTCTTTATAGCTTTGACTGTATTTTTTTGGTCACTGACATGCACTGTAGACTGTATTTCGGTACTGTATGAACAATTAGGTTCAAATACAGTAAGTGCTTAGAAGTTATTATCTTTGGCTATAATAATTTTTTTAACGTGGGCATCCCTGGGAAAGATCCATTGCCATTCACACATGTCAGATCAGGACTTGTATTAGTTCACAAATACACACACACACACACACACACACACACACACACACACACACACACACATACATATATATATATATATATATATATATATATATATATATATATATATATATCGTATACGTATATACACGTATATATATTATTTAAAAATCCACCTATTCCAGTGAGGCCTCTTTGCCAACACAGAGGTTCAGATGAAGAGGTCGTAGGCAAGAAAATGGGTATGTCTATCAAAACATTGATGCAATACAAGACAACTAACTCCAATATCAATTTATTGCACCATAAAATACGTGCAATAGCATATTCTGGGTGTATTATATTGAAGTAAACAAAGGAAAAAAAACAGCTAAATTTCTACAATCGCACTGCTATCAGAAAATTCAAGATTTCATTATATAAGTCCCTTATATTATATAAGTCCCACAATGAAACTTCAGTAGTTCCAGAAAGAAATCTAACCTGAGATTTTAATGATAATTAAAAAACAAATCTAAAGTAATTCGGTAATTTGCCCAGCTATTTTGATGGTGTCTAAGATTAGTTCAGCAGCCTGCAGAAGTTTCTTTTTCCAGACTTAAAAAGCCAAGAAATGTGGCAGTGCTCTGTATCACTTGCCAGATGGTAACTGGTTGAACAGGTTGTGAGAATATATTGTATTTTAATATCCCTAGGGTTCACCAACACCACTGATGTTCAGCAGATGGATGCTGGTGGTGTTCTGGTATTTTTTCCTTTTACAGAGTTTTTTGGTCTTGGGCCATCCACATCCCGTACCAGTTGGTGATGTTTCCAGTTAGGCTGTTTGCTTTTTCCCACCTTTAAAAGAAGACAGATATCTGTAACAATAATTTAGCCATAATACATTTCCTTAACAAGTATTCTTATTAAATAAATGTTTATATTAAACATTATAGTTTATATTAATATAGTTTTATTTGTGGTCTGAAATCCTGCTGCTGCAGAGTTTTCTCCAGAGTAACTCCTGGGTTTAACTAGTGGCATCCTTAAAGTTATCACCTTACTGGAATTACTCAGCATTTCTCTTTATCTTTCCATATTTACCCCCAAATGTTTACTATTTACTTGAACTAGTCTCCCAGTCTCTCACAGGGTCACAAAAAAAACACATGCTCATAATGCCACTGCCATGCTTGACTGTAGGGAAAGCATTAATAATGTATGTGATGCTCTGGTTAGCTGGTTGTCCGATGTCTGGTTACCATCAGACATACAATTTGGAATTCTAGCCTAATTTCATCAGATTCAAGGATTTTGCTTGTCATGATCATGTCAGTTCCCAACAAACTGACATGGGCCTTCTCGTAAGAAGAGGTTTCAGTGATAGTGTGTGGATGTTTACCACAGAAGGAACTCTTGGATATCTTTTGATTAAATGTCTTCCTGTCGTCTATTAGAACTAAAACTAAGAGCCTGTTTCATATGTCTGTCATTATAAAACCATTAATGCTATCATTGTAGATTGGCACTTTCAGTTTTCCTTCCTCAGATCTGTACCTCAAAACAATCCTTTCTTGCCGGACTGTGAGTAATTCTTTTGACTACATGTCATCATCATTTCTACTATATAAGACCCTTGGAAAACTTAAGGCAAAAACTGGCATTTTGGGTCTGTGTCACTTACTTCTGTACAATAAATTCAATTATGCATAGGTGAACTCCAATCAAGCTGAAGAAGCATCTCAAGGACCATTGACAGTAGGAGGCACCAGAGTGCAACTGAGAGTGTCATAACCAAGGGTCTGAATATTTATGAAAATAGCCAATTTACTTTTATGTTAATACATTTACAAGACTCTCAGTTTCTTCTTATTCATTATTTTTAGACTGATAACAAAAAAAGGAGCAAGAACTGAATTTTTTTAATAAGTGAATTCCGCCTAGCAGAAAACAAACATTTCGGGATTCAGAAGTTGCTTGTTGTTTGTTACTTTGAGTCTTATTAAGCTGTCATGCTGTCACCAGTTTTATCAGCAGGCGTGTGTCACAACAAATCTATACTCAGTTAATGAACATAATTGGAATATGCTCTCTGCTGTAGTTTACCTTCTCTGGTTTTTGTGGCAATTAAGGACCCATTAATCAAAACTATATTTGACCTTGATTTTTCTTTATGTGGCCCTAAGCAGGTGTTCATGGCCTTGTGTGAACATCTGTTTTTCTCTGTTTTCTCTGAATCATTGTAGGTCTTTACCATGCAATGTAAAGTGCCTTGAGGCAACTGTTGTTCTGATTTGTATGCTATATAAATAAACTGAACTGAGTTGAATTTTACATATAAACATAACATCTCATATGAAAAGAGGATTGCATCTCACATGTATTCAATCTGGGTAATTTAATACTTAATCATTCGTTAAGTATTAAACCTATAAGACACAGACACACAGTGCATACGTTGCCTGCACTAAGTATGCATTGTATTTTATAAGGTGAATAGATGGAAAAACTGTAACACTGTTACAAGTCATTCATATTATTCTATAAAATAATTTCCCAATGCTGTGTTCCATGTCAAAACATACTGTATCTTACGTAAACATTCATCATTCATCAAGATATACACAGGTGGGGAGCTAGAGATAGAGAACACAGATGTGTACGTGAATGTATGTTGGGTTCAGATTAGATAGAACAGCTATGTTATAGAGATGGTTTGGTTACAGGAAAGCCAAGAATGGATTTGTGTCAGAAAACAGAAACACTCAAAGTCTGTAGAACCAGGGAAGTGGTTGGTGAAACATAATAACGGAGAAAATGCTGAGTAATATCAAGTAAGGTTGGTCAAATCGAAATTATATACTGCCTCAAGAGAATGAAAAAGGGCAGAGAGAGAAGAAAGAGCGGATAGAGTTCAGAGAGGCAGGTAAGAAAAAAAAATCAGTTTTTTTTTTTTTGAGAACACAGTGCCAGACCTTGTCACAAGCAGCCAGTGTGCAGATGTTACAATATACAAAAGGTCCCAGTCGCCAATGATCTCGAACAGCTTGAGTATGGCTGCCGTAGCTCTCCATGGAGTGGTCAGGTGGGCGAGAGACAGATATAATAAGAGGGACTATTGTGTTTGGATGGGGCTGCGGTGAGCCAGGGCACTAAAGGTCTAATGAGGCATCGTGTTCCTACAATCACACATAAATACAATACAATGTGGCCACCTGATCACCACAGTTCCACGTCCAGCAGAAATTGAACAGCCTGTTGGAAATAATGGAGTGTGAAAACCTCTGCCCCAGATATAAATAACAATTTAAAAAGAGATAACTTAATAGTTCAAAAAAGACAGACCGATAGAAACTATACCTAGTATTTATACCTGAGTTAAATCTGCATGTCATGACCTTACTGCACCATTTTTGGCAAACCATTTTCATTTGTATTAGCCCTTTTACACCAGGGGCATGCAGTGATTTTTACAGAAAGGGGATTTGTGTATCATATATGCTCTAATGAATGATCTTAGTAAATAAATTGTATATATGTCCTACATTCAGTGTTGGGGGGTAACAGAATACATGTACCGGCGTTATGTATTTACCCTTTAAAAAGGTGGTATTCAGAATACAGTTACTTTGTTGAAATAAATGGATTACACAGCAGTAATTTCCTGTTTCATATGTTAGGCTATGCCCTCTCTATTTTTGGTAATTCCACGCCAGTGGAAACCCAAACAAAACACGCATTAAGAGGCTCTAATGCCTGCCCATGTCACCCCTACTTGCCTAATGATGTGAAGAAATATTATTTTTTTAATTATTATTCAAAAAATTATTTAATATGAAGGCAATAGGCAGAGTGTGCAGGCATAGCCCTAAAGAATGTAGTCTCATGGGCAGTGTAGTCCTGCTGCAGGGAGAATGGACTGCCATACCCATTATGTGTCTGTGAGCGAGGGAGGGAGAAAAAGGAGAGTAGAAAAGTACGAGTTGTCACTGACCAGAAACGGGAGATGAAAGCATGTAAATATAATAATAACCACTGCGACATGGAACCCGACGTATTAGCCAGGGGTGCCTTTACTACGGTTCGGAGCCGCAGACCTGTTTTATATACGCACGGAACAGTTTTCTATATGAGATCGCAGCAAAAAGTGCAGCCTTACCTAATGTCCACCCTACTGTTACTCATTTTATATTAAGATTTAAAAATCTAGTTGGTATTGGTATGGCGAGTAACCTTTAGTGATAGTAATAAATCACACAGCAATAGTAAATTCTGTCGTTGTAAAAAGCATGACAATATATTAAGTAATCCAAAGTATTCTGTAATCTGTAGTGGAATATATTTTAAAAGTAACCTTCCCAACACTGCTCATATGTTAGGCTATTCCCTCTCTAACTCTGGTAATTCTACTCATTGCCGGAAACCCAAACAAAACACGCACTAAGAAGCTCTAATGTAAGCGTCCTGTTAATGTTGGTGGCGTCAGTTAGAAAATGGACCCGCAGCCAACACAACAGAGCCAGCAGTGAACGGGCAGGAATGCATTTCTTACTTGAAAATTCTGACACCACTTCACATTTAAAGAAGAAAGGGATGGGTAAAATCTGGCCATGCAATGCAAACTCTGTTTGCCAGGAACCAAGCTGCACTCAGCGTCAAACAACTTCACCTCCAACCTAAAGAAACATCTGTTCTTTTTTAGTTCTTTTTTTAAAGTCCACTAATTATGCTATATAAACTATTTTTTTAAATTTTACAATTATTTATCAAACATTTGTCTATAGTTCTTGTTTCTTGTTTTTTCCGTTAATTGGACTTCTTATATTATCTTCTTTCCATTTCTTATAAACAGAAGTTAAGTTCTATTCTTGTTCTATTTTAGTATATAACCAGGTAAAAAGTGCTGTGCTGTCTCTGATGTAAAGGTGTTTCTGATTTATCCAATATATGCTTTTCTCAATTTTGAATGTAGCCAAAGTGACAGTCACGTAGCTTTTAATGTTGAAGCCAGATATGCGCTAACTCTTCCGAAATATTTATTATGTTATGGTGAATGACACAGCTTCTACACTAAACAGTCTATTATATCAGACACTTAACATTGCATTACATCTCTTTATTCAGTCATCATGGCTCGGTGCAGTTCAGAAATGGGAGGATATCTATAAAGAAAATGGATCCATTAATGACTACGAAAAGAAACACCCTGTCTTTTCTGAGTTCAAACATAGTGGTATGGCACTGGCTTGGAGCTATCTTCTAAAGCACTAATGTGTTAGAAATACCCATGGGCCCTCATTGCAGCAAGACTGGAAATATCAGCAGTAACTCCTACCCAGGCACTTAAAAAGAAAAAAAGCCTATGGTCACACTTTGTGACATATACCATCTTAATGGTGCTGTTGAGAGATCGTTTAAGCAAGACTCATCATCACATGACAGATCACCTACTACCACGCAGTACTGTACTGTATGTTGTAAGAGCGGTTTTAAGTAAAATTCTGTATTCATACTGGAATGAAAGGCTTTCATGAATAAAAATAATGTTTAGTTATTGAAATGTTACTTGTCTAAATCACTTAGTGTAAAAAAAATTCACGTTACACAAGTAAATACACTTCTTTTTAGATCTGTTTGCAGTCATTCTTATCACAAACCCAGAAGTGACAAGAACTTGTCTCTATTTTTTATTTATCTGAAAGCGTTTCATTTATGATGCGGAACAGGTGTTGAAATATAAAACTGGCCAAATTTGATTTGATATACCTTTATTAGTCCCACAAGGGGAAATTTCATAAGGCTGCCGACCTATTGCATGCAATGGCGGCGCCATCTTACCCTCCGACCATACATACATTACACAAACATCACATGGGGAAGACAGGTCAGAGAGGTATAACATGGAAAAAGCACAACATGAGGAAAGATAAGGAGAAAAAAAATAACTCCTCCCAGACTGAGCTCCAACAGGGAGATCAGTTTGAGAACAGAAAAAAAAACAACACCTCTGCAAATTTGATTAAATGAAACTTTTTTTGCTTGGTTTCATACTTTGAGGTAAAATAAGTAATTGAAATGCTGTTGAATTCAACCAGTTTTTACAACAAATCATTGCTTACTGGAAATAAGATGGGTGTGAATGATTCTCTAATGTTATAATATAATCTAGGCAGTGTTGGGAAGGTTACTTTTAAAATGTATTCCACTACAGATTACAGAATACTTCCCCTATAATGTATTTTGTAACGTATTCCGTTATGTTACTCAATGTGAGTAACATATTCT
The DNA here is from genome assembly GCF_013358895.1 of Oreochromis aureus. NCBI lineage: Eukaryota > Metazoa > Chordata > Actinopteri > Cichliformes > Cichlidae > Oreochromis > Oreochromis aureus. The sequence goes on from NC_052950.1 coordinate 26,630,422, forward strand.
GAATACTTTGGATTACTTAATATATCGTCATGCTTTTCACAACTACATGAATGTACTATTGCTGTGTGATTTATTACTATTACCGAAGGCTACTCGCCACCGAGCTAACATTGTTAGCTTGTGTTAGCTGAGGTTAGTTCATAGACTGCTTTCAGAACTGCACATGATTATTTGAGGCTAGCAAAATCTAACAGTCTGCAGTCTTTGAACTAACCTCAGCTAACTCCAGCTAACAATGTTAGCTCAGTGGCGAGCAGCCTTCAGTAATAGTAATAAATCATACAGCAATAGTACATCGATGATACTGAAGTGGCACATAGCCCAGGTAGCTACCACAACTAAAACAAGGTAGTTGCAGTAGGCTAACACTAGTTTTTAAAAAAGACATACTTATGTGTTTCAGTCTGGATATGCATAGGAAATATAAGTTTTTATACAATTATGCATTTCATGTTTGTTTTAACAGTGATACAGGTCGTTGTAGGTTGGCAATCTGTGAACAGTCACCATAACTGAAGCGAGGCTCTACAAACATGCTTCTCTTATGGTTTTTTTGGGGGGGGGTTTTTTGAGTTTGCAAAAATGAAATTTTCTCACCACTGAAATAAAGATGTGACATTCCAACAAAACTGAGCAGGTGAATAAGAATGGCAGATGGCCCTCATGGCATCAGACAAACAAAGGAGAAGGCCAGCCTGAAGTTGTGCACCACCATCAAACAACACAGACAAAAAAATCGTCAATTTGAATTTGCAAAACCACCACTGTGCAGGAATCCAGTCATTTGCTAACTGTATGGTAAATGTATAAAAACAGATAAAATATATAAAATAAGGAAGAGCTGTTTTCTTTTAAGTAATTTGTTTATGTTAAATTCCATCTTGCATTTTTTTTTTTCCATTTCCACATCACCCATAACAGGCTCGACTTTCTCTAAAAAATATGTGTATGCAGTCTCTGAAGTGTGAGGCACATACCTCAGATTCTTTCAAGAGTATGAGTTTATGTCTAGGAAAAGCTTTACACAAGTTTACTGTCTGTAAATTATCTACCCCCTGCATGGGTTGGTGTTGTTTTTGCTTTGGTCTGCTTTCTTAGTTTCTATAGTTTAGATTCTGCTTCAATTCAATTTTATTCATATAGCACCAAATCACAACAACAGTTGTTGTTATATTGTAAGTTAAAGACCCTACAGACAGAGAAAACAGAGAAAACCCCAACAATCACAATGATCCCCTATTATCAACTGTTTTGTTTAGAGTGGGAAGGAAAAACTCCCTTTTAACAGGAAGAAACTTCTGGCAACCAGGCTCATGTAGGGGGGGCATCTGGTTAGGGTGAGGGGAGGAAGGTAGGACAAAGAGATGCTTTACTCATATATAATTTAAGTTTAAATATAGCAAAATTTAAATGGAATATTAAGCAATTTACTTTTGCATATCTTGCTGTAAGAAGTGATGTCATACCATCTGCTACTAGACATGTGATAAAGCCCAAATTTTCAGCTCAGAACTCCACCTCCAAGAACTGTTTCATCGAACTTTTCAAGTGTGTTGTTTGAAATTTTAGAATCCCAAGGTGTCTGAAATGCAGTCTAACTAGGAATATGGTATGTGCTGTACCTTGATTTTTATTGACAGTTTCAAGTGAAGGAGAAAGCAGCACAGAGAAAGAAAAGAGGTAGGTGATCTGTCACATAAGTATATACACAGCTATAGAGCTCTATACTGTGAAGCACATCTAAAATGTTTCTGCAGTACTGTTTTCGTTTCTTCTTGGTTCATTTGTTTCTCTTATGTGTTCACCCAAGCAAACATACAGTATAGTTGTCAGTGCTGAACACCAGCTGTGAAATGTGGATGTTATTCACAAAGCACAGATGGTGAGGCAAAGACTGCTACCAGTCTTACTTAATAAATGTTGGCATTGCTAATGAGTCAGTTCCTCATATTTTCAGCCAAATAGAAGTGTGTCAGTATGTGATTTGACCAACATGTTGAGAAACATTGGAGAAAAGGGGAAAAAAAAAAAAAAAAAATTTTGTTGCATGTCAATACTTGAGTTCAGTCAGATAAAGGAAAATAAACACACACACACACACACCCCAAGTTGTGAATCATAAAATATCCACCAATGACAACAATAGATCAAGATGTTTTTCACAAGGCATTTTATTGTCTTCAGTTTGGCTTCTAGTAACAAAGCAGCAGTAGCAACCACTTAGAGTCCCTCTGCTGTCCTGGGGCCCAAAGGATGGACAAACTTACCTTTACATACAGTTCATATATCACAATATGTTCCAAATCAATTTTGACCTGTGCCATAAATCTTGACAGATATAGTTATGGGGGACAGTCTGTCTCCTAACTATAAAAAATAAACCCAACAAGAAAAAGTAAACCAAAATAAGAAATTATGCTACTGTTTAATGTACTTTTAAAAAAAGTTGCTGCCATCTTATTTAAAATGTGTTACAGAATATAATATGCAACAAGGAGACAAAACATAATGTCTGTTTCAAACACATTGATTAGATGGTGCTTATTTTTTTAAAAAACAGATTTTTTATTTCAGTTGATTTGACATGTTAAATGCAGATATAGATTCAAGGTAATTTGATTAAATAAACATTTAGGATATTATACTTCAAACACTGATAATTCTTTAACATTTAAGATCATTTAATCCTGCATAATAATTTTCTAAATATAACATTTTTTATGAGTTTGTAAATTAAAGGAAACTTTAACATGAAAATTGAAGATATAATTACAGGTCTTAAAAACAAATAAGTATATTTCTGTCAGTTTTAAATTCAAGCCCCCGCAAGGGACATGGGAGAAAAAAAACATTAAGATGAACTTTTGTGAGATCTCGCAAAAATTCAGCTTTTTTAAATTTATAAACTTATTGACTCACATTTTCATCTTTTGTTTTTAAATCATACTTATATACAGATTTAGATAAATATATAGTATCAGAAGGTTATAGAGATTTGCATTGTGACAGTTTCAGACAGATCAGATAAACCAAATCTGGCAGCTCTTTCCAACTGAAAAAAGGAAAAGGAGGCATCAGGAAATGCTTTGCATAGTTATGCAAGAAAAATGAACCCTGCAATTATACACATATATTTATAAAGTATACAGACCGATGATGGTTATTCTATCTATCCTAATGCATTATTAATTCTGTTAATCTCATCGACCATATGTAAAATGATAAAACATTTAAAAGGCTTACATGTTTAAAGTAAATAAAATATTTGTTTTTAAATCACATTAAATATTATTTCCTGTTACTTGATATAGGCATGTCTTTTGTTACAACATAAAGAGGCATTTTCTGCTATTTTAAAGGGTCAGTTAGCTTGCAAGTTGTGTTACAGTGACACACACAAGGAAACTATTGGGGGCTCCCCATGAGTCCCCAGTGGTGGTTAGACAAATATGAGGGTAGACTTTTCTTTTTGTGAGATGGTGACCAGCCTATTATTCCATAATGTCTTGATGAGCATTAAAGTATTTCACCTGACTTTAAAAAAAATTTTGAGGTTTGACCAAAGTTATGCAGTATAATGGTCAGGTTTAAGGACATTTGCAAAAGTTGGCACTGATTTGGGGCTTGGAGGTTTATCCCACAGTCTGTGTTGACATCACAGTGTATATCCGAACTTATTGAATGGTGTAGCTGTTATAGCTCTGTGCATGGCAGTGAAGTTCTTTATCAACAAACTAGGAACGTTGAAAGTACAGTATTGCTCAAATCATCATTTCTTATGATACTATTTTACATTTTCTAATTATTTTGAGTAGACCCAAGAAGTCAAGCACATAATATGAAAACATTTAAGTACCAATCGGGATTTGCAACTGTGTTTCATTTTGCCTTCAGCTTCTCCACCTTTAGCCCTATTTTCCCTCAATGCTGATTGGACCAACACCCCAGTCCTGTGAGCCAATAAGATTCCAGCGCTCGTCACAGCAGCTACTTTAAAAGGGCTGCGAATTTTTCATTCACATCAATTTTGCAGCATCAGTGTTGTGTTGTTTGTGTATGTTTAACCTAGGAGATACTTATAGATAGTAGTAGTTGCTGATGGTTGTATTTGACAACCTTTGTTCATGCCTCTGGGGCAGAAACAAGCATATATAAAGAGAAAATCTCTGTTTTCTCTTTATATATGCTTGTTTTTTAGTTCTTTAACCCATTCTGAGTCTGAACTATGTATTAATTTAATTTAGACTATACTAGGTTTATGGCCACTGCATTCTTTGTACTTTTGGTTAGTTAGAAAATGTATAAGTGGGAAACTATGAAGGACAAGACCTGAGCTGAGCCATAGAAGATCTGAATCTGACAAGATATGGATGAAGAAACGCAAACAACCTGACACTGAACAAAGGATGACAGAGGACTTAAATACACAGGAGCTGATCAGGGGAAGTGGAAACACCCGGGGTAACAACTGACACAAATGAACATAATGATACCACAGGGGAAGAGTAAAACTAAACACACTGAACAAAGAAACACAAGACTTTCAAAATAACACAGGAAACACTGAGGCATAGACATGATACACAAGCTTAGAAAACATGAAATGCATACAAGAAATACATAACAGGTAACACAGAACACATAGGTGATACATAGACTAAACTAAAAGCCAACTAATAATGATCCAAGAGTTCTACATCATCTTCAAAATATAACAGAAGAGATCAAAACGAACTGAAAATGCTGGGCCACAGACCCAGTCCCTGACAGATAGTTGGGGTGGTAACATGTTATTGCAAAGGACAAAGCTTCTTATTTTCTTTGATAATCATTCATTGGTTGGTATCCTGTTTAAAATGACTCACTGAACTTTTTTTTTTTCCACATGTGGTCCTCATGCAATATAGAGACAAAATGAAACATCAGTTCGAAAGAGATACATTTTATTATGCTTCTTCTGTGTAATTGACAGATGTATTTCAGCTGTAAAAGCGTAGATGAAGCCCTCCATAAAATGAGATGGTTTATTAGCCACCTTTTTTAGTGGTTACATTAAGCATCAATTAAGTTTTTGTTTGTTTGTTCATTTTGTTGGTATTTTTTTTTCCTTTTTTGATGAAGGCTACCCATTCAAAAGAGGTTCCCCCTTAATGCTACATCAACATAGCTCAATCATATTTTCAGACTTTGAAATGATATTTCATTTTTTGCAAATATTCAAACCCATTCCGTTTCAATTTGTCTGTCTTTGATCTGTTAGCAGAGCTGAATGCACTGCCTCAGTGCATTTGATGCTGCTCAATGAGAGATTAGTGTCTCAGACATGTAGGATGGTGATGGATATGAGGCCTTCATCCTTGGGTAAAGGTACCTTATCATGCAGCAGCGGAAATATCTTAGCTTCTTAATGAAGTAATCAGACCAGGCAAGATGTTTATCAGTCCAGTAATCACACACTTTGAAATTCACTGAAAGACAGCCAGATGTATTACATGACACAACCAAGCATATCAACAGTAATTTACTTTTTTTTTAGCAGATTCTATCCCAGGTTGTCAGCATGCTTGTTCTTATAGCTCTGATTTCGATATATGTCTGGTTTTAGGGGAGTCATCTAGTCAGTTTGCATAGTTTTTTTTTTAGTTTTGTGAGCAGAGCACTTGCATTTCACCAGTGCTGTTTCCTGCAGCTGTAGCATATGATTTTCATCAGTTTTCCTAAAAGTTCACACTAGCGTTTGGGTGTACTGGCAGCCTAGCCACATAAATAGTCCCAATCCCCAATGTCCTTCAGGGACCTCCCAAGGCAAGGTAGAGATTAAAACTGGGTTAGATATGTAGCTTGTAATATTTTGTGTTGTGCTGCAGTATGTTTTTCACTACATTACAATACTTGTACTTTACTGTCCAGTAACATTTTAGTTTTACCTGATACTTGAAAAAAGGCTGCCCTGTATGATCATTAAGTATCCTATTAAAGCCTACTAAGCCACCCCCAGGTGTAACGACAGTGAGCAACTGTGTCTTTAATTGTTGCATCTGCTGGATGACCAGACACAACCCTGTATTATATTTATACATGATATTTCGAAAGAGAATGAGAAGAGTTCACTCTGACTGCTGCAGAGTGAATCTTATTATGGCTGCAGATTTGGCTCAGCAATACAACTGTTGCCTAACAGCAAGGGGCCCTGTGGTTCATGGTTATTTTTCATCATTGACGGGAGGACTCTTATGGTTAACTGCCAGAAGATTATAACACGACTAACAGAACAATTGTTCACATAGTTTCAAAGCAATTTGCAGTATATTGCTTGGGAATGAAGAAGTTAGAAGCAAGGTAATGCAAATTTTACTAATGGGTAACAAAAAGCTTTTTAAAATAAATGCTTGCTGTGTTCTGTAGAGGGCGCTGTAGGAAACTACCCCAGACTCTGTAATTTACCTCACTGGGTTGTTTTTATGGGATTTAATTATGTCAGTTATATCACACCAAAAACATTGGTTCTTGGTAACTACAACATTTATCCTGCACGATACTTGGAAAGAAACAGGAGATAGTGTTTTTTTTGGCAAACGTAACTGTTTATTTGATGAACGTAGGAAAAAAGCTTGCATACTTTGTCATGAGATATATTTTTGAAAGACTGAAAAGTTAAATGCTCACATTTAAGGAGAAAAATATATAGAAAGATAGAGAGTAGTATGAAAAAGTGTTTGTCCCCTTCATGATTTCCATTTTTTTGTATACTTGTCACACTTAAATGTTACAAATCATCAAAAAATGTAAATATTAGACAAAGAAAACACAAGCAAACATAAAATGCAGTTTCTAAATGAAGGTGTTTATTATCAAGGGCAGGGGGATCCAACCCTACACTGACCTGTGTAAAAAAGCAGTTGCCCCCTAAACCTAACAACTTATTGGTCTACCATTAGCAGCAACAAGTGCAATCAAGCGTTTGCGATAACTGGGAATGAGTCTTTTGCAGCACTACGGGGGATTTATGGTATCTATGCAGAATTGTTGTAACTGAGCCACATCGGAGGGTTTTTGAGCATAAACCGCCTTTTTAAGGTCATGTTACAGCATCTCAATCGGATTCAGGTCAGGACTTTGACTAGGCCACTCCAAAGTTTTCATATTGAATTTCTTAAGCCATTCAGTGTGCTTCAGCTTGACAACACAATCAGATGGCCGGACATTCTCCTTGAGGAAGTTTTGGTAGACAGCAGAATTTATTGTTCCATGTACCACAGCAAGTCTTCCAAGTCCTGCAACAGAAAAACAGTTCCAGACCATCACTCTACCACCCCCATATTTTACTGTTGGTATAATATGCTGTGTTACTTTTATGCTAGATGTTATGGGACACACACCTTCCAAAAAGTACCAACTTTTGTCTCATCAGTCCTGAGTATTTTCCCAAAAGTCTTAGGAGTCAAGCTGAAACAAGCCTTTATGTTCCTGTCAACAGTGGTTTTCATCTTGGAACTCTGCCATACAGGTCATTTTTGCCCAGAACACTCAATTGTTTCTGAACTTCCTTGGCTCGCAGCATGATGTCTGGCTTTTGAGGATCTTTGGTCTTGTCCGAGTTGTCAGGCAGGTCCTATTTAAGTAATTTCTTGATTGAGAACAGGTGTGGCAGTAATCAGGCCTGGGTGTGGCTAGAGAAATTGAACTCAACTTTCGAAAGATGACACCATAGATAATTTATGTCATAATGGGGGTACAATCACTTTCTCAAACAGGGCCATGCAGGTTTGGATTTTTTCCCCCTTAATCATAAATGCCTTAATTTAAAAACTGCATTTTGTGTTTGCTTGTTTTATCTTTGTCTAATATTTAAATTTGCTTGTTGTTGTGAAACATTTAAGTGTGACAAACAGAAAAAAATAAGAAATAAGGGGGGCAAACACTTTTTCACATCACTGTAGATAGAGAGAGAGAGAGAGCCACAGTGAGAGATCATTTCATCATCATTTCAAAGACAATTTGGAGAGTATGGATGCTCCTACCACCAATTGGCTCCTTCTTATGTCCTTTTTATTTATGTTTTTTTTTTTATCAAACATAGAGGGAATACAGTCAGAGAAATAATAAAACTCTTGTGTTGCAGGGTTTCATTTATTTGTGTATTCCTTCTCAAGCATCATATTAAATAAACTTCCCTTGGAGATTTGTCTAGTCAGCTGGGACACAACTACACTATGAGGCAGCCACCATGCAGGATCCACATATTAGCTTATGAGTAACTGGGACAAGATTCAACACAGCTGTATGATTTCAATATGTCATCCACACATATGGGTTGCAAATATTTCCCCAGAGCCTGGAGCTGAAACTGGAGTCTGGAGAATCAATTGTGTTCCTCACACAACACATACTTCATAAAAAATGATTTTACCCAGTTCTCGGCAGGGAAATCTCCTGAGATAAGAAAACTTACTGTCCGTGTTTGTTCATGTCTGCTTTTGTAGTTTTTGACTGTTTTCCTGTCTTAGTTTTGCAAAATACTGATGTGAGAGGATTTTTCTTTGATGTTCCCATGAAGGATGCCTCAAGCAAAAGAAGAAACAGCCCTCTGAAAAAATTCCTCAAATCAGTTTTGCAAACAATTTTTCAAGCAACAACAACAGTCACCGCCCAGTTTCTACCTGTTTGATGTTCCTTCTTAATCTGCCTGTAAGTTCTGCTTTTCATCTTAAGGTTCCTCCTTATTTTGGAAGCAATAAGAAGTTATTTAGCTCAAAGATGAGTAAGTGAGCACTGTTCCTAGCTTCAGGTAAAAACACACGCATATGAAACAAGCAGAAATACATCCAATGAGGTATCTTGAAAATATCAAGATTCATATATATATATATATATATATATATATATATATATATATATATATATATATATATATATATATATATATATATATATATTTATATGAACATTTAAATGAAAATTTTGATGAACATGGGGCTTTATAGGCTGCATTACACAGCACATTTTCACAGATCATTCTATCAATATAAACATCACTTATGGGGTTTTGCTTGTGCGTTTTGTTTATGATTCCACTGCTGCTATGAATGCTGCTCTTTTGTTAAACACTATAAACATCATCCAATGTTGTCATGACTTTGAATTCTTCTTTATTATTTGTTGCTTACTGTTTATAATATTCCTTATACTTAATTTTCTCGCTCTTTAGGATTTTGAGCCTTAGTTGCTTATTCCAGTTCCTGTTAATTTTCCATTAGGGTTTATTTTGCATTAACCCTTATTGATATGATTATTTTTATAACCTTGTGTCCTTCTATTTCAAGTTTGAGTGTTTTAGTTTCTTGCCAGTGTTTTATTATGATAGCTGTTTGTTTTCTGCATCTTTGTACTTTTAATTCTGCTGTCTTGTTTATCTTGATTAGTTTCATCTGTTTTGTGTTGCCCGGCTTTTCCCACTTCCCTTGGCAACTTTCAGTGTGTCCTAGTATAAATAGCCATGTCTTTTCATCTCTTTTTTGTTGCATCATATTGTGTTCTGCCTGCTTGTGTGTTTACTTGCATGTTTCTAGGATTGCATTTTTTATCTTTCTGGAAATTTACATTATTTTGTTTTTTGCACTTTTAAAAACAGATATTATAAAAGCTTATAGATAAATGGCTCTACCTCTCAGAGTTTTTGCATTTAAGCCTAACTTGCACAATGTCTATGACAAATGTTAGTTTCTACAGTACCCATAATGTGTCCAGTTCCATTCCCTACACTACAAACACTATTTTGTAGCAAGTAGCAATTTCTTCTCTACCCAGTTGAAAATATTTGATGTAGTTTCAACCTCAGGTGTCCTTACAGAAGGCTCTGGGGTCTTATAAGGATATGTCAGTTACACCAATAAAATGCTATGTGGCTGCACTAGGAGTACTGAAAACCACATGTTAAATATTTTTTCACACGCTTGCACACCCCGGAACAAAAGCAAAACAAACCAGAAAAAAAAAAATCTCAATTTTTGCTTCTTTTTTTGTTTTTTTAGGCGAAACGACTCTTATTTATTATTAAAAAATAAATCACTAGAATTTGTCAAAATACTCAAGTGTATTCTTTTAACAACCCTTCAACCAGGGTATTTAATGCTGCTAAAAGAGAAAATGGTCCATTGTGCACTGTATAACTTGACAGTTACTTTCTGTTATCCTTAATGATTGTTAACAGAAGTGAAATAGTGCCGTGGCCTTCCTTTCACAGACAGGAGTTTGAGAAAGCTCAGTGGTTTTGTCTCTTATGAAGGCAAATCAAAGTGTTTTATATATTCTGTCCCTCATTCAGCTGAATGTCAGACACACTCATCGGCGTCTCCCTGAAGACCTCATTATCCTCTTAATTTCCAATAATTTCAAAGACAAATGAGTACACCTGGCATCCCAAGCAATCCTGTCAATGAAGAACACAGGAGACTGTATCATCCTCGTTTCTCCCACCGTAGATAAATGGGCTGATGATCAAAACCTATTTTTCTCCCCTATTCTAAGTAGAACTTCCTTCTCATACTAGCAATTTCCTTTTCTTTCACATTCACAGGTAGGGTTTCATGCAGTCTGCAATGCATCTGATTTGCTGCTGGGGTGTAGCTAATTTGGTTAACACTGACATAGAATCTGACATAGAACTCAACAGTTTGCAGCTATTATACTGTGTTTGGCTTTGACATCACCAGGCCCCAGTGCAAGATAGTCAGCAGGGCAAAGCATCAATAAGGTTCCTTTCTCTGCTCAATGTACTCAACCTCTTGCCTCTGCTCCTTAGAGCATGCCACAACTGTTATTATTATACACACTGATTAAAACAAAAATTGGCCATTAGTGGCCATATGCACTCCACACCGGCAGCTCGCTCCATCTTGCAATATCATATTTAGACATACCATTATATACTGGTAATGGCAAATGAAAGAAATAAAGGCATGTAGCATGTAATGGCATATAAAACATCCAGCAACAGTGAAATGCACTGCGTGGAAGACAATTATGAATAAAGTGAATTCTATAAAACAGACATCTGTGCTCTACATCACAAAACCAAGTGTTAGAGCACCATAATAGGTGAAAAGAATCAGTGACAGTGTTCCAGCTTATTAACAACATAGCTCATGGCTGCACATTTGTATTATAAAGACCAAACAAAAATGTGAAGGCTGATTATTACCTCACTTTCACCTTCACATGGTGGTGCATTCGCGTTAACTTTAGCACTTACAAGTTATGTGCTGCTGCACTGCTAGTGTGTGAGCCAGGCATATTGTCATACTCTTTCTTTTCAAAGGAGTGACCATTTTTCACAGCTTTACTTTCTTTTTCCAGTTGCTTCTGTTAGTTTTCTCCCAAAAGGTTGATTCTGTTCATCTGGACGTTTTGGGACTTACTTACCTGGATGATTGAGCATGCATCAGCACTGTTAGTTTTCTGTTTTGAAACTGGCTTTTCTGTTTATTACTGTCTGTCTTGCTGTCTGCATGTGGATTTGCCTCCTTCTTTCGGCAGTTCTCTTTAGGGGTCATCACAGTGGACCATCTGCCTCCATCTCACCTTATTCTAGCATCCTCCTCTCTCCCACCAGCCTTCTGGATGTCTCCCTTCACTACATCCGTGTGTCTTCTCTGTGGTGTTCCTGTTTTCCTCCTGCCTGAAAGCTCCATATTCAAAACCCTTCATGCAGTATATTCACTATCCGTCTTTTGCACATGTCCAACCCATCTCAGCATCTCTAACTTTTTTTTCAAACTGCTTGACCTTAGCTGTCCTTCTGATACACTAATTTCTAATTGTGCCTGTCCTGGCCACTCCCAATAAAAATCTTAGCAATCTTGTCATCTTTCATTTATTTATTTATTTTTTTTGTTAGTGCCACCGTCTCCAAACCATACATCATATGAGATCTCACTGGCATTTTGTAAACATTCCCTTCATTCTTGTGGGTATCCTTTTATAAGAATCATCCCTGGCAATTATCTCCACTGACTGCATCTTGCCTGCAGTCTTCTACATGTCTCTTATGCACTGTGCGTTGACTTGGATGGTTGACCACAGGATTTTAAACTCATCTACCTTCATAAACTTTGTTCTCTATATGTTCACATTTCAGCCTGTGTCCTTCTCATTTGCACACATGTTAACTTAACTTACTCTTTTCTATATCTTCATTGTATAGCTAATTAATGTTATGCACCCGTAGTTGTCATATACTTGAAAATTGGCGATAGTGCACATAGTCCCCATTCACATGGATTTTTCTATGGCTGTAAAGACCCTATAGTAAAACATGTGAACAACATGAAATTCATCTGTTAATCCTTATTCTGATTTGAAATGTAATTTAGGAGTATGTGCTAATAAACCCCCCATATCCGTGTTTTTAATGTACAAACTGGTTATTTTCCTGCTTAATAAAGCATTGAGCTTGGCAACCAGTCTAATGTACGTACTTTCTTCTTACCATTAACATTTCTTTAGCACTGTTTTGTAATGGAAAGAAGGTTCCCCAGCTGAACCTGCCATTCAGCTACAGTTTTTCTGTGTGGAGTTGAATGTTTTCCATGTGCCTTGTGACTTTTTACCAGGCACTTTGGGTTCCACCCACCATCCCAAGGCGGGATACTTGAGATGTTATTTCAGTTGGAGAAATTGAAATAGCATCTCGAGCATGGCTCTCTGACTTTGTGTTAGCCCTGTGACACTGGTAGCTTGTCCGGGGTGTTTTCTCCTTCTCATCCATTGTCAGCAGGGATAGATTCCTGCCCTCCGATGACCCTGAATTGGACAAGACGTTATGAAAATGGAGAGGATTTTGCAGTCAAAGCTTATGATACTACAGTGACAAGATACTTGAAGGGATGAAGAAAGACTTGTTTCTGCACACGCTAAGTCTTTAATTAAATAAATTTAATTAAATAAATAAATAAATCAACACCAAATACACTACATACAATACACTACAATAAACTATGTAAGTAATATCACAAATTTTCTATTTGTGTATCTTTTTCATATTTTGACTCTTCTCATGTTCCAAAATTTTGCCAAGTAGGCTCATAGACTTGAATGAATTTTAAGGAATTTGTGAATGCTGGCATGTGTAGTAATTGTGGGTATCACAGATGTTAAAACAGTATGTTGAATTAAGCCTGTGAACTCTGATGAGACCCGAACTCACTCATACGGTGCTGACAGCACACAGGCTTACATTAATCCCACAAGAGACCAAAATTACCAAGTTAAAAACACCTAATTTTAATTTGATGCAGGAAAGTGTGATTCTCCCTACTGAGCTCAAGGAATACATTAGTCATGCCATGTGTGCAGTACATGTGGCTTATTTAACACTTAATCATTTAGACTGGTGTGATTTCCAACTGTCAGAGTGGTGGGGGGGAGACCAGAGAACCTTGATGAATTGTTAATGCTTGTAATACAACTGCAGTAATCACTTGTTTTGTTTATGGGGCTGTTGACAGTTGGGAAGGTATCAGGAGCTGTTCACAGCAAGGAAGGTATCACTTCTCTATTATTAGTGAAGGGCTGTACAAATTGCTTGCAGCTGTCTTAACTCACATAGTAGCAGTCTTCAAATCTAACACATGTTCTCAGAAGATGAAAAACTTTGTGCGTGACTCACTATTTGTTCCTCAGTTATAGATTCTTACTGGATATCTAATTCCTTACTTTAACATTATGTAAGTTTTGTGTCAAGATAACTACAATGTAGACTGGAAGTGTAAATTTATCCAAACACAAACAAATCAACAACCAAATGCAACTTTAAAAGAAGAGTAGAAGTAAAAAAGAGGGAGCAGAAGTTTCCAAACTTGTTCAAAGTTAAAACATCACTTTTTTATGTAAATGATTTCACATAAGCTGTCCAACGAAAACTTTCCTGTTTCAGTTAGAAAGCTTATGTGGGAAAAGAGCCACATCAGGGACTAATTAGTGCATGGAACCCTGACGTTGGAGCAAAGATTTGATATGAGGATGTTTTGCCTAAACTTACACAGCATTGGTTTGTCACTCCAAAGAGATCCAATGCATCATTCTGGAGTGGTTCATTATCCCCTATTTGTTAACTTAATATATGCCTTCTCCATTTACAGTAACTATAAACTTACAATACAAACACAATGTGAAGGCCCAATCCCAGAAGCCCATCTGAAAACCCATTTTTTCTAAACAGCCTATGACAAGTAAACTTTTTTAACGTTAAGATAAGCCAGTGGAGACAAGACAGGGAACTTGAGAGAGAGAGCAAGGAAAAGACACAGGTTTGAGCACTTTGAACCTGACAGTATAACACATTATTTGCTCTCATTTCTTTAGTTTTATGTATGAAAAAGTTTAACTGAAATAAAATTGTATTTTTGCACAAAAAACAGCAATTTCCAAAATCTTAGCATATTTAACATGGCATTATGTGCAATAATTCCTTGAAAACTTGGAAACTGGTTATCAAAAGTGGAGGACAAAAGACAAAATGGCAATACTAAGAAAAATATCTACAATAGGTAAACAGTATTTGAAGGTCATGTCCATAAGAAACAGGAAAAAGAAAATCAACAAAGATTTGACATAGAGCTGATCCATCCATTGATCACTGAGGCCTCATCAGAAAATGTGTACATGGGAGGGAAACTGTCAAGAAGACATTCTTAATCGAGGGAAACAGGTAGAAAAGGCTGAAGTATGCCAAATTAGACAAGAAGTGGACTGAAAAGCAGTGGAAAAAGTTGTTATAGAGTGATAAATCCAAACTTGATTTTTCTGTTTGCTGTATGTAGAGGCGATTAGGAGAGAAGTACAATACTGAATGTCTACAGCCATCTGTAAAACCTGTTGGAAATGGAGGTGAAGACTACTTAAAGAAAGTGTGAGCTTGCCTAATACAGTTCATGTTGTGCTGAAAAATAAATGTGGTCATACCAAATATTGACTTCCAAGCTTAATAAAATTATACAAACGCTTTGATGTTTATTTTTTCCCCCTAAATACTGTATTTCAGTATATTTTGTTTCAGTATTTCTTTTCACTAAAACTATTTCCAAACTAAATGTGGAAATTTGGAAAAAAAAAAAACGAAAAATAAATAAGAGGTGGCTCAAAACTTTTTTAGAGTACTTAAATTTTTACAGTGAAAAAATAAACACTGTCTGATCAAATTTGTATTATAACCTGTAACCTGTTGCATTTTTTCTTAAACCTAAATAATATTAATTAGCCTCTGAGTGCTAATATAATAGTATTTAAAACTATACTAATCAGAACTAAACTAACAAAAATTTTTAAAAAATAATTAAATAAATAACATTATTTTTACATGTAACATTATTTTTTTTAACTAATTAATCTTACTGTGCAGTTCTGACTACTGATTGAGTTCCACCTTAACACAAGCAGTTTGCAACCACGGTTTGCTCAATGTGCATTAAAAAGATTAATTTTTCTCTTGTTCATGAAGAGGTTTCAATTTCATGATGTAGCTTTATATTAGTCACACAGTAGTGAAGGAAGTCAGCAGCAGCCTGTCCCCATTCCTCTCCTACACAACTTTTCAAGGCTATCTAGGTCAGCTGTCTCCATGATGGTGCTGTTCTAAGCCATGAGTTTAGGTCCTTCATTGTTTATTCTATCATGTCACTGGAAATTATCTATTACTGCAGAAGTGAAGTATTAGGGAGACAACGCTAATCAAAAAAAAAAAAATCCAGCTCTATTTCCTGAAAACAGTAAAAGCTACATAAATCAGTTATATAATTGTGTTTTCTAAAAAGACTCATTTTTAAAGACTGAACTCAGAGGCACACAGTTTTCCCATTATAACCTCTCTACAGTTATAAACATCAGTGGGAGAAGTGACACTGACAAGTCACTTTGCATCTTATAAGATGATATTCCAACTTCTACAAAGTACTTTTTAAACAGCAAACAAACCTCTGCAGCACAGACTTTTGGGTAAAACAACTTTAATGATCATGAGCTTGAATTTGAAAGGATTTTTGCTCTCTTTGATCTTTTATTTCCAGTTCACCTTCACATACTCCAGAGTCATGAACATTTATAATATGCAAAGTATTCCTCCATTAAACCATAATCAACGTGAAAGCTTCATACCTGCTTAGAACCTTCTGACCTCAAATGTTATGAAAAGCAGCACTAGTTGGGTCTACTGGTCCTCCGTAGAAAAAAATTGCACCTTAAAGTGCAATTAAAGCTGTTTTAGTATGTAATGTGCACTGTAAACAAACTCTACTGTAAGATGCATGGTTCCACCCCCAAAACATATGAAGGTGTTATGGGTGAAGGAGGCAGTAAAACACCATAACATTTGCAAAAGGACTAGTATTTTCTTAGATAATCCATTCTGCTTCTTTCGACAAAAGATAAAAACCTGGGGAGCTTTTTCCCCAACAAATATCCTCATATGGCTGAGATATTACCCCTGCCTTATCGCAGAAACATATGGGCAGTGCTTTGATAGATTGTGGCTCTATAAGAAATCTTTATTCAGGGAGTGACGGTTTAATCCATGTAAACCTCTGTCTGTGTCTAACACTTATCTTACCATTCACTTTTTACAAAAGCCCAATTTGGCACTCTTCTGGAAACTTTACACCACTTTTTAATTAGTTGCCATTTGATTTCATTTTTCAGCTAGAACTTGTTCTGTAAGTGTCATGTATGCTTAATTTCCTAACAAGTAACTAATTGCCTCGAGATTAGTTTTTCCAGTCATGGATGAAAAAATCTCTTTCCCTTAAAAAGCTTCACTCTCCACAAGATTTATCTTTTGCACAAATTGCATGCCTATGGATGTGATAAGAACATGCTGTGCACAATAGAATGATATTACATCAACTTGGGAAATTATGTTCATTTCATGTCATTAGGCTCACGAGGAGAGGCCGCAGTGTAGCATAAAGATCACACTATCCATTAGAGGTCAAACTCAGTGCCTTCAAATCAAATAGGATTCTTAATTACATATAGTAAAATTGGCTAATTGTGCAGCTAAATCATTTAGAGAAAGTAAAATGATTTCCTCCTCTGAGGCTGTTTATTGACTTCGACATCATCAACTATAGGAAAGTTTAAACTTGATTAACCAAAATCAGTTGCAGGACACTTAATGGATGGATTGGTCAAAAGAGATTTTCTTCATTGGATGGAGAAGATTGAGAGAGACATCACAAGCACAAGTAGAAGTTTCACCTCTCATCTTAGAGCCTTTTTGTCAGATGGGACCTCTCGTATGAGAGGTGAAACATCTCCAAGAACCTAAAATCAAGTCCAGTTTCCTTTAACTCAAGTGCTTAATACTACAGTGACCTGGATAACTCTGAACCTACGCAGGGAGCCTCCAGCTTCTTCACAGTGGACCTTAAATTGCCCTCAATCCACCCCCCCAGATAAAGTGCTACAGATGTCAATTTAAGAAACACTGGACGGCTGCGTGAAAGTGGTAACATTCAGTGACACTAACGCAAAGACTTTGTAAAAGTTGTATATCATAGTTACTTATCAAGTGATAATTTGATTAGGCAGTAATAGATGAAGTGTACATAGTCCAAACATCCCACAGTCTATATTCCAGGTTCATGTTGATTGCTTATAAAACTGAATGCTCATTAGCCAGAGAATGTTTTTGACTGACAAAGAAAACGCATGCTTAATTGGTGATGGAAAAATTGTTTCTCAACTAATCATTTTTGGTACATAAATGAACATTGCAAAGGTTTGGCACAGAAATTGAATCAAAATACGTTTTGGCTGAAAGAGGAAAATGTGGTAAAGTACATTTTACCCTACCTGCTTTGTAAATGCATACAGCTTTCAGTCTTCAACCAGCAGACAATTCAACCATTTAGGTTGAGGCCAACATCCTCCAGAGCATGACTCCATGTTTTCAGTACTTTTGTAACACGGGCGGACTTTTTACGCTAAAAAGAAAGATTCTTTAAAATACAAGGGGGAGCAGGAGAGTCGGATACCACGGGCACAGAGATGAAGCAGGTCTCATCAGAAACAGTTTATTACTAGGCCAGGGAGCACAAATAAAAACACCCTTAAAATGTATGAAATAAAATGTTATCTACTAAAACTAAATAAAACAATTCTAAAACTTGTAAAACTACTACATTCATTAAAAGCCCCCTGCTATAATTATGCCACATGTTCATTATGGGTCCATCAGCAGGCCGGGAATTCCTTCTTTAGAGCTGAGTCCACGCCAGCCTCGTCTTCGGCAGACAAGAAAGAGCCTCCCATCTTCTTGTCCTTCCGCTGGCCCATCTCTTCCCATCCCGGCTTGCGTTCTGCACCCGAATCCATTATGCAACCACCACCACAGCTCCCCTTGCGTCGGTGTCCTGTAACATAACAAATAGGGGCCAGAACAATGGTCCCAGAAGCGGCCCGGCTCATGGCCATGGCGACCCTCTCCCAATCCAGCAAACAGTAGAGACCCTACTCACAAATGCAGGCAGAGGTAAACCTCTGCCCTGCTGCCAGTCACACGCGTTGTCTCCTACTGTTGCCGTTCCATGAGGTCAGGACTGGGTCGCCGGGTCGCCGGGTCGCTGTGTCACGCTGGCCATCTAGCATTAACCTTCCAGTCTGGGGCCTCTCTCCCTTCAGCGCTCAGCTAGCCTGCTTTTAAAAGGTCTTTACACAGCTGATAGGCCACCTCTGGACACACCCATGCCTCAGCAGGTGGTCCCTATCAGCTAATTTGTCCCATGTGCAGCCAGTCCACAGTGGATAAAAACCATGTCACATAAAACACTAAAAACCATGCAATAGAAATAGAATAAAACCATGCAAATAAAATGACACTCATAAATAAACACTAAAAATCAAAATAAAACAATATACAAGATAAATACACATTTCCACTGTGTGACATCCCCCCATATTTTAACTGTAACAGTCCCTGTCACAACATTCAGGTGTTCTGTCCAGGAGGGTGGCTGGACAACATTTGACCTTGCTGGCTACTGTGTCTCTGGTAGTCCCTTCTGTACACGTAACACATGAAACATCAGCAATAATCTGCTACCAACGAGTTCCTTTGAATGCATCCTAGAAAAGTTACAGCACAGGTGAGTTATACAGTCCAATTGCCACATCCAGGTAACCTGCTTTTCTTCAATTTCGTGACCACATAGCATAGCTAATGTATGGGATTACCAGACCATTGGTTCCTCTCAGCTGGGCACTGCTGGGATCCTTCCAGGCATAGCCTGGTCTTCGTGCTTCTCCTGCACTACTGCATAGCAGCAACCCATGATCCCACAGCCAGCAACTCTTGAAGCTCAACTCCTGATATCCCTGTGGTTGAACACTACTCATGAATCCTCACGTGGCAATAAAAAGTCTTTTCTGTACAGCCCTTCCTTACAACCCTCAGCGAGGGTAGCTGATTTAAACACTTGGTTTTGCATTCCATCATCTATATCTGTAGCCCAGGTACTGAACACTGCTCCCAAACCTGTATCCTGTCGACAAACGCCAAATGTAACACGGGCGGACTTTTTACGCTAAAAAGAAAGATTCTTTAAAATACAAGGGGGAGCAGGAGAGTCGGATACCACGGGCACAGAGATGAAGCAGGTCTCATCAGAAACAGTTTATTACTAGGCCAGGGAGCACAAATAAAAACACCCTTAAAATGTATGAAATAAAATGTTATCTACTAAAACTAAATAAAACAATTCTAAAACTCGTAAAACTACTACATTCATTAAAAGCCCCCTGCTATAATTATGCCACATGTTCATTATGGGTCCATCAGCAGGCCGGGAATTCCTTCTTTAGAGCTGAGTCCACGCCAGCCTCGTCTTCGGCAGACAAGAAAGAGCCTCCCATCTTCTTGTCCTTCCGCTGGCCCATCTCTTCCCATCCCGGCTTGCGTTCTGCACCCGAATCCATTATGCGACCACCACCACAGCTCCCCTTGCGTCGGTGTCCTGTAACATAACAAATAGGGGCCAGAACAATGGTCCCAGAAGCGGCCCGGCTCATGGCCATGGAGACCCTCTCCCAATCCAGCTGCACCCAGTAAACAGTAGAGACCCTACTCACAAATGCAGGCAGAGGTAACCCTCTGCCCTGCTGCCAGTCACACGCGTTGTCTCCTACTGTTGCCGTTCCATGAGGTCAGGACTGGGTCGCTGTGTCACGCTGGCCATCTAGCACTAACCTTCCAGTCTGGGGCCTCTCTCCCTTCAGCGCTCAGCTAGCCTGCTTTTAAAAGGTCTTTACACAGCTGATAGGCCACCTCTGGACACACCCATCCCTCAGCAGGTGGTCCCTATCAGCTAATTTGTCCCATGTGCAGCCAGTCCACAGTGGATAAAAACCATGTCACATAAAACACTAAAAACCATGCAATAGAAATAGAATAAAACCATGCAAATAAAATGACACTCATAAATAAACACTAAAAATCAAAATAAAACAATATACAAGATAAATACACATTTCCACTGTGTGACACTTTAAATTTTCACTTGTTTACTCATACAACCCTATTGCTTGAGGAAAGACATTTAGATGATTTAGAAGCCTATGAGTCGTCAGAAATTTGCAGATTTGTATGATATGGTTCCCTTGGCAGGCGTACCAGTAAAGAATGATTTTATGAAGGATGGGGAGACATGTAAAGGATTATGGCACTTAAGATTTGACTAATTGTTGCTGTTTTTCCCTGATAGTCAAATAATGTTGGTTCAAAACACCTCAAATAGAACCTAACGCAAAAGTAGCCACTGGATGTCAGTTTCAGGAAGTTCTCTGCTTGGCTCTCAGTGAATGATGTGACCCTTGCTTGGGGGCCAGCCTCAGGCTCCTCAAAGATGCTAGAAAAATTTCTGTGCCTGTCTCTCTGTTTCAATCAAATTGTGAAAAATGACAAAAGCAAGTCAAGTCTGTTCTGTTAGCAGAGGGAAATGTTAAGCAAGGAAACATGGAGGCAGAAAGAGTGAGGCAGAGGATTTTTATAGTCATGAGTGGGGGGGTCTGAAATATTCATTATATTCCCTTTGTCTGTGTTGAGAGCATCGTCAGCATTTCTGAGGCAACCAACATTGAACAAGAGCACGACAGAAAAAAGTAGTTAGGGCTGGGTAGTGCTATAACATTTCTACAGGTTCGGATATGTGTTTAATAGGTTTTGCTTCCTGTAATAACCTAAATGAAAGCACATTGTGCTTTTTATCAAAGACCTGTGTAAAAGTTATGTTAATTTCTATATGAAGGTATTTGACAAAACTGGCAAAATCCAGAAACCACAGCAAAACAGTGTGGACTGTTTTGGGGACTGAATATGCCCCTGGATATTTTATCCCTGTGTGAGCCCGACAAAGGTGCACCTGTAATACACTAATTGCTCTCTCTACCTTGCTTGCAGGAGAAAATCAAGCAGTGAGAGCAAGAATTGGCCAGTTATAATATATGAATGTGAAAAGCTAGACAGATCAAAAATAGACTCCATCACCTTTTCGAGTTTGAGTTGTGTTTTCAGAAATGTCCAGTCTGTAGTAAACAGCTTCTGAAGAAAGGCTCTACAACACCCATTAAAATTGAAAAGTTGACTATGAAGTGACTCCAGTGGATATTGAAGATATCGAGGTTGCATCTTTTTTGCCTGTGTTCTCTTTCTAAAAAAAAAAAAAAAATCTTGAAAAGGAAAAATATTAATGGAAACACTTTCCCCCCCACATTTTGCCATGTTATGGCCCAAACTATTTAAATTAATTTTTCACCTCATAATTCTACCCATAATGCACCATAATGACAAAGTGAAAACAGTTTACTTGAAATTATTGCAAATTTAGTAAAAATCAAAAACTTACACAAGCATGCACAGCCTTTGCTCAATACTTTGTTGAAGCACTTTGGGCAGCAATTACAGCCTTTAGTCTTTTTGAGTAAGATGCTACAAGCTTGGTGCACCTATTTTGGGGCAATTTCTTTCATTCTTCTTTGCAGATCCTCTCAAACTCTTCCAGTTTGGATGGGGAGCATCGGTTCACAGTCATTCTCCAATATGTCCAGAGATGTTCAGTTGGGTTCAAGTCTGGGCTCGAGCTGGGTCACTCAGAGACATTCACAGAGTGCTCACAAAGCCACTTCTTTGTTATCTTGGCTCTGTGCTTAGGGTTGTTGTCCTATTGGAAGATAATCCTTCCAAGGTCCAGAGTGCTTTGGAGCAGGTTATCGTCAAGGATGTCTCTGTACATTGCTGCATTCATCTTTCCATCGACCCTGACTAGTCTCACAGGTCTTGCTGCTGAAAAACATCCCCACTGCCATGCTTCACTGTACGGATGTATTAGCCAGATGATGAGTGGTGCCTGGTTTTCTCCAGATATAACACTTGGCATTCAGACCAAAGAGTTCAATCTTTGTTTGATCAGACCCGAGAATTTAGGTGAGCGGTCATGTAGTGGCTTCCATCTGGCCACTTTGCCATACAGACTTGATTGGTGGAGGGCTGCAGAAATATTTGTCCTTCTGGAAGGTTCTCCCCTCTCCAAAGAGTAACACTGGAAATTGTAGAAACATCTGACAGACGAACGCAAGTGAGCTCGACTTTCATGGAAAAGGCTGTGAATATCTGTGTATTTTTATTTTATTTTAGTTTTAATTATCTTTGTAATTATGGTGCATTATGTGTAGAATTTTATGGTGAAAAATGAATTTCATCCATTTTGGAATAAGGCTGTAACATGACAAAATGTGGAACAAGTAAAGCACTGTGAATAATTTCAGACGCACTGTACATTCATTGTTTGCAAATATATATACCTCAGCCCTCTGCACCCTTTTATGGCTGCATGTGCTGTTTCCCTATAACTGCCGTGGATGGCCAGCAATTTTCTACTAGCAACTATGAAAACATTTTTGAAGACCTTACATTTGAATTTATTTGAATAACACCAACACAGAAAAAAATAGATATGCCAATGAAATATTCTGTAATGTTTAACATTTGTACCCGAGATACTTTAAATCTTCTGGTCAGTGTTTCACCTCGGATGTGAAGCGTCGACATCTGTTTGCTCTGGATGAGGCTGTTAAACTTTGTGAAAGGAGTCCAATACAGGTCGACGAGTCAGTGCAGTTCACTTTTAACCAATATGAATGATAATGAGATGATTTGCTGAGAATATCCTTAATGTTTCTGTTGGTAAGCGATGCTGTGTCAGTGTTAGTGAACCTTCTAACATTGTCAGACTCAGGGAATTAGCAAAGAAACTCTTACAAAGTGAGAATATAATCAATCTGGTTATTACAGGAAAGTGTGTTTTTTAGGATATTTGAGCCTAACATGGCATAAAGGTTTATCATCTGTTGTTGTTTAGCCAGCAGGTTGTTAGCTGTCCAGAGCAAGAAGGGTCATAAGCATGTTTAAGCACGCTGATCTCCGACTTCAGTTCAGGAAATGAGGCTACAGGTACGGAGGAAGAAGATGGTGTTTAGAGTTTTCACCCGATTTCCCATTTCTTTCTTTCTTTGTGAATTCTCACGAATCTCAAACATTATTGGGGTATAGTTGGTTAACTGGATAAGTAAGTACTTTCCCTTTTCTCATTTAACAAGTGAGAAAGGTAAAACACTCATTGAAGTCAGCCTAACAACCACATAAAATAAACAAAACACATTGTAAGCTCATTTTGCTGGAGGTGGCATTGTTGCGCATATGGCTGCCTCAGCACCATCCTCTGTGTGTTGAATCATGAATAGCTTTGGTAATGCCTCCCACCATGATAATTCCATGCTGTGCTGTATATCCATGCTTGGAGGAAGAAGACAAATGTACAAATTTTCACATATCCACTTATATGGATTTCAGGACTTTATTGAGCATTAAAAAATATACACCAAGGAAAATATCATTTTCCTTTTCCCATATTTATGTTCTTCCTTTTCAAAATCTGATTTAATGCTTCCAGATGAACGACCCATGATCCAAAGGGACAAAATGAAAAACAAAATAAATAAAAATAGAGCAGTCCTTTTTAGTTCAACAGTATAAGTTGGAAACCACTGAAACAGTTTGAAAGCATATCTGTTTGTTGATATCCTTCACTGAAAATCTGAAAAAACGGATTTCAAACAGATTTGGTTGAACAAGACTGAAATCACAGACTAGGTCGTCACATCTGACTCTGGATCTCCGTAAAGTTCTGCTAGTTTCTGGAACTGGGGTCCCCAGTCATCCAGATAGTTAAAATCCTGCTCCGAATGTGTGCCGGGTGAGTCTAAAGGACTGACGGATCCTGTAGGTGAGCCCTGACCCTCGTAAGCGTAGGTCTGAAGTGAATCGTACGGCGGCACGCTAGTGTCCATGTCGGCCTCCACTAGTTTCTGCTTGATGAATTCATGCACATCCACCTCATCCAGCTCCACAGACGGGCTGCGATGGATGCGGGGCGGGCCGCAATGTTTCCTCCCCTCTGGGCGAATGTCCCGTCGGAACTTGAGCTCCTCTGCGGCAGCCGGGTTACGAAGAGCGATGATGTCGAAAGCCTCCGTGTCCTCCTCGCCACCGCCCTCATCATCATAGGTGACCACATTCTCTCTAATGTCTTCTTCAGAGATGATAAGGGGCTCTTTCTTGCTCCGCCTTAGAGTAATAAACAGGACTACAATTGCTGCAACACAGAAAAAAGATTTTTTGCAGTGTTAATGCTAATCATGGTGAGGACAGTTAAAAGATGCTAATGTGCTATGTGCTAATATTAGCCCAGTTAAATGTGTTTGTTTCTTAAAAAAAAAATCACTGCACCAAAGCTGTTTTTTGCGCATATACAGTCTATAATTTCCACCAGGATGCTTAAAATAACACAGGGCTAAAAAGCTACATGCCAGTAAGCGGCATTAGAAATCATTAGCAATGAATCCCTGATTATTATTTGAATGCTAACGATTGACACGGTGGCGATGTGCACATCAGAGTCATTGCTGGAGCCAATTCAACCTCATATTCAATCAAAATCTCCAACATTTCAAATACTTTTCTCATGCAATGACCTCTAAGTTTTATGTGAATAGAAAGAATGTGCCTGCTCATCCACATTAAAGAAAATACGGCCTGATGTTGCCAAATGTCTGTACTGACAAGTAGCTTACAGTGTAAAATATATTTTCCAACTCTTAATGAAGTCATGAAGTCAAGTAATACTTGATAACGTGCTAGAGTTTGAAACTTGTTACTGCAGCTAATGAGAGTTATGCTTCTTTGGGTTAATGATGACCTCTTACCAATATGTTAACGTGAACATCTATTTAATAAAATGGCTTCAGTGAGGGAAGAAAATTTTTACAGCAGTGCAATATCTAAAAGGAGTTCATTAAGTTACATTAGCACAGACAAGTGAGATATATCAGTATTACTGCAGAGCCGACTGGGCTTCACACTGACGCTGCACTGAAAGCTACTAGGAGAAAAAAATCCCATAACGGTTCACACCAAGATTTTTTTTAAATAGTGCATTTTGGCATTGCACATCTAACTATTATATTCTATATTCACCTAAAAGCAACACACTATTGTGTTAGATCGGCCTGTAATGATGAGGCACCTAACACATACATGGTGAGAGATAGGAAGGTGATGTGTTGGATAAAGAGTAACAGGATTCAGCTTTCATAACCTCAGGGATGCACCGATGCATTTACCTGATCTAATGTATTTATTCAAGCAAAACATTTTTTGTATACATATTGCAGTGGACTTGGCATGCTGTAAATGACTATAAAGCAGTTCTGTTGTCAGTGCACCTCAAAACATCCTCTCTTCAAACTTGAGTTAGTCAAGCACTGGAGACTTCATTCCAGTAGTTCAATTTTGTAGGTAAGAGAATAAAAGTAAAACCAAAGTGCAGAGTTTCAGAAGAAATAAAAAATCTATACATTACACAAAACACCCTTTTATTTTTGTAACTTTGTAACACTGCTTGGCTTCTGATTAGATTAGATCTATGGATCTGAATTAAACTAGCCTCCTTAAGTTAAGCATGAGAACTCAAATAGTGAAATGTATAAAGAGACATTTTTTCATGTCTTTAATATTTGAGTTTTTTTAATGGCAAGATAACAACTTTGGTGCAGTGAGACACAAAAAAACTGTCCCACTATACCCTCATACACCTGATGAATAAAGTAATTACACTCAAATTCATTAAAAATTTCACCACTGAATGTTTTTTCCATGCTTGTGTTTTAATATTGTTTTTTTTAAAAAAAGGGTGATTAATCGGTAATAACGCCCCTCCACCTCCCCAAACTTTATTCCACCTGGTGCTTTGCCCAAGTGGGGTTATAGAGGGTGAAAAATGCAATTTGTCTGGGACAGTGCTTATCACTCAGCTTGTTTAAAGCAACCAATTACACAAAGCCACCATGTGACTGTGTGAGGCAACTTGGGTAAATCACTGAGCAGAAAAAGGAAACAATTTATTTTTTGATTATTTATTTAACTTTGTCATGCACGTGTTGTAGCTGATACAGTTAAAATTGTTTTGCACCACCTCTCTCTTGTGCTATCTGCAGTTTAACGCCTCACTGTGATTTAGAGGTAAACAACCTTAGCATACAGTAAAAATGTTACTGAGGCTCTGAGAAAATGCACCTTTATTACTTACTGGCATTTCATACACCAGACAGCACTTTCCACAGTTCATGATCTACTTGCATTTAAAGTATATTCCTGTCCACTGCACAAACTATATTGGAATACACTTTCTCCATTAAAGCTTCATAATGGGCTATTCAGGTCATTCCATGTGGCTAGCCTCTACCAGCTATAGGGTATATATGTTGCTCACTATAACACTCATGGCACTGGAAGCACTATTTGAGTCTACAGATTTGTGTCTATTACAGTAGAGGCTGTTGCACAAGTCACAATTATTATGTGAGTATAGGAGATTACACAACAAGACTGTGTTGTATTATAAAATTAGGTTTCTACAGTACTGTGCGAAAGTCTTTAGCCGCTGCTCATTTCTTAATATTTTGCTAGGAAAATGGGAACTAGGTAGAGCAACATGGAAATACAGCATATAAGGCAAAAACAAGATTTGTACAATTCTAACAAGCTTGAAAGTCAATATTTGGTATGAACGCCTTTATTCTTCAACATGGCTTGAACTCTCTTAGACAAGCCTACTTGAAATTTCTATAACTAGTCCTTGGAAATAGTTCTCCAGGCTTCCTGAAGCACATTCCAAAGCTCTTTTTACTCTGTTCTCTGTCAAGATGATCCCAGAATGGTTCGCTAATTTTGAGGTCCAGACTCTGGGGAGGTAAATCCATGACTTCTGCACAGCAGCCTTTCTGTTATCCACCAGTTAGTTAACCAGTTTCTTTAACTTTTTAATGACATGCTGGACAACATGCCAAGACACTCTGAACCTTTGGCTAATTGGCCTTTGGAAATCACGTTGTTGTGAAATACTACATTATGCCTGTTAAACTGTTATCTCTGGACTTTTTCATAGATTCAACTAAAGAACAAATAGTTTTGGGTTTCTTTTTTCTTTTTTGCGTGATCCCTCCTAAAATGATCAGGTACAAGGACTGGACTGAAAATGAGTGAAATAGTAGCAGTCACAGAAAAACTTTCAGAAAGCCTACTGCTCAAGACTAATGGACCACGTGTCTGGCTCCTTGGAAGCAAGACTAAAGAAATGAGTAGCTTAGAACTTTTGCCCTGTGTGATATAATAAGTAAGTGGAAACTCATAAGCATCAAACCAAAGGTCAAAGAGAGCAAAACTTGGTTGACTGGAACATTGCTACAGAACTGCTATTATTTTTATGGCTCAATATGCAAGCCATGGAATTCATTATTTATATTTCAAATATGCAAGACAGGCTTTAAAATCATTATTAGAAATTAATGTGGTTTGTAACTAAGAGATGGAGTCCTGAGGGAAAAGAATGACTCAATCAGACTAGCACTGACACTTTGCCTAGTAGCCATTTTATTTGTACTAAAACGAAAGGCAAGTTTCAAGGCTTATTACATAAAATAAGATGCTAAAATGAACTTAAATCTTACCCTTGAAATGCTATTTATGGTACTCTGTGTCAGTACAAACTCATAAGAGTTTAGATATCAAGGAGGCTGTAGAGATTATTCTAAAATTCCTCATTTAACCCAGCTAGTAAAGTAATAGTGTACTATTTCCTCCATAGTGAGTTAATATTAGTATTGGAAACTACATCCAAACAATGATGGGCTTATGAATATTTTAAGCTATTTAAGGCATGCGTAAAGGTCATTATCAGCTGAATCATTAGTTTGCATCCCTTTCTGGTTTGCTGCAGGCCTAATTAAATGGCTTATTAGAGGGCACAGAGATAAAGCACGGACATTAATCGGACAAACAGAAAACAATCAGCCACAGACAAGTCACACTGACAAGCAAAGACGAGCAAGAACTGAAAGTGTGCGCGCTGTGTGTTTAGGCGATACACTGATTTGGTACCACTTCTCTTTATTAAACAGCTAGCTAAAGTTTACATGTTTTTAAAAAAAGATTTTTGTATTTTCTGGTCCAGGTTTTATAGTGTATTCATTATCGCACATTAATTAGCTTAAGCAAACCCTCAAAGGCTGCAAAGAGTTTCAAAATAATCAGTGCATACACATTGTGTTGCTTTCTTTGACTTAGGAAGAGCTTATGTACACATGGAGTATCCTAATTTGCACTGAGGTCTGAGCACAATGACAGCAATATAATGGAAGATGATTAAAGCCCTGTAAGTTTACCGTCATTATGCGGTAAATGTCGAGATACATGTTGCATGCTAGTACCAAAGCCTAAACACACTGAGATGCTTAGCCTGACAGTACTGGGGGAGGGGAGTGTATGACATGCAAAAGAAGTCTCCCAGTGGAATTTAAAAAATGAGCATATCACGTTTAGCGAACGCGCACCATCATTCCAATCCGACATTAAGCTATTTCTTCATTATATTTGGTAAAAGAACGGTGCAGAGGTGCCAAATTTTGAGGAATGGTGAAAAGATGTTGAATTATGAAAAACGACACAGGCAAGAAAAATGATGGGAAGGTAAATGGAGTGGAATGTATTTTTTTGACTGGGACACACTGACAAAATCTCAAATTTGTTCGGGTGACCCTCTGTCGAGAGGCGCTACGTGAGAGACAAAGAACCTGAGAGTAGAAAGTGTGAAAGCAAAATACAACACAGGTGAAACGCAAAGAGAAAGCAGGTGTGATATTTTGTGTCTCTTCCTTGTTCTCTTTGCTTCTCTGTTCAAAAGAGGCTCTTTCTTGTGCTGATGATTAGTGATTCAGCATGTGTCTCTCACTCAAGGGTTTGCACCAAACAGTGGTGATGGCCTTTTGTTCGCCTCAGCCAGAGGCTGGCATAGAGGACGAAGAAAGCTGGTATGAATATGCATAACCTTCATGCACTAATGTCCACAGACAATCAGTAAAGAGAGGAGGGGAGAGGAGCAATGATGAACCTTTGTTATTACATAGTTTTTCCTAATCATGTTCTGATGTACTTTAGTTTGCAGCAGTCCTCACACCTTTAGTAAATTCAACAATTTCCATTCGATCTTCTGTTTGAATTTTCAATATATGTCAACGATTTTATTTTTTTTGTCGGTCTGAACTCTGATGCTTGCCGACCAACGTTCTACAGGGAGTGCAGAATTATTAGGCAAGTTGTATTTTTGAGGAATAATTTTATTATTGAACAACGACCATGTTCTCAATGAACCCAAAAAACTCATTAATATCAAAGCTGAATGTTTTTGGAAGTAGTTTTAGTTTGTTTTTAGTTTTAGCTATTTTAGGGGATATCTGTGTGTGCAGGTAACTATTACTGTGCATAATTATTAGGCAACTTAACAAAAACAAATATATACCCATTTCAATTATTTATTTTTACCAGTGAAACCAATATAACATCTCCACAGTCACAAATATACATTTCTGACATTCAAAAACAAAACAAAAACAAATCAGCGACCAATATAGCCACCTTTCTTTGCAAGGACACTCAAAAGCCTGCCATCCATGGATTCTGTCAGTGTTTTGATCTGTTCACCATCAACATTGCGTGCAGCAGCAACCACAGCCTCCCAGACACTGTTCAGAGAGGTGTACTGTTTTCCCTCCTTGTAAATCTCACATTTGATGATGGACCACAGGTTCTCAATGGGGTTCAGATCAGGTGAACAAGGAGGCCATGTCATTAGTTTTTCTTCTTTTATACCCTTTCTTGCCAGCCACGCTGTGGAGTACTTGGACGCGTGTGATGGAGCATTGTCCTGCATGAAAATCATGTTTTTCTTGAAGGATGCAGACTTCTTCCTGTACCACTGCTTGAAGAAGGTGTCTTCCAGAAACTGGCAGTAGGACTGGGAGTTGAGCTTGACTCCATCCTCAACCCGAAAAAGGCCCCATAAGCTCATCTTTGATGATACCAGCCCAAACCAGTACTCCACCTCCACCTTGCTGGCGTCTGAGTCGGACTGGAGCTCTCTGCCCTTTACCAATCCAGCCACGGGCCCATCCATCTGGCCCATCAAGACTCACTCTCATTTCATCAGTCCATAAAACCTTAGAAAAATCAGTCTTGAGATATTTCTTGGCCCAGTCTTGACGTTTCAGCTTGTGTGTCTTGTTCAGTGGTGGTCGTCTTTCAGCCTTTCTTACCTTGGCCATGTCTCTGAGTATTGCACACCTTGTGCTTTTGGGCACTCCAGTGATGTTGCAGCTCTGAAATATGGCCAAACTGGTGGCAAGTGGCATCTTGGCAGCTGCACGCTTGACTTTTCTCAGTTCATGGGCAGTTATTTTGCGCCTTGGTTTTTCCACACGCTTCGTATGCGACCCTGTTGACTATTTTGAATGAAACGCTTGATTGTTCGATGATCACGCTTCAGAAGCTTTGCAATTTTAAGACTGCTGCATCCCTCTGCAAGATATCTCACTATTTTTGACTTTTCTGAGCCTGTCAAGTCCTTCTTTTGACCCATTTTGCCAAAGGAAAGGAAGTTGCCTAATAATTATGCACACCTGATATAGGGTGTTGATGTCATTAGACCACACCCCTTCTCATTACAGAGATGCACATCACCTAATATGCTTAATTGGTAGTAGGCTTTCGAGCCTATACAGCTTGGAGTAAGACAACATGCATGAAGAGGATGATGTGGACAAAATACTCATTTGCCTAATAATTCTGCACTCCCTGTAAATTCATGCGGCCAGATCATATTTCCAAGTTTATATATAATCACTTACTGTCACTGCAAAGAGGGGTTGCCATAGTAACAAGGCATGCATTTTCATTGAAGACATGTTTTCTGGGTGCTGTGACAAGCTGGCAACACCAAATAAGCCCTGAGTATTTTCACTGTATTTCTGATGGTCTTTTATATTCGTGGCGCATAACACATCCTTCACACATGAAATCAGCAGAGTGGTATCTATGTTGGCTGTCACCATACCCTTCCAAGCTTGTCCTATGCTCTTCTAGTCACAACATGCAATGTCAAACACGTGCCCTGCAGGGAGTGATGGCAGGATAAAAAAGAGAGATTTGATTATAAGTAAGACAGAAGACTCAAACTAAATTCCCAATTTTAAAGAAATTGATTGCATTCACATTTCTTTCTGAATCGAGTTGCCTCAGAATAAAAAAGTTCCCGTCTTCAAGTGCCACAGTGTCATTCATAATAGCCTGTCAGTTGTACGCACCGCCTCTCTCCTCTCGTATTGACCCTACAATCATCATTCCCCTCACCTGTTACTGTCTTTGTCCTTCCCATCTCCTTTTTAGTCACCTTCCTTCTAAACTCCTCTTTGTGTGCTCTCCTTCTCTTCTGTCCTTCACATGCTCTTCTTTTTCTTCTCTCTCTACCCTCATTCCAGATTCTACCTGTGTCCTCACACGCCTTTTCATCCTCCTTTCCTCCTCTGCCCTTGTCATAGCTTTTCAAAACCTCCCACTCTTCCTTGCACTTCTATGGTCCATCTCCTCCATCCATGGCCTCCATATATTTGCCCCCAGGCAGCGCCCCCCTGCCGAAGTCCCCACAGTGGCTGTCCCAACTTACCCAGCAGGATAACGATGCACAGCAGGATGGCAATCAAGGCCCCCGTGCTGAGACCTGCTGATGATAGGAATGCTTCGCCTTGGCACATCCGGATCCTGCCATGGCGCTGGCATGGGCACACCCGCAGGGTCAAGGTGCTGGTTCCGCTCAGCGAAGGCTCCCCACCGTCCCACACTACAATGGGCAGCTCGTAGAGCTCCTGTGTCAGATGGTTGAAACGGCGTCGTCTTGCAATAATGCTGGCTGTACTGTCTGTAAAAGAATAACAAAAGTAAAAAAAAATGTTGTCCTTCGTTAAAAAGACTCATTCTCTGGGTCCTCTTTTTAGTCATATGTCTCTTCCTGTGAAGTATATAATTTCCTGTTTATGTGTAAGTGTCATTAGCTAAATACATCAAAAAAAGCATTCACTGGGTATTGTGAATGTTTTTTTTCTTCTTCTTTTGAAGTATTCGAAGATGGTCGATTTCTTACAAACTCTACAGCTTTTCAGTGTGCCGAAGCTAATTAATTTCAAAGGTATTCATTTACTATTTTAATGTGCTGCAAAAGAGCAGATCACCTTGGCCCTTGCAGAAACATTTCTGTTAATGAAACATGTTACTTAGATAAACAAAAGTAAAAAGGCTGGGGAAAAAAGCAACTGAGGTAGACTTCTAGTAGGTTCTATAGCAAGGCTGAGCAATGAAACTGAAGCAAATGAGAAGACACAAAATCACTGAAAAATAATCTTTGGAAATTACATTAATACTTTACTAACCTTTACCCTGAATGTACCGTTTTATAATTGTGTGTACTCACCACATCTATTGGACAGACTGGGTAGTTAAGGCCAGTATTACTAATGAAATTACAGATATATAAAATCTAAGGGCTGGATTTACAAAGCGAAGAAAATTAGCATGAGACAAAAATGCAACAACATCTTCCAACAGTATAATCATCTTTAAACAAAGACACACTTGTTGCAGTTGCTTTCAATGAGTCAACACCATCACAGTAGTGGGCCAAAATATGAGAAGAACCACTTAGAAAGCAAGTCATCTACTAAGAAAAATACATATACAATATAATGTAAGCTCAGGTTTAGTTGGTGTATTTCTCCCCTGGAAGAGTTTAGCAATTCAGATCAATGAAAGGTAATTGAAGGAAATTCAATATGAATTTGATAGAGAGCAAATTCTTCTCAAAGAAATTGTATTTGAGCCGTGTGTGATCTTGAGGGTTTAAAAAGTAATTCTCTGGATAATAATGGAAGCTCTGATAAAGGGCAAGATTCATATGCGAGGCTTGGTTTTCAAACATTCAGGATGACTAAGTGAAGAGCAACAGGACAGGATTCACCCATGCCAATAAAACACTTGTTTTGATGCCTCTGGTATTCCAAAAACAATAAAATTGCTGTAAACTGCCTACAGCAAGGGATAGTAAATCAGGTTTGCATGACCAATTGGAAAGCTCTCCTCCCAAGATTTTGAGCTCCAAAAAGGAAACTGCCTAAAAGGCCAGCTGCATAAATACTTGTGTCTACGCCTTTAATCTGCAAACTGACACAGTGCCTTATTAGTAAATTCCATCAATAGATTTTTAATGGGAACAGAGGGTTTTGAGGTGGCATCAGTTGCAGATTATTATGCAGATATATAATTATATGCTGCACCTTCACCAAGCTTTAGAGATTTTTATTTTTATTTTTAATTCCTTTGGGATATTAATAACAACTTAGCTGCTGCTGTTATAGGTTTGTGCATAACGACAAATACATATTTAAAATATGAGCTACACAAAAAACTGGATAGTTATATTGTATTGTATATTCAATTTGGAAAAGGAATTTCCCCTCTTCCAGTGTAAGAGATGCATTGCAGGTTTAAGTAACAACTTAAGTGTGATACATACTAGTGCAAATCTTAATATTTGGTGGTAGATTTATGAATTTGAAGACAAACATGCATTGGTGTGCAGAGGGGGACAAAAAATCTGGAAACATTAACAGATGTAACATGAACACTAGGACAGCAGCATATGCAGGACTTTTAAGGTACTGCACATAACTGGACGTAAGACATGTAGGTGTATAATAATGTAAAGATAATGATGATGATGTATCAAAGTACTATCCTTTAACAGAACCAGCTTTGTCATCCCTGTTCATTTTAGCTATATGCATGGGTGAATCAGCTACCTGGATGAATAACTTGGGCCTCACATGACTGGCTACCCAGAAACCCGCAGATGACACATTGCATGCTGATACATATTCGTGCAGTATTTCAAGTTTCAAAAAATGCTGAATCGTGCACAAGGGCAACCTTTCCTCTGCACTCAGTGAAAACACCTCCGCCATGCTGTACTATCGCTCTGCTGCTCTGAGACCTCGCCTCCCACTCCAATCTCTGCTCCATCTATGAATAATTATAATGATCGACAGTTGGAATGACAACACGTACTTCAAGCTTTATTAAGTCAGACTTGCAGTATCACCGTATCAGCAAGCAGATGGGTGGGGGTTTTGAGAGAGTGCAGTGTGATAGATGCAAATAACAAGAGAGCGAGATGGGGAGGTGGAAGATGAGAGCAGAAGAGGGGGATGCATGGGGGTGAATGGAGGAGGAGTGTATGTATGTGTGAGCCAAAGGAAGGAGTAGTGAGGATGGAGAAGGAGGCTAAAGCAAACAGAGACAAACAAGGTCTGTGTAAGTGATGTTCTCCAGCAGAGCTTTTGCACTTTGGAGCACAGTTCCACAGCAGCATAGGTCCTTGTACAGACCACAGCGAGGAAGTTTGCATCAGTTATGTCATGCTAATTTCACATTAAACCTCCTGTCATCACAGGTGGTTGGAGGAGAGCTCTGTGCTTGTTGATTAATACTGCAGCGAGAAGGGCCATCTGCAAGCACACTGAATCCACGTGAGAGGAAACACAGTACTCATTCGTAAAGTCTCAGTTTAACCATGTGGCGTCTCCAATACCATGTGGCATTTCTTGCAGTACATGACAGGTGATCAACCAGGAAATGAGAGAAGATCTGGTTTTTAGGAAAGTATTAGGAAAGTAATGTTTTTGCAATCACTAGAAAAAAAATGCTCCTTTTTTTCTGGTGTCTGCTATACAGCATGGTGAAAGCCTCCTTACGCTAGGTTTTAAAATGGCCTATTTTCTTTTTTTACTTTTCCAGAAGCATTAGCATGATGCTGGTTATCACTTACATAACTTTTGTGTCACTTATTCATTCCAGTCTCTCCTTTTGTGAGATAAGGCATTTATTATACAGTGCATCAGAAATTTTACAGCAGAAAAAAGTAAGTTTCATAAAAAGTGGTTATGATAAACTTTAAATAGCCAGTTATTTAAACTTTATTATTGCCTTATTTTGCTCTTAACCATGAAATGACAAACAACAGCATTAATACTAATCATTAGTAATGACACTGCTGCCATGACATTTTGATGGTATCAATACACACACACAAACACACAAACACAGTATTTTATGATGCACTTGTTAATGTTTAGAAATTGCTAGTGTCAGTTTGTACTAAGGTCCCCATTTGTGCTGTTGTTTTGTGAGAGATGAACACAAGTTGTGTTTTGACATCTAAGGGTTAGTAATGATTAATAACAAAATAAAAGATATAGTGAAACTGTTCTCTATTCAAACAGATGAAAACTGCAGTTTAATTCACAACAATTTTACAGTTTATTAATCATGGTTGTTATAAAGACCGATCAAATAAGTTTGGTAGACATGCAGAGATGATCAGGATAGTTAGTGGCAATGTCTTCGCTCAATAATGAGTCAATTATGAACTCAATTATGTGCTCAGGGTTGTATTTTCCTATTGGTAATGGTCATAGTGTGAATAGGGAATCCTTGTTCTGATGCTCTATAGAACATATGAAGTGTGACTAAAAAAATAAAATGGAGCTAAAATAAACCAACAATAGACACATGCGACGCAACCACATCTCTGCAGACTTCACACTTGCCTACACATGCACTTAGTTGGATTCCTTGTGAACTTTGGTGGGTGTGTGTAGGTGCCGCTGATGGGATTCAGCACGAACTTTCTTCTTAGCTGCCACTTGAAATGTAACATTGTTCTATAGTTCCACTATTTTGGGGAAAATATATTCTGGGTCACAGAGTAAACGTGGGTACCTAATGTTAATGTTTACACTCATTGCAGATGTTTGTACAGGCTTATACATACAAACGATAACAAAATATGTTTATTTAGGTGTTAAGTGATGTGTCAAGATATTGAATTTGTGGCAACAATCTCACAGTTAATTCATAAGACAATAATATGAGACTCAGATAACAGTTTAATTTACAATATGAAAGAGTATTAAAAAACACTTTCTGATAAGGTTCAGTAAAGAAGTGTGTCAAAGTGTAAGGCGAGGAATCAAATCTGACAATCTTGGCACAAGGCACCAATCCCTGTGTCAGCTTATAAATCACTCAGTGCTGCTGAAACTTCTTTTACTTTGGATGCTGAGACTGTATCATTTATCACATCACAGATGAATGACACTGGCTAGTTTCTAAAGAAAGGTAGAAAAAATAACTTTTTTAATGTTGTATGGTAGCACATCATAAGCACAATGTCTTATGACCTATTTAAAAAAAATAGGTGCTTTTTCTTTTTTCCAATAAGCTTTTGTCAGAGAAAATAAGGTCACTTGAAATTGAGTGAATAATGTAGAAACACGGTTTTCTGCCAATTCAATTAAGGTTATAATTCACTGTGAAACTATAATGCTCCCAAAGATTTGATATTGTGGGAGGGCTTGTATGCTCTGGTGTACTATATGAAAATACTAAAACTGATGAGGCTTTTCATGTCGTGTAGCTCAAAGTAACCAGGTTAATGTCTGCTGGCAAGCAGTTTAACAACCAAACTACTGCTAAAGGTTACTGGGTTGAGAAACTGTACAAACAACGAGACTAATGAGACTAAATATATGGGTTAGGTTAGGTTAGGTTAGGTTAGGTAGGTTAGGTTAGGTTTCAATCACACGCTCCTAGAGACATCTTGCTGACCTTCTAATAGCCACTGGTTGTGAGAGGAAAAAATGCTTGTTTGACAACTAAGCACAAGTGATTGCTGGAGGTTTCTGTCAGTTGTTGTGAAATTGATTTCAAAGTCCCATTCACACAGGCCTAAAAACAAAGTAAGGGAAAAGTGTTGTAAAGGAAAAATGTGCTTTGTATGACTGATTGGTAAGTGGAAATGACATTGATCGATAAGGGGTATACAATGGTGCACTAAAAGCCTCTTTTTGATTGGTAGCAGGTTGCCACAGTAACCCGTGGTTTGCAAGGATGACACTGACTTGTCTGCAAGCACTCGCAGACTACTCGCTGAGTGACAGTGAAGTCCAATGAAAATAGGCAAGGCTTGCCTTCAAAGTAAAAGTTGTAGGTTGTAGCAGTAACTACCCTTTATTTATTGTGAAGGCGAATGTTCTGTATCCACTTGTGTTGCACTGTTTGAAGTTTCACTGTAGCTTGGAGAGTTAAAGGTTTGTTTTTAGACAAGTTGGCATCTTCCAAACTATGGGCGACCATGGGAATTTCGCTAAGCAATCCATGCAATCACAAGGAGGACTTGGTGCGCCACCCTCTTTGTCACTGGATGACAAAGAGGGACTTGCTAGAGGAACTTGTTTCTTGGCGCGTGTGACTGTGCCCTAATATCTTGAAAAAATGCAAAATCTACCATTCTTTCCATTGTTTCATAGTGACGCCTACATTATATTTAACAAAGATTAACGCGAATTTATGACAATATGTTCAGTGACAACAGATAGCAGTTTGTGTTTGAGTTTACGGTTATCATGTTGTGATAAAGGGCTGTGTTTTACATGTTTAGTGAATTATGGGTTCATCTTTTTACTTTTGCAGAGTGCCGTTGTGTACCTCTTTGCTACTGCATCACATTTGCTCAATTATAAAACGTGACTGCTGACGCCTTTCATGATAACATAAGCTGCATATGTTCTTGCCCCCATGTGTTAAGTTAAAAAAAAATGGACCCAGTTGCAAACAAAAAAGCTAGAGTGACTGGCGGGAGGTATGACTAAAAGGAACTCTAATCTCAACATTGTGAAACAACAAAAGAGCCTGCAGCAGGGTTGCAGGGGGAAAAAATCAACAAGGATAAAGCAAATTTCCAACAGGGGAAAAAGACTAACTCAGGAAACACACAAAGGGTGCACAAGTGCTTGACAAAGACCTACAGTAGGAATGACACACAGACAAACTACACACTGGGGAGAAGGGCGATAAGGCAGATATAACCTTAAGCAGACACTGGTGAGGTTGGGAAGGGAAGAACATGAGGATTTAAGAACCTGAGGGATTAGCCTTCAAAATAAAACAGAGAGAAACAGAATGGAAGTAGTTAGGACAGTTAAGAAAATATAGATGAAAAAAACAAACCAAAAAACTCACAGACACAAGGGCAAAGCCAAGACGACGTTACGACTGATCATTTAGAAAACCAATTGAACTTCAATTGAATAAAAGGAAAACTAATCAAATATTTCAGTGTGAGTTTGTGACAGCGTTTAGTTGTTTGCTATAGGTTTTGACAAAGCAGCACATGACAGGTCTACACAAACGATGCCGTTTCAGCAGATAATAGGTGCTTGGAAATCTAGCAGCGTAACACCGATTGCAAGTGAAGTGTGAATGACATAAAAGCTAATTAAACGTCCCATATTGCTATGGCGTGACAGCGCTACTTTCAGAACGGCTGATTAACTGAAATATTATAACGCCTTCTATATTTGCAGTGGAAGAAGATGCTTTCAGAAATCAATTGATCTATTTACGTATGTGGCTTATTCAGAGATGATAGCCTTAGTTTAATTGCCTTTTTAGAAGAAAATGCCATCACAATGTGACAGATAACAAGATCAAAGAGGCATTCAATTTTCAGTCATTGTAATGTAGGCATAGTCAAGTTGACTATGTTTAAAGGGCTTTTAACAGAATAGGTTTGTCACAAAGTGCTTTCCCAGAGCAGCTGAGCAGAAGCATCCCCTTGCTTTTCAGCTTTAATGGTGCCTAATACGCTGTAGGAGTTTGACCTGCAGTTATTGTAGTGCATCCACCACTTCAGCTGCATCAACACGTCTGCATGACAGCTCAGTATTTCAGGTGTCCTGGCTTCAGCTCCACTGCAAGCAGAAGGCACTGATCTAATTTTAAGACTAAATCTGTGTTTTCCTTTTTAGCTAAAAATCCTCACTCAACCTCTTTGCTGATGTGATTTTGTGAAACAGAGCCGGTGCTGTTGCACATCTCTGCAGGAAGCGCATTAGCAGTAACATGATATTAGATATGATATGGTGAAGTAAAGAAATAGCTTGATGGAAAAAAAACCAAAACACACACAGAACTTTAGCTGTCATCTTCTTTTAAAGCGAATACTAAATATCAGGAATGAAAGGGTGGATTCTATTGCAGATGTAATTGGTTAATTAGTTAAAAATATATCGGGGAGTCCAGCTGAACCTGTTTTCCTCACACAAAAATCTGGGCACAAAGCCACCATAATTCAAGTTTCGTGGCGATCCATTGTGCAAATGGTAACTGAGAAGGAAAGGAGGTCATGAGAGAGTTAGCCGTGTGAGTGACTGAGAGGGATTTTCATCAGTTGCACAACAACAGAGGGGGGTATTAGGCCTTGGCAGAGAGCTGCTACCAACTGTTGGTCTGCTACAACAGAAATGAAAGAAGCTGCTTTGAGTGTGAAGAGCTTACTTTAATTATCAGACAGTGGAGTCAACAGTATGGCTCACTGTGCCTCGCTCTCACTCTCACTCATATATCGTGAGCAGGCAGATACCTTCTAACACACAGTGCAAGCAAAAAGCTACGCATATGGTTTTTACACCATTTTCTGAGTGCAGCCGCACATGTAGGCTCTAATATTTGAGCGAACTGAAACCACATGAATTCTGAGTGCAGCAGCTTAACATTTCAGAGAGCGATTTATGCAGATGAGAGACGACTTTAGAATAAAAGGTGATATGAATCATTCTAAGTGGACAAGGAATTGTAGTATAAATGAGTAGGCAAGCAAATTAAAAGATCAGAAAGTGCCAAATGGTAAGCTCAATGCTATGTGATTAGTCATTTGAATTTTTAGCCTTGGAATGAGAGGGAATAGAAGCACATGTGCTTCCGAGAGGTGTCACTCCTTCATCTGGACAACTGCACATCTTGAGTTAAGATAGTCATTAGTACTTCTATGCTAACATAATGGGGAAATACTAGGAGGTATGAAAGTTACAAATTATGATTATTGTATAATGTGTAATGTGATTTTCTTCCTTTTGGTATAATGTATCTCTAAAAAACTCTTTCCATGCCATAACACATAATTGGGTGATCCTTTATGGGATTATATAAAAGATCTACTATGTCAAAAAGCAAGAGCCTCTGAGATGGTATGCACTAAAATCTCAACGAAATCTAAAATGAAAAGCACTATTACGCAAACAGCATGAAAAAAAACCTAACTCTTGCCATCGATCCTTCAAGAATGAAGAGCTCCTTTTATTTAATGCTTTGGGAATATTTTACTGCAGACGGTTCTGTTATAATAAATCTAAGAACTTTTGAGAGAATCATTTTGCAAGAGTGAGAAATATTTTCAAATGATGGGTATGTGGACTGGACATGTAGATTTTTAAAAGCTTTAAAAACTTGAATGATGCAGTCCTTGCCCATCTGTCACAGGCATGCATTACCCATGAAGCACTAGCCTCTAACACCTGGCTCCAGGAAGATGCCCTGGTTTCCCTAATACAAGCAGATCTTTCAAAAGACTCAGATCCAAGAAGGGCTTTGAATCACTCTTATCTGTAACGTGAAACCAATTTACCCTGTTATAACCTATCAGGAGCTTTTATCCCTACACAGAAAAGCTGCCAGGACCAAAGGTCTGTAAATCACTGGATTAAACTTTTACAGTGAAGCAGGCACCAAAGAAAATGTTGACTGCCCCTTTCACCTCACTATGCATTTACACTTTGATACTCTCTGCTGTGAAGAGCATCATTTTATTTCTAAAGTTCAAAACCATAAAATACCCCTGATGTTACAATAAAAAACAAAGAAAGGCAAAGAACAAAGCAAAGAATTACTGTCTCGCTGTGACAAGTTGATGTTGTCCTTTTTCTTAGCTTTGCATTAATGAATAATATTAACAATAACAATATTAATAATAATGAGTTGTTTAAAGAGTCACCCTCCCACTGTGTTTGGTATATTCCAGGTAAGACACTCAAGATAAAAACACTTCCACAAAGAAATCATTAATTATGGCTCCTTTGGCAAGTGTCCTTTCTCCTCTGTCTCCCAGGTGCATCACAGGAACATCAGTTGACCAGAATCAACTGATTTCCAGTGTTTAAAGCTCGGATTAGTGACTAGCTAGACACCCTTTCGTACAAGTGATCCAATACATGCAGGGGAAATTGCGCAGGTAAACAGTTGCGCAAACACTCACAGCTCCATGCTACGTTGTTAGCGCGAAAGTGAATGAAGAAACAAAGTTTGCAAAAGTAAACCAGTCGAAAAACATTTGTACCCTAATGAGACACTTAACATAGACAGTTTAATCAAGCTAAGAAAGGAAAGTGGCTAACACTAAAGCTATCGAGAGCTCAGAACCAACCACAAGCCAGCAGCGAGCAGTAAAAGATGAAACCCATGAATAAAAATTCTGGAGTCAAGAGAAGAACTTAGCTTTGAAGCACTTAGAATAAAAAGTGAAAAGGAGAAGGGTCAATGTCCTGTTACCTGCTGAAGTTATAAACATATTGGAAAATGATGCGTGACAGAATCTGACATTAGTTTTGTTGTATAAATCTGAAGCACCTGCTTTTAAACGGTAAGGTAAAATATGTCAGGTAAAGGCAGGTGTACAGCAATTCATTTTCAGATCCTTATTTATCTTCCTTTTCAGTAGGATAACAATATTTTGTCAGTTGTGAGAGTAATAGAAGATCCTGGGGAAATCTCTTTGTTATGAAAAAGTTTCCACAGAGAAGAAGTTGAGTTTTGTTCATATATGCTGTCAGTTACTGTTTCTTAGAAATAAAACTGAAATCAGCAAAATTGGTATAGGCAAGTCACACTAAGAGTATATTTGAAATCAGCCAAGAACATTTTGTAATCAGTGCATGTTTAGTACAACTCCAAGAGCTAAGTTTAATCCTTTGTTCCAAACAGGAAC
Organism: Oreochromis aureus; assembly: GCF_013358895.1. Taxonomy (NCBI): domain Eukaryota; kingdom Metazoa; phylum Chordata; class Actinopteri; order Cichliformes; family Cichlidae; genus Oreochromis; species Oreochromis aureus. Next base: position 26,672,838 of record NC_052950.1, read on the forward strand.
TGGCCCAAATACAAGACTACTAAACAACCAAGCCACATGTCATAGAACTCTGTAGAGAGAAGCAACATGGCCCAAAGCAGAACCTAGATAGTACTGGTGTAGTTCTGGATCACTTTCTTTCAATTTTGTTTAGGTATGGGCATAAAATTTGAGCTTATACTTTAACCACATTAACCGCACAAGGTGCCAACACTGAAGAGTGCCATCAAAAATAAAATTAATCCACTGTGTGTTTCAGTAACTCAGATGCCAAGAGTGAAGCCAGGAAAACTTGTTTGCTCACAACATTTGGAGGAAGAAAATTATATACTCCAAATGAAGCCCTGCAGGCAGTTTGTCTGCACTGCTTTCTCCCTTTGCCGAAAACTTTGGGCTTTATTACCTGACAGGCTTTTAATGTGCACAAAAAAGGAATGTAACACCCTAAGGTAAAACCCAAAAATGCTAAATATGGTCACTTTAACACAGCATATGGCAAATCAGCAAGATATGTTTTTGTGACAGTAGAGGTGTGTCTTCATACCCTTTAAAGTGGCAAAAATAAGAACTATATTTAACAAGTGTTTTTCCAGGACAGACACACACACACACATGCACGCACACACCGATATATCTAAAACAGTTCTAGGATTTATAGCAAACTCAAAATTTCTAGCCTTCCTCTAAAAAACTCTTGCACCACACCACTTTTTGGAGGTTCAGTAGCTGACTGCAGAGCTGCTCTGTATGCATGTCGTGTGTAAAACTGCTAAAAAAAACAGGAGCCAAATTAACTACTTATACTGTGTATCCACTGAAATGTTTTTTGGAGCAGTGCTAAAGTCGATCTTTGCCCTGTTTGATTTATGTACCCCTTAGGTGTGGAGGTGGGCAGGGAGTGAGGGATGTCTTTGAGTGCCACTTACATGAATGCAGCAAAACTTCCCTCTGCACTTTAATGTAGTTGAAGTAGGCAAGGGAATTCTTGTGGTGGGAAGTAACTGGACCAAGGGCTAAACAGACTCATCTCTGGTTATCACATTGATTTTTTTGATCTCTCTCATACTACCTTCCTCTCTGTTTTTATGCCCCTCTCCGGCTCAGAGATTCATCTGGAGTGCTGTGAACTCCTCTTCTCAGTGGGAAACTGTGAGATCTTCAGGCTGAGAGCTTTTAAAAGCCCTGTGATTGCAGACCAACCCAGGGCTAGGTATTCCCCTAAGACTGAAATTGTTGCCATGGTAACATCCACTGTTGGCCCTGGGCTGGAACAAAATAATGCACACAGGAGGTGGAAAGAGAGTGCCTGAGCAGGTAATCCATTTGACAACACAATGCTCAAACATGCCAACCCTCTATGGCGCTTATGTTTCATGCAAACCTGACTCACAGTAGGTACTACTGGCAGCATTTGAGTCTTCAGATGCTTACCATACCCAGCTGACAGAGAGAATATTTTTATTGCACCTCCAAGGTGCGGGAATATCAGTGCAGCTTATTGGATCTCCAAGCGTGAGCAATGAGGATATCTCTGTAGGCAGAGTGCAAAACTCATAATGAATGCAAACAAACATATTGATCACTTTGATTACCTTCATTGTCCTTAAGGGTAAAGTTGGGATTAACTGGTAGCTGGCTTGGTGAAGCAAAGGAAAACCGCTGTCCGTTGGCAAAGTCATCCTTATCCACTGCTGTGACAGTCTGGATCACCTGTTGTTCACAAGACAAAGGATAAATCACGTTCCAGAGACAACACCTGCAACATTTAATTATCTGCCACACCGCTTTGAAACACTAACTCTGATTGCACAGAGGACAAGGAGCTGATTTAGGTTCTCTAGCATGTCTTGTGATTTGTTGATCATAATTAGTCACAGTCAAGAGTGCCTCTGACCTACAGCCAAACGCTCATGTAACTATTTTTTCTTTACTTGTGTGCGGTGCCCGAAGGAGACTATCTAGTTGTGACACTTGCATCTGAGAGCTTTTGGCTTGTGCAAGGGGGAGCTGGAATCTAACAATGAAAGGCGTGCTCTCGGGGCAACCTTACTGCCACTTCTGTCAGATTACTACGCTTAATTGGTAAAAGACACAGTGAGAGCGAGGAGAGATTGTGTTGAGAGAAAACAATGACCTGATACCCTCTGTCACCGAGAAAAAGTTTAAAGTGTGAGATTAGGGGCGTACTGGTGTACTTGCTCAAGCCTCTGTCCTTTGTGTCTATTTGTACTTATGTGGATGTCATGCTTGACAGAGTGGCTGAGTGGAGCGGAGCTCTCTTTCTTCTAAGGGTTCGAAAGCTAAGTTCTAATTGCTGTTGTTTTAATCAGTGTTGGAAAAAAAAGACATGCTAAAAAGATCATTCTTAAAACTCAGTGGGATGTTTGCAAACAATATGGAGCTATACAATTTGCTGTCAGCATGAAAATGTCTGCATGGTTTGATAGCGGGTGCAAATTTGTCTTCCATTAATCCATTGTTTGGCAGATAGTGACAATCAGCTCTTATTTTAGGCATCTTTTGGGTTGAACATGTCCAGTGATCTTTGATCTAATTAGGAAATTAGTTTAGTGTAAATAAATAAATAAATCCTACATGTCACAATCTCAAATTATACACCAGAACAGCCCAGTGTCTGCTGAAGTGAGAATTCATACTGAATTTGTTGCATTGAAAGAGTCACCTGCAAAACTAAACAGCCCATCTTGAAAAGTGCTATCATCCCTGCTTTTCTAAAAGTTGTACATGTATGCTGCCTTACCACTACCTAATGTAAGGTTTATGCCACAGCTGCACTAAATTAAAAGTACTGCTAATTACTAAACTCATGCTTCATGTTTATGCAATGATTAATCCACCAGTATGTGCAAGCTCTTTAATTTAAATTACATTTCTACTGCTAAGATGTAATTATTGTTGTCATTCATGGATTTTCAAATATACAGTTTTACAAAAAAAAAACAAAAATTAGTAAAGCACATTATTACTTTTATATTATAATTCCTAAACAGAAAAAAAGTGTCTTAGTAGCTGAATGTAATTTTTAATTTTCAACATGTTTCTAAAATATTTGTGTTTTGTTACTGGTCTAATAAATGTGTTAAACACACGAGGTCACTTATACAAAAGTCAGGCATTTTTACTCCTTTAGCAATTGGCCAGTATTGCTGGAACAGTTACTCATTTTTGTATTTTAACCATGGGACACCTCAAGCTTTAAAAAAAATCAGCTCAAACTTAAATGCACTGTAAAAAAAAATAAAAGAAAAAGAACTAAAAAAAAGAACTATATAAGAACCAGTTCCAACCATTTACAGTGTACCACTAAATATAACTTTAGGTGTGATAAAATGTTACTTCTTTATTAGCAAGAGGTATTGTGTCAAAATTTTGATTGTCATCTTCCAACAAATTAAAAAGAAAAAAAATCTAATTGCTGTGGTATTAAAAAGAAATACAAACATATTCTAAAACATTAATGAGAAGCTCAATTTTTCAAATGCATTGTCTTCTGAATAGTGGTATCACGCTGTCTCATTCAGTGCATTATAATACTTACCAGTTAATCCCCTGAGCCAAGAGCCCTCAGGCAACAATGTAACCTTAATACAAATTTAATACAAACTTTAATTCGAACTTTTCTTCAAACTTTACTTCCAACAGCTCAAAACTATTAAAAATGTATTTAGTTGTGTCTTCCTAGTCTTTACTTCATCATCCTTTGCCGAACCAGCCTTTCAGCCATTTTCCATGCTGCTGATCGCGCTGTATCTCAAAAACCTTCTTAATTTGAATGAATCAAAGACTACTGAGCGCAAATTGGAATGAGCTTCGATTTAGAGCTGTCATGGTTTGCTGCTGAGATACTCATTTTGAATGAGGGATGATTAAGCAGCTCTCTCCAGTGCCTTCGCAGTCTCTTATTGCTCAGCTCTCGGTGAGCAACCCAAACTGCTGAGGGAAACAACAGTTCGGTGCAGAATTCATGTAGTCAGGGAAATGACTGTGCTTAATGGACAGAGCTCAACACTTTACTTCTGAGGTGTTTTTGACTTGAAGGAATGTTTTAATGTTTGAAGTCAGAGATGAAGAGGAAAAAAAAAAAAACGGAAATAGGTGTTTTTGTGTTTTTCTAGGCAAGTCCCCGACACTTACCTGTCCCGGCCTTGAGCTCTCACAGACAATAACTTCCTCATCTGTTGCTATTTCTGGTGGATTGTCATTCACATCGAGCACCTGAACAGTTACAGGAACATGACTGAGAAGGCTGGGATTGTCTAAAGCAGAGAAAGAGAAAAGAGATAAAAGCCAAGTGTGAGCCTTAATAGCAAAGTGAAACATTCAACATTTCAAACTAGGACACACTGTGCTCTTCCTGTTAGAGTGTTTATGGGTTTTGTCTGTCGGTTTGTCATTATAAAAGCACTGAGGGGTGCAATGCTGCACAAATCAACTTTGTTTATTAAAATTGATATAGTCATGGCATTTTTTTCAGTTGTAGTTCTTGGTTATAATACATAACCCATTTTACATGCAAAATATTCAGTTTGTAAGATTAAAAAAATATACTCAATGGTTAATTTTTAAACTCAATTTAGTGAAACTGCATTTTTTTACAATCTGTGCAATGTGAAGAACATTAGTATTTACAGGATGTTACAGGTCCAATAGTGCAAAATTGTCAAAGAAAAAGGCTTTTATGACCTAAGAAGACCACCTGAAACAGCACCAGTACTAAGCAAAAAAAAAAAGCAAAAAAAAAGGCCCAAAAAAAAGCAGGGCTAAATTTACTGTTATAATGCAAGTGTCTAAAAATGGCAGATTGAGCTACTCTTATGACTGGGAGTATACAGGTCACATGTAATTTTTCTCTGGCCCCACAGCAAGGGCCCTTGAGCAATCTAGTTAACCTCAGCAGCCTGCAGCTCCTCTGTCACTGACAGAAGAGTTGTTTTGTAGCTTCCAGGTGCGAGTATGTTTTACATTATGAGTGTACCAGAACAGTGCTGAAAAATAGCATGCTTCCTCAGCAGAACCTTCAGTGAAGAGAAAAAAATATATACATATATATATATATATATATATGTGTGTATATATATATATATATATATATATATATATATATATATATATATATATATATATATATATATATATATATATATATATATATATATATATATATATATATATATATATATATATATATATATATATATATATATATATATATATACACACACAAAGTTAACGAGGTGTGAATGTCTTTCATTTAAATGAATGCTCCTACATCTTTACTTACTTTATCTTGTGCAGCATTCTGTACACAGCATTTTTTTCACCGCCTATTGAAGATTTGACTTTGCACCAATGCTATTCCAAGACAATATTTCCACCATAAACTACCAAATTAAACCCCCAAACACTAAAATGTTATTTTATCATACATTCATCCTCTAATTCACTTTCTCAGTTTGGACAGTCCATCTATTCCCACGGCTTTTCAGGATAAAATCTCTACAGGATGGTTCACAGTGAACTGTTTGGTGCTTTGTCTCGATGACACTGTGTCCTTGCTCATTCAAAGAGGTAAAAATTTATCATTCTGCCTTTTGACAGTGTCTTGGCATGTAACTGTATCCTTGAATACTAAAGAGAAGTTAAAAGAAACATTAGCATTCAGAATCCCACTCGCCTGGCAAGAGATTTGCCTAATTGTGATTACAAATTATCCAAGTTACCTGATAGCAATTGGAGTTAGAGGGGCATGTATTGATTTAATTAATTTTCACTGCAGGAAAGGACACTGAAACAATTGAGACTAATTTGATTTTTTTAGTTAATTATAAGAAAAAATTATACTCCACATTCTAATCAATATGCAAATATTATCCTTCACTGTTGTTTTCTCGAGTCTTCAGACTGTTAATTCCATTACTTACACTGGACTGTTTAAATCTGTTGATTATTTTTGTATTGCTGTTAATAATCCCATTTAGGCATCTTGGTGCTCTGAGTAAGACGTGGATAGAAATATAAGCAGTCCAACAACTGCACACCTTTTTTGGTCAACTACAAAACTTTAATTACTTAACTTTAAGCAGTTTTCTTAATAACATTAGAAAAATAATTATTTTTTTATTTTTTATTTACCATTCAAATTACATTTGATTTTTGCAGCATAGCTCAAAAACCTTGCGGTCTGTATGTCAAAATAAGAGGAATATAAGATTTTGTATGACTATATATGAATATATGATTTTGTGAAATATTTTTTACTTGAAGATCTGGATAGAACAAGTATTGACAAAATTACAGTACATAATGTGTTTTTGTATTCTTTCCAAACATTTAATATAGAAAATTAAATAATTGCTACAAATCTGCAGCAGTGAAAGTGTCTATTAACATACACGGTACTGATGCCCCTTCAGATAAGATTATCTACATACACTTTCTGTAGATAAATGGAAGCTGTTCAGTGCAGATTCATGTGCTCATTCCTTTTGGAACCTTTCTTTTGGTGATATTGATTTGGACTCCAATTTTACCCTCTGTCTGAGTATATGATCCCCGCAGGGTGTCTTGTTATCTAGTGGGAGAGCATTTAAGAAAAAAACAAACTCGGGGTAGAACTACAGCACACACCTATTTTGTAATTTCTGCTTTTTGAATCATCTTGCTGTCATGGCACAGAACTCAACCATAATTTGAATGCGATTCTGATTTATAATGTCTCTTATTAGCTTGAGGCAAAACAAAGCAAGAGTGGAAAGATTGATCACTCTCTTGAGTGCCTCTTTCAACCAAATGCATTACAGCATTTTCAAGTGTTTATGGCTGTTCAGTGGATTATGTGCAGTGCATTTTGCATCTCCCAATTTGCTTATTTACCTTTAATAAAGGGTACATTTAATTTTTATGGATTTATAAACCAAAAAATCCACTTTGTTAAATACAATAACTGTAAAATTAAACTTACTTCACATAAGCTTTGTTAAGATGAAGCATAGCAAAATACAGCTGGTATCACCACTACCCACTCATGAACATTCACATAAGAGTAAACAGATGTACCAGTGGCATTACATGTACTCACTCTTGTAAACATTTTGTATACGGAAAGCAACCTGGGTACCTACCAACCTCCGAGGCCATAACAGTGATGTTGTGCCAAGGCATATCTTCCCTGTCCAGGGGCAGTGTTGTATATATAACTCCACTGTATTCGTCGACTCTGAAATAATTTATACCTTCCTCTTTTCTGTCCAAGAAGTATCTATTGAAAGAAAAACAAGATTGTATTTGATGTCATGTATACATTTGGAATGTGCAGTACAAACCCACAGCGAAACCCTCTGTTAGAGATGTCAGTGTTGTCAGGATAAGGATATCTACACACTGTTCTTTACATTGAGATGTCATCCAGTTTTTTTTTAAATGCTAATATCTTATTGTATTCTTAGAAATTCAAAAGTTAAATAATCAATTTAGTGCTAAACAGACTTGAGCATAAATGACAACTACTCTTCACATGGCAATAAGTCTGAACGCACCCCTCACTTCTTTATATTTTGCTAGTAAAAAGGTGAATAAGAGCAGCAATTTATTTATTGTGCATTCATACATAGAAATACATTATATAAGGCAAACACAGAGTTTGTCCAATTCTACAAATCTCCCAGTTCTACTAAGTTTGAAGTAAATATTTGGTACGACCACCTTTATATTTCATGCTTGTTCATTTTTTTCTGTCCAGGTATGTGTGTTTAGAACCACTGTTGAGAAATGACACCATTGCCAGTCAAACCCTTCCAGATGGTTTTGCATGGTAGATCAAAATCTGAAAGTATATGTTTTCATTGATTCCATCAATTCTGACAAGACCCCCAACATCACAGGCTGAAAGGCAGGCTCAAACCATGACAGAGCATTCCTCGTTGTATAAGGAGGTCACTGTCGGACCTCTGTCCTTACCTCTGTGCATAATGACCATTCAAACCAAAAACTTCTAAACCTGCTGTCAGTTCCTGTTTAATTTGGCGTACCTCAGTCTTTTCTTCCTGTTTCCCTTAGTTTTTGGACAGTCACCCTTGCCTTTTCCTGTTTCTTGAGCCTAGAGAACTGTTGGTCAAGACCACTTTAAAAATTTACAAAAATTACAAGAAGGTCTTGGAAGCAAAGCATAAAGAAATTAAACACTAATTTCTTAAACACTAATCTAACTGGACATTTCAGTATTTCATTAACACTATGCCACAGCAACATGTTTATCAACAACCTAAAATCTCTGAAAGTGCCATTCTGTACTAATTTTGTTCTTCGTTTCCTATTCTGTGTGTAAAATACTTTTATGTATAATAAAGAATTTTAAAACTTTAAGTATTTACTTAACTTACTTAAATTGCATAAAGTTAGATGGCTCGTGAGAAACATTAAAACAAAACAAAAATATATGAGGTAAAATCACAAAAATCAAAACTACATCTACTTTAAATAGCTAGTCTTGTTTTCCATCCCTTTACCATCCTCTGTGCTGCTGCTACTTTTAGATAATTCTTATTTTGTCCTGTCCTGACCACTTGCACATTTGAGAAGCTTGCTGGATCTCACCCAATGTGACAAGACAGCAATGCTTCAACTTTAATGCCATTTTGAGGAAGAGGACAAACTTGCAGGGAGCCTAATCTGGTGAGTACAGCAGGTGGCATGGAAAGATTGTTTCGGCAAGGCCGAAAAGCTCTTGTATTTTCATTGCCTTCTGCTATGGTGAACGATGGCCTACACCGCATGTTGTGCTCTTCCCAGATGCCTTAGGACATTACAGCTGTACCCTGTTTTAACAATCTGACCTCAGGGGATGAATTCCCTGTGCACAACTCTGTATTTGGAAGAAATAATGATGCTCATGGTCAGCTCCTGACCTTGTGTGCCACCTTTAGGCTTGGCCACCGCATTCATTCATGGAAAACAAATAAAAAAAACAAACAAGAAAAGAAACAAGTCTGGTGTCAGAGTCCTGGAGCTTTTATTACCAGTGATTATTCTAGAATCGTGACATTAGAGGGTTAGTCTGACACAGTGTTTGCTCTAGATGTTCATTGAGGTGAAATTGCAAATGCAGAAGGGTAAGTGGCTAGAAAAATCTAAAATCTGCAGGAACGTGTGAAGCGGTCCAGAGTTGCACAAGGAACAGACATTTCGCAAAGAGGAGATCGGCAAAATTTTAATAAATTGTTACCACGCCTGATGGAATTCCTCTGGTCATACAAAAAATAACTAAAATAAGATGACATAAATAAACTCTTTTAAAGTTGATTCCTCATGTTTGCAACATTTTTCCAAGATAATCTTGATAATGTGATTAGTGGATTAAAAAAACCCCACAAACTCTAGGAAGCTCCTTTAGACCCACAGATGACAATACACAACCACCATCACTGAGCAATACTGGTCAAGCGTACACCAAATCCATCCATCTATTTTCTGGTTATCCAATTCAAAATCACCAGGCCGTGGAGTCTATCCCTGCTGCATCTTTGTATATAATTCTTTTAGTATCCTTTTCAGTACCAAGTTATAGAAGAAGCCTCAGGATATTATGCAAGGGCATTGTGTTTTGACCCTGGCCTATATTCTACCAAGCCAGAGTGGAAACACTATGCAACAAATATTTATTTGCTTTTGTTTATGTCCATTTTATGTAAGAAAAAAACAACAACTGGAAAACAAAACCCTGAATTAATAAGATTTAGTAAAGCACAACAAGAATAAACTGACACACTGAAGTGACTGAAGTGTAGAGGCAGCATGAGCCAAAGGAGACATATTTATGCTCCTGTGATTTTCAAAGCCTGGTACCTCCACTAAAGCACATGAATAGAATAATCCCTACAGCTTTTAAATGGACTTTAGGTCTTGACAGAATGTTCTGAAAATACACATTTCTAAGTCAAGAGCAATTATCTTCAATATTTAATAATGACAAAAGGCAGTGTTCTCCTGGCAATGTTTACACTCTTGTAATGGCTTTCTAGCAACAGTGTTATCAAACTGAATGCAAAGGAGTCTGTGGAATACAAAGCAGAAATGAGCTCCAGTGCTTCTCAAGAGTTCAAGCACGAAATGAGCATTGACTACGTATTCCCTAATTTATCTCTTAATGACCTATTTATACCTTTAATCCAGCATTCATTCTCCTGTGCAATATACCCTTAAGTCGACAATTTTCAATCGACATGAGAGCTAGAAATGCAATGGGTTTACTGATGCCAGGATTGCATTTATTGAATATTTTAGCTCAGATTGCCAGTGTTCCTGGAACCCCCAGTAGTAATGTTGTCATGATTTATTTAATTTTCAGGCTCATAAGAGCATGACATCCTTTCAGCTGTAAAAGTAAAGGTCTTCAGAAGAAAAGCATATTGTTTGATGGCATGTCAGAAAAAAGAATCCACTTTAATACCATTATTTACTGTTTTGTCATTTTGTGTTTATTTATTTATTTTATTCCCACAGATAACCAGTGAAAGGTACACAATGCACAACACTAAAAATATGTTTTGTTCTATTTTTTTTAATATAAACTACTCATTTAACCTAAGATTTCAATTTATACAGAGTGTTTAAAAATGGTAAAACACTATACTAATTAAGTGACTGGTTTGGTAGATTTTAGTGGTATTTCACTGTTTCCCGTCTTACTTTAATGAGTCTGTTTGATACTACAGTTGACGCAGTCAGTTAATACTGGCTGAAGATGGGAATCTGTGCTGTAAGTAATGGTAACTAGGCCAAAAAACTTTTCAAAATTGTTCCTAATAAATATGATAATGTGTAAGCGCAATCAGAGGTAAAGACCTCTGGAAAACTCATTTGATTATTCAGATGTCAATTTCAAACCATTTCCCAACATTTCAAATGTCACTTCAAACACATATTTATTTCATTGCATGCATGGGCAGACTTCTGATGATCAAAGAGAGGCAAACACTGCTGAATTTTACATTCTGATACAGACACAAGAAGCAGGGGCACACTTGTTTAGCTTTCAGTGTTCAAGTGGATGTTATCAAAATACTTCCTGCTGCCTTCTTCTTTACATGATGAACAGCGCAAGTAATGTACTGCGGGAATGGACCACGTATTCCTCAAGGAACACATGGAAAAGTCTTTCATATGTAGATTACCTTTTTGTTTACTACAAATCTTTCACAGCTTGTCAAGATTAATACATGAATCAGAAAAATCAATCTTCACCCTATGTTTTCCAGACGTTTCAAACTGTACAACATTCATCAAGGACGACGAAGCTCACCTCATGCAAAACAGGTATAATTAGAGATGCTGTGATAGGGAGTTTTATGGCTGATTAAGTTAACGGATGTCATATCTGTGTGGTGCGACTGACACCAATACAGCAAGTGATAATATTATCCAAAAGAAACTTTGAAAAATGAATAGAATAATGGACAGAGGCAAATAATTCTCTTTTACCACTCCAATGTGAAAAGGAATTTAGTATCCCAATTAAAACCATAATGCTGTTTGAAACCAACTCCAAAATGTAAGTTTTTAAAAAATATATAGTTTCTTTTCTACAATAGACCAGCTGTATAGCTTTGAAAATACTCTTCAAACCTGGACTTGATTATTTTTGGTATTTTTAAGATCCTCTTGATCAAAAACCATCATTTATATGTAGACTTGTGAAATCTGAACTAACAAAGAGAAAAGTAAAGACTAATGATTGCATAGTTTTAAATTTGTGAAACCCTTACTTTGTCTGTGACAACACAAATGCCAAAAAGTTGATTAATTAGTCTTGGTCTATTAATCTTGACCTGTTTGCTTTGGTCTAGATGTGAAAAATAAGGCAGAATAATGATTAATGAGCTGAATGATATAATATATTTCATATATTATGTTGAGGTCTGGATACAATGCCAGGTAACTCAAACAAACCTCTGCATAGAGTTGGTTTTGTTATTATTCCAAAAAAGGTTCTGACTGGTAATTCATCTTTGCTGAGAAAGAAGCAGAAAAATCCCAACATAGACTTAATAAAATGGAAAGAAATCCAAAATGTTTCTAAATTAAATAACCTTTCTGGCATAAAAATTCTGAGTGAAGTTTCAAAGGTATGAAGAACACAGCCTGCCTAAATAGACGGTGTAGCTTGAGCAGCACATTAGCAGGGCAGCAGCTGTCATGTACCTTGCACTCACAATTATAGCAACATCTCTGGTGCTCCATCTAAGTCAACACAGGAAGCATTCAGGCAGAGTATGAAAGGAAAAATCCTGTATTTTTAAACCTCCACCCTCCATTTCTTAACTTTTGGGTTCTGCATTATTAAAAGGGACAAAAATATTTAGAATTATTTCAGTATTGGAAACTACAAAACAGTCGTGATACAATGCCATGGGCCAACTGTCCACTTAGTAAAAGTGGTTATAACTGCCAATAATAGGTTTTGATTGTAATATAACAAAAGTCTCACTAAGAGGGACATGCCAACCTAAAACTAAGGTGAGTGAGAATTAGTGAGAGCAGACAATGTGGAGTAACAATACTGTACATAGTAAAGACAATATATGCTTTCTATATATAAATATAGAAAGGTTAGATTAAAACAATAATAATAATAATGATAATGGCTTGGGGTTTGGGCAGCAGAGTGATCTAGTGGTTTGCACAAATGTCTCACAGCTAGAAGAGACACTCGTATGTCCTCCTAGTGTCTTGGTGGATTCTCTCCAGGTACTCCAGCTTTCTTCCACAGACATGACTGTTAGGTTAAATGATTATTTTAAACTGGCCGTAGCTGTGAATGTTAGAGTGATTGGTGACCAGTCCAGGGTGTATCGAGTGCCATGCCCTACAGCAGCTTCAGCCCAACCATGACCCTGAACTGGATAAGTGGATGAAGATTGGTGGATGGATGGGCTTGGGGGTTAAGCAGTTCCACATTGTAAGTGCCTTTTAGGGAGCAGTGACTTACTGAATTTACGTGTATGTAAACGCTCCTGTATGTGCACATTTCATTGCTGACAATTATGTTTTCATTGGCGATTTCGACCATTTTGATACCTCAGTTAATTAGAAGGAATAAATGAAAATGCATGACATGAAAATGTCAGTTTTTGAAGTAAACCTGATGTGATTTTAGTATTTTCTCTCATATTCGTATTTCTGTCATATTATTGATGCGATTAGAGTCAGTACATGTAATTTCTTGCTTCTGACAGTTTTTTCTACTCTTGGGTGTATGATGTCAGTCTGTATTTATGTCTAATATCATCACAACTTGGCCACCTGCTTTTCAAGTCTTTCATTTGCTAGGGCCAGCCAGTGAGAAGGTTTTTAAAGGGAGACTGTCATAATGGAAGAATAGTTGTTTTAGATAGTGTGTAAACATCATACATCCATTTTCAAATTACCATCCAAGCAAGTGAGTAGTAAAAATAAGGACATGGACAAACACTTCATGGCTTTCTTTGCTCAGTAGTGGACTCATTCCAAGCATTTCTGCCCTTTTGATTAATTTTAGATGGAAAACTAGATCCTGGGATGTATGTAGATATAAATAAGCCTCAATCATAATGTGGCTACTGTGGAGTAATAAAAATACATAATAAAGTATTTGGCTCATGTTTACAGTTGTTATAGCATGAGTAAAAGTTTTGATTAGCTTTGTCCTTGAAGTTGATGGTTTGAAGCATCATTTGAAGCCAGCCAATGGATATGGAAATGGAAAGTACACTTGCAATTGGTCACTGTCCTGCAGAAAAACAAAGTGTGTGTATTAATATCTGTGGCCTTCACCAGCTCCACCCATTTCCCTGGCACACCTTACAGACATCAACTAAACACCTGCAGCTGTATATTTACTGAAATTCTCCTGCTGGTTATTTGTTATACTGCTCCTTCAGCAGCTGTTGAAGTGTGTGACATACTACCAATGTACAAATAAGACTCTTCTTGTGCCAAAGTTTCTCCTCATCTATTAGTCAAACTTTAAAATCCACACACTGTAAAAACCTTGCTATGTTAAATGAAAAAAAAAATTAAAGCTCTCCATTGTTAAAGGACCTTAATATTAAACAAAGATGTTTGCTGCTGTGAGATTCAGAAAGCACCATACACCAACTGGGCCTTAAATGCCTGCAAAAAGGAACGTGTATTTTAATTTGTTGAAGTGAAAGGTCAAATCGATGTTGACTGATAAAATTTGCTTCTGCTTTGGGAAAAGCTGTGACATACTTCAACATTTGAGGTCACCATTTCCGTTTGCTTAAGCTGTGTAGGAGGTGACTAGCAGATAGATGATTTCAACCAGTGGCTTACTGTAACTGTTTGCTGCTGCAACAGTAAAGTATCAAGAACCTAAACAATCTTGTGCTTATGACATGCCCCACTGCAGCTCCCATCAGGCTCCAGCATTAATGGAGGAGTCTTTAGGCACTGCATGGTGCCCTGGATAAACAAATTACTGGAAGAGATTACAATTCAGAGTTCTGGGTATATATATTTTCCCCCATGTAACCCCTTTATATTACCTTATGGTATGTACTAATGAAAATAAACCTTCAGTGTCAGTCCACATTTTTTTTTTCTTTTGCACTTCATGAGCCAATATGTTCCAGCTTGAGTCCAGCTGATGCTGATAATGGCTGACACAGCTTTTCCCATACATCCTTAACTGCGACTCTCTTACAAACCTCTGGAGCATGCCCTGTCATGTACCAGTCTCAGATCTTTAGTTTAGTTAAAATGTGTGTCCTATACTGTCTCTAGAGCCAATTTCTGTGGTTTTAGAGTATTTTAGTGTTAATAAATAAATAAAATTGTCACTCAGAACTGGGTTTTGCGTGTTGTACCTTGTCTGCATCCATGCCCCCATTTTAACTCATAATCTTTGAATAATAATTAAATTTTCTTGCTCACATACTATTCATACTATATGTAGTATCAACCAAAAATGTGAAGTGCCATGCTGCTGTGTAAAAAAACCCAGTGCTCTGTGGTCCACGGCATAAGAGGTTAACAGCAATATAGGATTGCTTCTTATTGATATAACAGCAATACTTCATCTCAAGAGGAGTATCATGTTTACAGCTGGTCCGCCATTTACATCAAGGCTATAAAGAGAATTCAAATGATTACAAGCAGGACAGTTGCTTGAGTGTAATGTCATGAAATGAGATACCTGTTCAGAGAGACAACCTAGGATTAGTCCACTGCCTAAGGCTAATACCAATCTTCTTTCAACAGTACAAAAGCATGTGTTTATAGTGCATACAAATGTGCTAAGCAGTTGCATTGCCTCAGGTTACTTCATAAGCGTAGAGACAAAATAACCAGCCGTCTGATGCCAAAAAATTCGGATTCACTATGCTCACAATCCACACTGCAGTTGTTTTTTTTGTGTGTTTATCTACAATTCTAGTATCAGGATAAGACAAGAGTCTATTTGAAATGTTGCAGTGCATCTATAAAACATGATGTTGTACAGCAGCATGGAAAAACTCTTTAGACACTGAGAATATAAAGAACACAGAGAAATGATAATTTTCTTGGAAAGAGCCAGACATTTTTGCATTTTTAAAGTGGCATTGAGTGATAGTTCTCCAGGCTTTCTAAAGGTCTTTCAAGGTCTTTTTTGCACATTGGTAGCTTTTTCACTCTTTGCTTATTTTCTTTATTTATTTATTTTTACACGGGACCTGAGAGACGCATCTGCCCCTGAAGATGATCCACGTACTGTTTACTGAAACCTCATCATATGACTCAGTATCACAGCAAAACGTGTAATAAACAAGCCGGTCCACGGTGTCCATTTGACGCTTTGCCTCTCCAAACCGTCAAATGGACACACATGCCGAAATTACAAGCATGGGGAGATGATATATTCAAAGCCAGGAAGTCAGAAGTGAGCAAAAAAACATATTAAATGCATACCAGGGTCCTTAATCATCAGAATTGATTACGCTGTGAGACTAATATGTATGCAAATGTAAATGTGTTAATAATGTCTGTTTAAATGCTTTCCCATGATTATTTTCATGTTGGCTTGAAATAAAATATCCCCCTTCTGCTGTTACTGCAACTTCTGCATGCGTGTACATTTCAAGTTTTGGAGAGCCAAAGCGTGAAATGGACACGGTGGACCAGCGTATCTATTACACGCTTTGTCATGATATCGGGTTACATCAGATATGGTCTTGAGGTCTTGATTCTTACTAAAGGGAAACAGGGAGAAAAGGCTGGGGTGTGCCAGATTACACTAGAACTACACCAGAAATCCCACCAACGGGTCTTACGGAGTGATGAATGCAAATTTGAAAATTTTGGTTCAAACTATTAATATATACAGAGGGAGTCAGGAGACTATAATAGCGAGTGTCTGAAGCCATCTGTAAAACATAGTGGAGGTTCTGTCATGATTTTGGGGCACATTTCAGCCAGTGGTGAAATGATGGAATTTTGACACAGAGAAGTACCATCAGATTTGGATCCACCATGGAATACCATCTGCAGAGCATTTGACAATGGTAATAGTTTCATTTTTTAGCATGACAATGATCCCAAACACAATATGAGCACAGTAAAAGCATATCTGGATGCAAAAACACACAATAGAACACTATTGACCATGGAGTCTCCCCACAGCCCAAATCTCCACATAGAATGGAACAAAAGGCAACCAAAATCCAAAGGAAAGCTTTGGAATGTCCTTTAACAGCGTTGGATAACTATTCCTCAAGACTGCTTAAATACATTAAAAGAAAGTCTGGCTAATAGTTCAGCAGACTCTATTGAAGAATAAGGGTGGTCATACCAATTATTGACTTTCAAGTTCAGAATTGTAAAAACTCTGCTTTTGCCTTATGTACTGTGTACCCTGGATGTTTACACTACATATGTTGTGATAAATAACTCCACTTATTTCCAATTTTCCCAAAAGATATGATGAAATGAGGGGACTTACGGACTGTAAGTCTTCTAAATAATGTGCAATTTTCAAATTTCACACATGGTGCTTAAAGATGCTATACATGGGCTACATCACTTGCTATGCTTTATTATCAAACTGATGGCTGTACAGTATCTGTACACATATATTACACAGATTTTGCTTGGCAAACTTATGTTTTATCAACTAAAAAAAGTCTAACTAAAGTCTAAAAGTCAACTAAAAATAATACAGTTACTGTAGGTGCCAAGTACCTGGAAGAGAGATGTGGATTAAAAAAAAACAAAATATAAAATTTTTTTAAATGACTTCACAACTATCCAGTGTTTAAGGACTGCCCTTCTTCTGAAATATCTATAATTCTTACAGCAGATTGTATATGTTGGTAAATGTAATAAGAGTATCTCACCTGACATGACTGTTCCTGCTGTCAGGATCTCGAGCTGTTACAGCCCCCACCTCCGTGCCACTTGGTGAGTTTTCATAAACATCCATGATATAATAATCCATAGAAAACACAGGGGCTTCGTCCACATCCCCAACTGTAATTTTAAGGGTGGCAGTGTCTTTGAAAGAGCCAAGATAAGAAAAACGAGGATCCACATGTGTATTCACCCCCTCGATGTTGAGCGTGTAGGTCTTCTTCCTCTCGAAGTTCAGAGGCTGTTGGGGAAAAAGCCCCACAGGGGCCACATGATTAGCATGCTCATAGTACAATTAATTTAATCGCACCCACTATTTCTTTTCGTTTTTTAAAGCGGGGTTGTGAGGAATTTATATCTGTGGTCAGGGCCTAGTGTGTATGGGAGTAGGCGTGCCCCCAGTTTTTAGCCCCATAAAAAGAGACTGTAAAGAATTATGGCTTTATCTTGCCATCATTTCTATCAAGAAAGTGAGACTGTTACAGCAGAAGGGATTATTTTACCTCACAGACCAAAGGAGTTTCTAGTTTATTGCTTCCTCAGTTGGTTGTTTTCTGCTGGGTAAAATAACCATCTAGTGGTTTTGAAGAGATTCATATAACAGCTTCATTTACCTGCTGGTAAACAGTACAGCCCCACTTTAAAAAATCCTAAAGCTGACCCATTAATTCTAAACAACAACATGCTTTCTGGACAAACACAACTGTGTGTACTTTGTGGTGAAATTAGTGCTTAAACAATTGTCTCTATATGCTATTACAACACTGCATGTGATACATCTGCGATATGAGGATTTTATCCTAATGGTCCAACGAAATTTTAACCGAATGTTCAAAGCACTAAAGTGAGAATGCACTTACCTTTTTTAGGCTGATGATTCCTTCCCTCGTGTCTCTGTCTGCAGAAATTGAGAACATGTTGGCCCCCTCTGAATTGATGATGCTGTACCGAATGTCCGCATTGACTCCAAGGTCCTCATCATTGGCTTTGATCTTTCCTACAGGCTTCCCTACTTGAGCTGATTCAGGAACGTAGAGCTGGTAGTTTTCTGTGGATGAACATTGATGTGTATCCATTTAGAGACAGCAGAACAATTTTAAACACATAATCAGCCTCCTCTGCCTCATAGGCTTGTCTGAGTATTCTCCTAAAAGGCCTTAGCTAAGCAATTCTAATGTGTAACCACTTGTTCCTCTGGGAATGTAATTAAAAATATTTTGCTGTGTTTCAGTTGTCATTAAATGAGAAACTTAGGTTGATAGCGCTGCAGTGGAGCACATCAAACTCAGAGGCAGATGATTATTCAGAAAATGTTGATGGTCTTGAAATAGTTTTTTTTTCATTGCAGCACAAATGGAAAAAACTCAGAGCCGAGGGGGATTATACTTGATGAGGCACTTCCAAAGACAAAGAATCGCAACTTTGTCATTACTTAAATTTATCATTATAATTGAGAAAATTCCGACTGCAAAACACAGGGTTTTGATGAAATGCTCATTTAATTTAAACAGCTAATTATGGAAAATTTGACTCCAATGAGAGGATACACAGTTACAAAACAAGTATCATTCATCACAGTGAGGACTGCTGAGTTGGTGAAATTTACAGTATGAAATGACAATATATGCTGCAGCAAAACAGCCCCAATGTGTCCTGTGCAAACTTATTAGGACTTTTAGAAATGCCTTCCGTTTAATGTAACACACTTAAAATACAGTAGAAACTTCCTCTTATAAATGCCTCTTTAATGTAACTGCCTCAGGCAGGTGTGGTGTAAGTGCTTCTGCCCAAGGCCAAGCCTGCGTGGTCATGCAATGCAGCAGAAGTTAATGTATTCAGATAAGCAAAATAAGATGTCAACATTGGCACTGGTTATTTAACTACTGTACATTCACCTTGTGGCTAGTTTGCCAGTTTAAAATGTGCTGCCATCCACTCTCCTAAATGGAAGTGCATGATATTCCAGCACATGTGCAATTAGAGGAGGTCAGTTCTGCAGCATAATAATTTACTATAATGCCCCTTAAAACAGCACTAAACTTTGTTAGGTCAACCATCATCTTCAGGTGCATTGTACATACTTTGGGGAAACTTGGGCGGGTTGTCATTGACATCTGTCAGTGTGATGTTGATGGTGGTGGAACCAGAGAGGCCTCCAACTTGACCTGCCATGTCTTTGGCTTGGATGACAACAGTGTAATGTTCTCTGGCTTCTCGATCCATGTTAGCTAAGGCAGTCCTGATGATTCCTGTGCAACATTTGAGAGGGAAAAAATATAAACACAAAACATAAACTAGGTTAATAACTTTGCAGTTAAAAACTAATAAATAAAAAACATGTTATCTAGAGAACAGACAGAATATACTTTTTTCACTGTTACATTGCTATATTTTTTTCTTAGCAAAACCTCTTTAGTACTACTGACACAGCCCTGTGTCACTCTTCTTCTTAAAGGCTAACACTATAATACTGTGCATCTTTATCTTTGATTCTCCTCACCTCTCACAGTCAAGGTTAGCTTTTCCTCAATATTTATTATATTATAAGAAATGACTATGCAACCTTGGATTAAGGCAGAATGCAACTTTCTGGGGGACCCGATTTGTCATATTTATTACTACAATAACACAGCAAACACTGCCATGAACTTTCACAATGCTAACTCGGTGATATATGACCGGAACTCTTCCCACTATTAGAAACTGTACACAGGTGAATCACAGCACAATAACAAGTTAAAAGATGGAAGCAGTATTAGCTTCCTGTGTTGCCATTAGTAGGTGATTTATTGAATGTAATAGGTTCATGAGAATGTGTTTGTGTGTGTGTGCGTGTGTTTGACTGCAACTGTATCTTATTTGTTAGTCTATATAGCTTTGTGTGCGTGAATGTCTATATCTGTGCTCGGGGCTTAATTCGCCATCTTTGTTCCTGAAACCACAGCAGCACATGGAGCCTGATCTAATATGTTCTGTTACACGAGCGTTGATTGTAAATTGTGCTTTTCCCCACAGCAGAGACCCTCTGGCAACCACTGAACTCATGTTCTTTTGAACTTCTGAACCCTGCCATAATACACAGGGGTTGTCCCGGTGCAGTGCAGTGACACCTGCGGGTTGGTGTTGATCACAGGGTGAAATCCACTTTGCTGCTGTCGATTCCTGTTGTGAATCAACAATCAACATGAGAGAATTAATCGAGGCATTTTTACAGGTTTCCCATCAACTGTGTTGCATGATAAAACCACGTTTTTGTCATTGTTTGGCTTTATTTTATTCATTTTATATGAAGATGCCCTGAAATAAGGAGGTTGTGTAGCATCCCACACCTGCTGCTTAAATTCTACAAAAAATAAAACTTCATGAGCCTATTTAAAAAACATTACTTTTGTATCTTAATATTGTGGCATTATAAGGTCACCTTTCTTACAGTTATCTTCAAACTTAAACTCACAAAAAGAATTACAGTATTGTATTTCTATCATAAGAAGACTAAGTGTGTCTCAGTTTGGATATTATTATATTTGATGTAAAACACTTGCATTTGGGCAATTTAACAGGGGTTAAATTGTGATATGTGAGCAGGGGGGTGGGGGCTGTGTCACAGTATAGTGGATTGTTTTCATTACTGGGTCAACTGTCTGTCTGTTGCACCCTCCCTTTTTTTAATTCACGGAGTGGTTAGATCAATTTCATGCATCCAGCCGTGCCACTACTGCAAGCAAGCCTCTTTTAAGCAGCAAAACTAAACTATCTGCAATAATCCACTTGATATGGTAGGGGAAAAATGTGATGATTCTCCAGGGGAAACAATATTTGGATTTAGCTGAAATTAAAAATGTAACTCTAGTGCCATTGGATTCATCCTGAGTGGGAGTTTTGTTCAGAATGATTTCACTGCAGAAACTGTGAGTCTGAAGCAGCAAAGCAATTTGCTATAGAGAGAGAGAGGGGCAAAAAAGCCATTCATGGTAATAAGGCTACATAAGATCACAATGGCAAGTCAGAATGTTAAAATAATAAATGAAGTTACTACTGCTGTGTTATGTTCATAAAATGCTCACAGCACCTATTGCAATATGGGGACAGTATAGATGCTGTTGCTGCAGCTGTGTAATGTTATAGCCCTTTAATGAAGTGGAAGAAAATACAGCATTTTACATCTGATTGTTCGCTGCTACACAATGTCTGAAAGCTGATTTTATACCACTTTCTAAAAAGAGTGATGTTGACGTGTGAACGGGTGAACAGCTTGAAGGAGAAGCAGCTTAGGTGCTGTTTGGATATCAGGAGAAGTTAATGTAATAATGTCTACTCACACAAAATGACTAAAGACAGACTCCAATCACAGACTGACTTTTCATCGCCAGGTTTAATGTTTACAGTTTTTGTGGCATCATCACTTTTCTTTTGTGCCATACAAAGTATTAAAACTGCAGACTATATTACACTTTCACAATAACGTGTCATTAATATGAACGGCAAACCTTGGTCCTGGTTAGTGGCCAAGTAAGTTATCACCATCTGATTTGTGTTCTAAACTCAGCATTTAAAAAAACTGAGTTAAGTGAATTAAGGCAGGGCTATGATTTCCAAAATTCCCCAAAAGAGGCAGCTATATACCTGAGTTATACGATGAGCCATTTTCCTCTTTCTTTTCTCCTGGACTATAGACAGAAACTAATCCACTTGCCTCAGGCTGAATAATCATTAAAAGTGGGTCAAGGAGTAAGGCAGCCAATAGTATTAAGATCCAGGGGATCTTAGGTTAAACATCACCTGTCACACAGAGCAGTGGCTGAAGTCCCACAGAGTGCTAGTGAATTGGGATTCATTAGTAGTGAATCAACAAAAGCCTTGCCACACTTTAAATATCAAGACCAGAGTGGACAAGTACTATCTAAAAATAAAGGCAGGCTTTATTTGGAAAAGGAATTTAAGGAGTCAGTTTCTACTAAAAAAGGCATCCAGGATTTCACCCAATGTGACTGTGTAATCTTAATGCAAGCTTTAATGTAATGCTTTTATATGTAAACTTAAACCATGAGCTGTGAATATAACTCTTACCACTCTTTTTAAACTCTGACCTATGGATTCCTCTTGTTCACATTTGCCTCATGGCTCATTCTTACAGATTTTCTATAAAGAGGCCAGGGTCACGTAACTGTTTTTCTAATAGACTTTATTAATAATTTTTTTTTTTTAAAGTCACAATATTTAAACTGGACTCAAACTTAAGGCCTCAGAGAAACATGAGTGGTTAATGCGAAACAAAGTAAAGCTACATTTAGGCTGTTTTTTGGTGACATGCTTTCAAGCATTCTCGTATTCTGCCAGATGCAGTCGTTGGAAGATGGCTGTGAAATTTAAACACTTCACAGGTTTCAATGTATGCCAAGAAAGTACACCGCATACCATTAAACTGCCAATGTTGGCAATCTAAGCCATTGATACACTGATTTATTGATACCCTATTATCTGAATGTTGCAGCATAAATTGAGACTCATTAGACCAGGCAACATTTTTCCAAACTTCTGTTGTCCAACTCTGGCGAGCCTATGAGAATTTCCTGTGCTAAGCTAACAGGTTTTGACATATTTAGCATTCAGAAATGCTCTTCTGCATACCTTGGTTGTAATAAGTTGTTATTTGATTTACTCTTGACTTCCTAAATGCCTGAAGCCAGTCTCCTCTGACCTCAGGCATCAAC
Source organism: Oreochromis aureus (assembly GCF_013358895.1). Classification (NCBI taxonomy): domain Eukaryota; kingdom Metazoa; phylum Chordata; class Actinopteri; order Cichliformes; family Cichlidae; genus Oreochromis; species Oreochromis aureus. The sequence continues at coordinate 26,695,928 of NC_052950.1, forward strand.
AAGGCATTTTGCCCAGCAAACTGCCACTCACTGGATGTTTTGTCTTTTTCAAATGATTCTCTGTAATCTCTAGAGATGGTCTTGCAGGTAAGTCCCAGCAGAAAAGGAGTTTCAGACCAGTCTGTCTGGCACCAACAACTGTGTAACACTCAAAGTCACTTAAATCACCTATCTTCCCCATTCTGATGCTGGGTCATCTGGACCATACCTACATGCATCAGTGCATTGAGTTGATACCATGTTACCGAGTGATTAGATATTTGAGTCAACGAGCAGTTGAACAGTCACACCTCATAAAATGGCCATTGTACATAAATAATAACCACCCTATGGAATGTTTAATTTGCATATACATTTTACATTATTATTATAATAAAAAAATAAAAAAGACATTAAATAATTAAATATAATGACTAACATATTTCAAATACAAAATACATGATCGGAGAGGGTAGAAATACAATGTTTGTCTTTTAAGCCTTTCCAGAAGATGAAAATACTCCAGTTTTTCATTGAAAAGCTTTCATTAGAGCACAAGCATTTTATTCTTGTCACAGTGTTCTTTTCAAATACCAGATCTCAGCATGGCTCTGCTGCTTTTCTTAGTTTTAAAACTAATCAAAGTGCTTGCAGCCATTTTCATGTAATGATGCGAGCTCTGCAAACTCTATTGGAAGTCCTTTGTTATTAACTGCAGTCTTGGCATTACTTAACCTGGGGTCCTTGAGACACACAGACCTTGGCAAGTGGCCATGCTTTCCATTAAAACCACACCAAGACAGACGATCTGACCTTTCAAGTCTCTTATTACCCCTTTACTCATGAGGGTGCATCGCTCCTGAGCAATATTTCACGGCAGTGGTTTTAGGAACAATGAGCAAACACGAAAGTATGAGGTTTTCTTTTTTCACTATGGGAATTCCACTGGTATTCACTATAATGAGGATGGACTATTATCAGACATTTAAAATCAAACAAGCAAATGACATAACACCTGCAATGTGTGACCGTTCTTTCACAGCTGTTGCAATGCATTTATTGTAGTAATGTACGATCAGCGAACTGCATTCAGTATTAAATGAAAGTTCTTTAACAATACAGAAAAGGCGATGAGGGTATTCTTCAGAAAGTGCAAGTACCTGAAAGGTATGTCAGTACTTTGACACAAAGATCGCACCCCTGAACTCCCTATCGTGACCATTTCTGAGCTGTAATACCTCAGAAAGTCTCTGCTAAATCTCAGTGGAGCTCGTCAGTTAATTTAGAAAATAATTGAGAAAGAGCTGACTTCCTTCAACCTAGGCCCATTTGACACAGTGAGGTGGTTAGCCTTTTCCTCAACCTCCCCAGTCTATTAGAGTTGATACCATCATACTATCCACCTCTTTGTCTGGCTGGAAACTTCTAAAGGAGGACAATCTCCTGGGTGAACAAAAAGGATTATAGGAGATTACTAAAGCGCTCTTCAATCTCCAGCTTCAGGAATCTTGGTTTTTTGCCCTTCCAATACGATGTTATCCCTGTGTGTCTGAACTCGAAGAGCATTTCCCGGAAAAAAAAGGTAGATAGCTTCAGCAAAAGCCGCTTGAATAATCAAAGATATCGCACAAAAACACGGCTTCTTGTTACTTTACAAACTTTTCTCTCTGTTTATATATCAGTCCATCTATCCGACTGGGAAAAACTGATTGCGCTGCTCAAGTCTACAAAACAAATGACTTTCCCTGATTCAAGAGGTAAGACTTAATCCATTAACGGTGAAAATGTCTTGATCTGTGTCAGCTCCATCAGTAAACTCGAACAGTCACAAATCCCAGATCAGCAGAGAAATTAGCCTATTTAAGAAGCAAAGGGGACTTAGTGGGCCTGTACTGTGGTTTGTCTTTCTGTGTGTGTGTGTGTGTGTGTGTGTATGTGTGTGTGGGGGGATATAAAAGTGAAGAAGGGTTAAGGGGCAAGACTCAAAAGGAACCACTTTGATGTCTCTGTGACAGATGCACTGTAGTAAAGACTGGAGTTACGACCCAACCACAGCATTAAAAGGATAAATGCCGTCACCATCTTTTGCTGACTGTATGCTTACTAAATTTGCTGGCTTGCAGTTTTGTGATTTCCAAACCATGTAATCAAGCAAATCCATTGCAGTGAATGTTCTTAACAGAGTTAGCAAGTCACTAAGCTTCCCACATCAGACTATCAATATTTCTTAAAAAGTTCAACAGCACTCGGATAAAAAGGGACAGAGCCATCACAGAGAAATATGTGTCAGATGCACGCCCATGCAGCATTTTGGACTCTTTCTCTGCAGTGATTAACATTCACTCAGCAGAAAGCGGTTCAGTCTGTCTGTCTAATTCTCTGTTGTCCTTGTGCTTCATCTCTTCTGTTTGACCCAAATCCCCAGACAAGTCACAACAAAAGCAGCAGGTAGGGGTTTCCAGGTCCTTCCTCAAAGGGCACCTTGACATGATTTGTGACTCGTACTGGAAACTTTTAACCGCCAAATGTTTTTAAAATGTTAGTTTCACAGATGTCTATATAATGCATCACTTCTGTAAATGTTATCTAAATCTATAGCCTTCAGCAGATAGTCTAGTGTCAAGGCTGGAATTAAGATGAAACATCTAGCCTGCCTTTGCTCAAGGGTAAAATCCACTTACCGGCAACTGTAAAGTTCAGTTATTAATATGGTACTCTCCAGAAAAAGTGTAGGCGACAAGCAGAGACAGCATGAAAGCTGCTGTAGTTTGAAGTGGAAAAGAGGAAAAAAGAAAATAATAAGAATAATCCAGTGAACTGGTGAGTTTAAAAGTGCCGGTAGACAATTTGCATGTTTCCCCCTGCAGAAGTTGTAGTTGTCTCATTTACCTCTTGGCAACTACTTAATATGTTTAGAAAAATGTCAAATATCAAAGCACTTCTTTTTGGTTAAATCCATTTCTAGGAAAATGCTGTATACAATAATTCCATATAAAAAAAAAAAAAAAAAAAACAGGAAAGAAACAGTGACTGTAGATAATCGCATTGTTTTAAGAGTGTTGAAGTTAGCAACACATGGGGTAATCACTGATAAGCTTGTGTACACTTCTAGAATATGTGATGCTGTTGTAGCGTGCAGCTGCAGAGTCTCTGTGCATCAGTTTCTGACAAGTGAATAATATAACACACCTCTAAATTACATTTGCTTTGTATAATACCAGGGACACCGTGTACATTTGGCTCTGCATAAATACTATTTACATTATTCGCACATTTATTGGCAAAGTTTAAGCTAGCATGCGATCATATTTCTAGCAGCAGCCTGTTTAAAATACACATTTGGTAGCAATGTCAGTGTTACTTTAATATACATACATATATATCTTTTAATTATCTGTGAAACTGTTCTTTAAGAAAATTCATAACATGTCTTGGAAACACTTGGTTTCACAGTCAATAATCTTAAAATCACAACAGTGTCCACAGGCTAATTCAGTCATTCCCTTTTTTCTTTTTCTGCTTTAGCAATCTCCTCTTTACTTACTCTTTTATTAAACCGGTATCATCGTAATTAATTATATCAGTAAGACAGATTGCCGGGCACCTTTAACCATTAAATCTGGTTCTCCTGTCCTGATTCTTTAAGCTTAGAAGGACTTAATGAGCTTTATCCAGATGTCAGATCCTAAATATTACACATACTGGTGAATTGAAATGGTTGTGATAGAAATATTATTCTGTCAAACACTGTCATTATCTGCACTGACAAATCAGAGCATTTAAATTGCACATCATATCGCTAGAGTAGGCAAAAACCCTATTATGTTATATACAGTATGTGCCTGCATACAAATTTACCATTTTCTATGCAACATGGGAGAAATTACTAATGAAAATGGATTCTGTGGCCTCATTTAATTTTTTTTTCAGCACACACTGTCCCCTTTGGCCTTCCATCATTACCAGTTGTATCAGTATTATTTATAGGCAAATTTACAACCTAGGAACTGTTCATTCTTTTACTTGAAGTACGTTCTCTTCTGTTTCTGCACTGCAGAGACTGTGGACAATTTTTAGCTCCTTTTGTCAGGGTAGGTCCCAGCACAAAGGAACCTTTGAGTGACCCAAATGTACGGGAGCTTCAGCACATCTGTCTCATCAGTCTGTGACTGACCTTGAAATGCACAGTGTAAAACAGAATTAGACCACAGTTAGGTAAATATCTAAGATGTTTATTTGTGTATTAATATCTGGTATGGAGGAAAATCTAGAAAGAACAAAACATCAGTTTGACACCACGTCCTTCACCAAATGCTTTCATATCTAGCTTATACTGGTTTCTTGATGCAAATGTTTTATGTGTTGTATCCACAATTTTAAATGCATCATATTCTTAGAATCAGCGACCTACAGCTATAGGATCAAAAAGGTTAAAGAAAGCCTTTTTTCATATTATAACTATGTGTGTTAACCTTTTTGAGAATGGTGAAGTAACAAACATGAATGTAAACTAATGTCAAGCTTGACTGTTTCAGGAAGTGTTTAAGGCTTTATGGGATGCTATAAATTAAGCTAACACTTAATTTGCAGTTAGCACTGCGACAGACGGGCAACCTGTCCAAAGTGTACCCCGCCTCTCACCCTCTGGTAGCTGGGATAGGCTCCAGCCCCTTCATGACCCTAATAAGGTTAAGCGGAAACGAATGGATGGACTTAATTTGCTAATTGGATCAAGGGATCCTTTTTCAATAGCTGAAAGATTTCTTTTGACTTGAAAAGCTTACATAAACTAAATAAAACATTCAGGAATGGTTTGTTTGTTTGTTATTTGAGGGTTTTTTGGGAAATCCGAGTCCTAAAATATAAATGTTTTGGCAGTATATACATAATATTTCCGATTACTGAAAGGCATAAAGTACCCCACAGCAACAACCGCAGGTGCCCTTTAGTTTGATCAGGGACATTAAGGTAAAGTAATTTTATTTAATCAGACAGCTGCAAGGCATTAAAAATTACTTAATTGGATACACAAATGCTTCAGGAGCTGAAACAACAATTTTTGAATGCTTTGCTAAGACAACCTGTAATGTCAGCATTTTGTCCTCCTCTGAGGTTGAAAAGAGTAATGCACTGTAATTGTGGTCAATTTAGCATTTAACAGAATTCATCCATCTCATAAAGCAAGTAGGGTTGAGATGATAATGTTAAAACCACCGTGCTCGGGAGAAAGCACAGGTAAAACTGTTCACTTTGTTTCTTAGTGAGGATTTGGGTCAAGTCTGAGACAATCCTTTGGGTATTCCCTCAATGCCATATGTGCAGGCCAAATGCTACTATTCCCCTGTCCTTAAGTGATCTTTCTGTCTACCTCATGGGTCTTGTAAAATCTATCACTGCTGTATCAGGCCACCAGACCAAGGTCAAATGGGAAGAGGTGCGTGTGTGTCTGTTTGTCTTGTCTGTATGTTCTTGTAATCTTGCTACTAATATGTGTGTTTCCCATGACAGCGTCTGTGCAGTTTAAGCATAGTGGGAGCCAGGTACATGAGGCTAGGAGAGGGTGTAAGCAATCTAATGCACTGTGAGACAGATGCAGAAGCAGCTTCATTTCCCCATTGTGGCACTCAAACGTGGCAGCATGCCAACTCCAACAGCTTTAAGACTTGGACTTGGCATATTAAAGACCACATGCAAGAGCAACCTGCACATTTTTAAACTGACCGCTGAAGGCCCTTGTCCTAATTTGAGGGAGGAGGGCGGTTTGCTAGTGGCAAAATCAAAAGCCAACTCGTATAAATTAATACATGTAGGTGGAACAGCGCTGTGCAGCGTCTGCAGCTGGAAAAGCCTTCGATCGCATCCCCACCTCCTCCTCTGCACGCCCCATGCTGAATTACAATGAAGACAAGATGCCTAGTCAGCTCAAGCAAAACAAGCCATCTGATGTGTCAAAAACACTCTGCATATGGAAAAAGGAAAAGGAAATCACTGGTGATTAATCATTGTTATGCCTCCAAGCTGGCGGCAGTCGTGCCCAAAGAGAGCTTTTTTTTTTTTTTTTTGGTTGTCTTTGTACACTTGTCCATACATATGTTGATCTGTACATCCCATTTTCGTGAACATGTTGTCTCAGGAATGGCTAAGAGAAAACCCTTATGCTTATGCTCATGTGGAATTGAGGGTGAACTAATTATGGGTAAATTTCACTGTGATCCCATCAAATGTTATTTTGGGGACAAATAATGTCACAATTTTACAAAAGCTGTGACAAAATTTCAAAATCTCAAAAGTCACTTCTGTAGACACATGAATTTAAAGTGCCAGTGTCTATCTGGCAGAGGTATACCTCCGTGAGGCATACCTTAAAAACATGACTTAACTACACAGCTACAAATCCAGTAGCTGGGAGGATAAAATATGCTACATTGCACGAGAGAGCCAATTTTCATTCAAAAATCGGCATTGCTTCTGAATCACCACACCCTTGTGAAATTGCTCCATCAATCCCCACTGCCTTTTCCCTCGAGGCAAATCCAAAATATTCAGCAATTTATTTGTGTTGCTAATTCAGCAAAGAATTCATGTTTTACATGGGCGGTATGGTCTCAAAGGGACCAATACTTGTTCCAGACAGCAATGAATCAATTCATACAAGTAGAGTGTTGTTCATGTTAACCAACAGCAGCAGGAGCAGCAGAGGCAAGCGTGCAAAACGTCAGACATGTATGCACATGCACAGTCCTCCGTGCTTTTTTACATCATATAAAAAGTTATATATGTCTTGCACTTTAGATGCTTTATTAACATTTAATAGATTCTATTAGCCTCCATGGACAAAAAATAGATTTTGAAAAAACACTGAGCGCTGCCTGCTGTGCAGCCCCCACCAACCCCTTTCAAAAAAGGTAAGAAACAATGGCTTCTGAAGGCATCTCAACAAATGCCTCCTTTGACCCCTGAGGAGTCAGTTATTGCTCACAAAAAGTGGATCGCATGCTCAACAATACAGCAGCTGCACTGTATGAGCAGTCCATAACTCTGCTGTGGCTGCTTTAGCTTTTATGATATGAGACGTGCTGCAGTAACAGAACAGGATGTTCCACTGTGAGAAGCAAAGACTTCACAGCATGACGCACACATCATTTTAGGAGATCGACATCAAAGTTATACCTCCCATTTATAACTCATTGTTACCATGCTTTCAAGAGCATGGATGCATTTTTTTTCCCAAGCATGCAGTTATACCATACCTGTTTTGGGGTCAACGGAGAAATATGGCTGTCCTTGTAGGATACTGTAGACTATTCTGGCACTGTTTCCATAGGTGGGGTCGTCTGCATCGGTTGCTGTGACTTGCAACACAGATGTGCCTTAAAAAACAAACAAACAAACAAACAAAAGAAAAACACCAGCATATTATTCTTGTTGTTTCTTTAAAAGGTTCACAAATGTTAATGCAATTATGAGTTACGGCTACTTTCAGCTGCTTCTTTGCCACAAGGCGTCACCACAGCGGGTAGCTCGGGTAGCTCCACATATTTGATTTGGCAGTTTTATCTATGATGACCTTCCTGCCACAACCCAAGCTATAACTGTGCAATTGTTTGTTTGTTTTTTTAACAAACAGATTCATGTAAAAAAATAATTTCTATGCAAAATAATAATAATAGTAATTTGAATATGGGATAACAGTGCTAGATTCAGAATGATATTTAAAATGCTGGGCATCTCTTGACTTTATCCAATGAGCTGAGGTGCAACGAAAACTACATTTCATATTTACAACTGCCCTCTGCGCAAAACCATCTTTCTAGAAAAATAAATAAATTCTGAACTAATGTTGCAATAAATAAAGAAATGAAACTAAATTGAAAAAAATCTTGCCTGCAGTATCCATGAGTTATGTCATGTCATGTAAAAAGATCATTTGTGTTTCCGATTATGCTTAAATGGGAAAAATTGATTTTTTTATTTTTTGTTATTTAGAAATTAAACACTTGGAGTGTTACTCATTACAAGGTTCATTAACTCATTATAATTACTTGATGAGTAGACTGTAATTGGACTACAGGCTAAAACATTATGTATGTACACGTATGTGTATTTAGATACATGGATGGAGAGGTAGATATAGAGGCATGCAGATAGATAAAGTATAAATATCTTAAGGCCTGTTAATCTTCTGGACACTTGCTTTCTTGTGCTCCTTAGAGAATTAAACTATATTAAACAAGGAAACTGAAAAAGGGAAACTCACTCTACTGTGTCCCACCAAATATGATTTATTTTTTCCTTGGAATCCTGCTGGAGCCGAGTAAAATGCCAGCCATAATGAAGCGTGTACCTCACAGTATGCTTGTGTACTCTCAGCCTCGCAGCGAAAATTGTGCCGGGAATTATTTGGACTTCATCACCTCTGGGATTGCTCTGGAAGCTCAACTGGTTCTAAATCATCTGTCAATTAAAACTTATTAGAACATGATTTAACTGACGGACCTTAGCTTGTTCCGTGTTACAGGCATAAGCAACGTCTCTATAAATCGTAGCAGAAACGACAAAACAGCTTTACTCTGCTTTCTATTTGGTGTTTGCGTGTATGTGTGTGGGTATTGTTTTGCTATAATATCCCAGGAGAGACTTTAAACTGACTGCAAACGGAGCTGTGCTGACTGGTCCAGACTGCGTTTTTTGAGGGTAAAGACTTCATTTCAGGATCATGTTTAGAATTAATGTTCAGGTTAGACTCTAATTTATGATGGTTAAGGTAGGGTTAAGGGGCTAAAGGCTGCGTTATATGAGTGAGTGTCCCCACAGGGATAGCATATATAATGTTTTTGTGTGTACGGCTGCTGGAAGAGGCGGTAACAGGTTCGTGTTAATGCATATTCTGGGTGATAATGCACTCATTATGCTGCCCTAATACACTGTACAGTGTGCTTGGCTTTGCTCACAATGCACTTCAACTCAAGTGTTCAAGTACTCAGTGTATATATGTACCGTATATTTACAGTTATTAACTTGATGAGTTCTACATTAAAAGGTCTGATTGTACTCAGTAGAAAATGAACACTTAAATCTCACTTCTAAAAGAACAGAGAAGTTAAACGGAAATCTGTTTTTTTTTCAGGACTTTTAAGGTCACTGTACCTTCATTTCATGTTGCAGTCTTCCTAGGGATTAACACTTTTACACCACAAATAGCTGGTGGCTGCTTGAACATCATGTCTTACACAACCACTTAAACTAAAGTGGAGGCTGGAAACTTTTACCAGCTGAACTATGGAGAACATTGCTTAACCTAAACCCTGTTTACAATTTTTACATCTTATTTCATTACGTTATTTAAAGATTTTAGCAATGTTTTTGTCATACGGGACAACATAAATTAACTTTAAAGGGATAAAGGCTTGTCTGACTGTGAAACTGGATAATGAGGTTAACAGTAGATTTTCTCACAACCTGAGTCAAGTCTCTTGTGTTTGCTTCTTTCCCAGTTTGGGATAAATTAACTTGAAATGTGAAAGCAAAAACAACATGTGCTACAAGTACATTAGAACAAAATGTATCTGTGCTTTCTGATAGATAACAGCATCTACTGGAAATAACAAGAGATAAAAAAAATAAGTCAAGTGTGTGCAACCATTAAATTTTATTATGCTTATTAAGAGTTTAAGACTTACCTGATTGTGAGATTCTGCTTAACATTCTTATCAATAACATTTATATTCCCAATAACACTCATTTAATCTAAACTATTCATTTAAACAGGGGGCTATCCAAGCCTTTGGGTTTTGAAACCACTAACTTTTACCTTTAAAGAAAAGAGCAACTATAACTCCATCTCAAGTGGGAGAGATAAAGCAGGAAATTGATACTCCTTTCATCTTGTACTCAAAATATAACTGTTCAATTAAATAAAAGGAATGAAACAGTCGGACAACCTGGCGCATGCCCAACTGATCAATTTAGACAGGAAAAAGAACATCACAACCAATTAGTTGCTATACTCCAAGACAGCCCTTTCCCACACTTGGGAGCTCCAGTATTGACAAATGCAGGGGGATTAGTGCTTTAGAGTGTGATGACAGTTGATTGTTACAGCCGATTTGATGCTGCAGATGCCAAACCAAAGAGGAATCACTTTAATGGACATGAGCAAAAGAGGGGGTGGGAAAAAAAGGCTAATTATTTTCCTCTTCACAGTCCTTGATTTCCTCCCTTGGGTCATCAATGGTGATTGATTCTTATTGTGTAACCGATGATGAAGTTTGCAGCGAACATGGAAACTTTAGAATAAGAAGCCTTGTTAGAACTAAACTAAGGATGCCAATACAGAAATTAGTGCCGTTTTCATTTGTGCTGACGAATACAGCAACTGCTGCATCTTTTAATCACGACTGTTTCATGTGGAGTTTAAACCGTGTGTAAGAGGAAGACTCTCCCTTTCATGTACCTAAAACTGGACCCAAAAACCTAATGATAGTCTCTAAACAAGGTATCACAGCATACAGTGCTAAAGCACACTCTCAAAAGAGATTAAGGCGTGCTCCTGACACTTCTGAGAAAGAAATATACTGACTAGAAATATATGTTCATGAGCCCTGCCATGAATAATCATGAACACAACCAGGAAGATATTGACTGTTTATAAAGAGGGAGCGTACAGGTCTGTTGGGGTTTGCATATTTAATTTCTTTTATCACATTTCCATCTCGCTCCTGCATGGAGCTGATGAAGTTATTAATTTTCTGGTTAAAGAATTTCTGCTTCTTTCCAGTAACTCAGGAGATTCCTTTAGACAGATGGATAGAAATGGAATGTTTTCAACAAACTGTCAGCGCCAAGAATTTACTATCACATTGTATACCGAGTTAAATTGCTCTGACAGCAGTTTGGCCACCGTTTGGACAACCTACATATTTTGAAAGAGCGCTGTGAAATATTAGAGTAACGTTTTTGAGCTATTGTGTCGTGAGGCAGAATCCACTGGACTGAGAAAATGGTGGCTATTGTTCACACAACCTAAAAACAGAACAAGAGAGTAAAGAAATACAACATAAATGTTTGCCACAAGATGCTATGCGTATGAGACGCTGTCTCGGTGGAGGTGGATAAAGGCTTTACTTTTCTCCATGATATGGAAGACTTCACTGTCTCGATGGCGGGGATTGCTGCAGAGCCACTATTGAGTGCTTTATAAAGACCTGCCCACCAGGGACGGAAACCATCGCAGCAACCAGAAAACAAAGATGAGAAAGAGGACTTTGCTGGCTTACAGAACATCAAACATTCTGGAGAACATTATCGCAGAGGACGAACCAGAATGCTGCACAGGGTAATGACATATTTGATAGTGGTTCTTCACACTTATATCTTTAAATCCATCTTGTTGGAGCTTTGGGTTGTACTTTAGTGTGTAAAGTCAAAGCTCTAACTGTAATTTATTGTTTTGTTTTACGTTTTTTTTTTTTTTAAGATGATGGATTAAAAAGGATTATAAACATGAAGAAGATTTGAAAAGCAACAAAAGTTTTTCATCTCTCAAACCATTCAAATGGAGGCTTACTGCTATTGGCAATAGAGAACAATCACTTGTAGGTCCAGTATATTTTGAAGAGCTACTCACCCACTTCAGACATCTCAGGCACCAAAGCTACAAAGGGTCCATCTGGAAATTTGGGTGCATTGTCATTGATGTCTTGTACTTTGATGATGAATTCTGACTTTGGTTCCAGGGCCTCCTCTGTGTTACGGTCCAATGCTTGCGCATGGAGGACATAATGTGTTTTCCGTTCCCGATCCAAGCTCTTAGTGGCATGAATATCCCCTGTCACTTCATCGATGATAAATATAGTCCCAGCTCCTTCGCCGCTCAGAATGTACCTGACAGATCCATCACCTTTGTCTGAGTTTGAGTGAAGCTGGAATGAAAAACAGACAAAGTGTGTGTGAATGTCAAATTTCTTCTTAACAACTGCAAAATACCTGCAAGATAAAATTACTAAGGCGCACTTTGATAACTATGGCGCTGACTTGTTAATGAAATGGTTGTTGATTAAAGTCTGTTTTAAGCTTTTCTCATTTTAATTACAACTTCATCATGAAACTAATTGGAATATCTGCAGATTTTGGTCTTGGAAATCATCTGCAGATAAACTGATAAAATATTGTTAAAAAATATTAAAATTAGTAATAAAATTGTAACATCTAACTTGAAAATCCTATCTCTGGCTCGTGCTAAAGCAATGCATCCTTGGAGATTGAAGTTTTTTGGGGACAATCCTTCCAAAGCTGCTCTTCTTTCTCACCAGGGGAGAGAAGAAGAGAAGACCAAGCCACTTTTTAAGCCATAATTGTTACCAAAGGGGTTAAGATTTTTATCCCCGCAGCTCAGCAGGCCGTTAGATATGAATAATATTTTACTATTTTGCAGAATGTCAAAAGAAGGATACAATAGTATTAAGATTAAGATTTGAACAATTTATTTTTTTCATCTTTAAGCAATAAAAAAGCATCTTGTTTGAGGCAAGATTTAGTCTATGGAGACACATAGATGTAGGCACATATGCACTGAACAAATAATTTATATTAGTTGTAAAGACTAAATAGTAAGCAGCACAACACAAAAGTTGAAACAACATACAAACTGATATTTTCAGTGGATCAGTGGAAGAGATTTATCATATTAACTATTTTTAGCTGAGAAGTAATAAATCACAGTCACAGTTCTGTTGAATGACAATTAGCAGCATCTGTCATAGCACTAAATTTTCACAGTCACCAACAGTTCCTAACAGAGGACCACAGAGGGTAAATCATCGACACGCTAAAGAAAAAACATTAAAAAAATCAGTATTTATTAAAAAAAATGCAAACACAGACAAGGAACAAGCTGGGACTCGTTTGACTCATTTGATTTGCAGGGGTGCAGCAGCAGTGTTTCCAGGGAGACACAAGTCTAAGCCTTAGATGCCTAAACTAGTTTGTCAACAAATAACCTTCCCCACTGACATATCGACTTTGGGCTCAGCGATATGAAACTTAAAAACACTGAATGCAATAAAGAATTTCCTCAGTGCTTTGTCAGCTTAAGAATATCAACCTTTTTGTCCTTGACATGGATCAGACTCTCCCAAATTCAGTTTGACAAGGACCAAATGATGATAATGTACAGTATATACAGTATATATAATCCAAACCCAAGCCAAATAAGGTAGAAAAACCTCTGCATAGCACACACTCTCAAACCATAGCAATTAGACCCATTTCCTAGATGAGATAAAGAAGCAGTAAGGCTCTCATAGAAACACTGGAGCAGCATTACTGTGAAGCAGTTGCTTTTGCATTAGCAAAAGACATTAATGAGAACTTTACACCAATGGAACATAACTGGTACAAGTATTTAGCTTTCTGGCTGTATCATTTTACAAAGTAAGATTCACAAAGGCCTATACTGAAAATCATTTGACAAAAAATTGTTTATTTCTATAAATAATTAAAGTGATTATTTTTAGTGTATATGAAAGTCTTGGTAATGTGCTATCAAGGATTTTTAATAAGTGGCCAGCTAGCAGCTTTGATTTTATTGTGGGGGGGAAGAAAAAGAACTGGTGCAGCGTCTGAATTAGGACACAGCTAAAATGTTTTGAAGTGCAGAACTGAAGACAAGACAGCCCATTTTCAAAGTAACCTAAATATAGTAGCAATTCATCTTACCATTCAATTCATTGAGCGCATTTAGGAGTGCACTCGTTATTGACTAAGACTCATCATATTGTGTCTTTTTTGTGTTTGCTTTTTGTTTTTTGCACCACAAGAAAAGCTGTATAACCTCCCTGTAACATGCAATAGGACATGTGATGTTAAAGCGCTGCTCTATTTTCACTTTCAAGTGAGTAAAAGAAAAGCTGAATTAGAATAACAAAGAAGGACACATGGTCTAAAATGTACAACCGCTATAGAATACACAGAGTTATTTAACATGTCCTCAGCAGAGGTTCTCTGGCCACATCTAATCAAAACCTGGACTAGCAAATAAATGACTAATTAGAAAACTGCTGCTGATTGCAGCCTGACTCTTAATGAGAGCTGACTGTCCTTTCTGTGGTAAATATCAAGCCTGTAATTAGATAAGCAGTCAAAGATCCTGTTGAATTAGGTAGTTAATCAGCTTCTTGATTATACTAATATGAACCTACAAAGCAAGAAATCAGGATGTTTCCACATAGTAATGGCAGTATAGGACAAGTTAGTTTTTAGACTTGATTTGACCCACTTTTAATTCAGTTCCAGCAATTTAGAAATATTAGCTTCAAGTGTTGGCTGTAGAAGGATAATCGATTCACCCAATATATTAAATAATTCAAACATAGAGAATTTCAGATATTACTTAACAGTTCAATTCTATATCTTCTACATGCACGTATTCGCTTCTGTCAAGCAGCACTCTGCTCCAGCTCATAAACAATTTTGCCTCCAGTCAGACTGCTAATTTAGCCATTGACTTGTTTTGAAGGAGTCAATATATTATGCTTGGCAAAAGCACAAACCAATGATGCACATGGTGATGATTACCTTCCAAAATCTATGGATGATGAATGATTGTTAACAGGTTGCGGGTCATTACATAAACACCATAGGCTCAAAGTACAGCAGCTGAGAATAAAACAATAAGACAATGAATGTTTAAATCAAAGGAGTTTAATGAGCAATAAGAATGCCTGCTCAGTATGTTAAGTGGTCTTGACTCATCTTCATGATAGAAATGTAGCACATGCAATGCCTTTGATAAATATTCTGTCCATTTTGATCATCAACATGTTCAAGCTCGCCAACCATCTCTGCTAACAAATATGGTCTCTTCAGCATTTTTAGAGTTTCTCTATTCCATTTACCTTGCTGCCTTAAAAGACACGGTTCTGCTATAAAAAGTAAATTACAACCATACGTGTTCAGCAAAATACAACTGAGGTAAATAGGTAAATTCTCCCTTCATTATATTTAATATTTCAGAGTTTATAACATTTACTCATCTGCCATTTTTTTGCATCTGTTCAACTGTGTGTTAATGCAAGTTGATTTCCAGCTTATCCCATGGCAGCAATTCAATGCATTTAAGAATGTAGACATAGTCAACATGACGTGCTAAAGTTCAACCTGAGCATCGGAATAAGGAAGAAAGTGGATTTACATAACTTTGAATGTGGCATGGTTGTTTGTGCCAGTGTTTATGGAGAATGGTCTGAAAAGGAGAACATATCCAGTGTATGGCAGTTTTTTGTTGATGCCAGAGGTCACAGGAGAACAGCCAAACTGCTTTCAGCAGATAGAAAGGCAACAGTGAATAATACACAACTTGTTAAACTAAAATATGCAGAAACGCTTCTCTGAAGCACGGGAGCTACAGTTGTAGAAAACCACACCATGCGCCACTCCTGTCAAATTAGAACTGGAAACAATTTGCAAAGATTGAAAAAAAATGTCGCCTGGTCTGACAAGTCTTGATTTCTGCTGCAACTTTTGGATGATAGGGTCAGAACTTGGCATAAACGACATGAAAGCATGGATCCATCCTTCTGTGCATCAACAGTTCAGGCTAACAGTGGTGGTATAATGTTGCAGGGGATAATTTCTTGGCTCACTCTGAGCTCCTTATTCCCTACTAAACAATATTTTAAACACTACAGCCTACCTGAGTATTGTTGCTGACCGTGTCAGCATTCTGACAGCTGCTTCTAACAAGATAAAAGACCATGTCCCAAAGCTCAAATCTTCTCTAACTTGTTTCTTGAACATGACAATGAGTTCACAAATACCCTCCACAGTCATCAGCTCTCACTCTAGTAGAGCACCTTTGGGATGTGGTGGAAGAGTAGACTTGCATTATGGATGTTCAGCCAACAAATCACAGCAACTGCGTGACATTATCGTGTCACAATAGACCTGAATCTCTAAAAAATGTTTCCAACACCTTTGAATCGGTACCAAAAAGAATGAAAACAGTTCAGAAGACGAGCTGGAATTAGCAAGGTGTACAGGGAGTGCAGAATTATTAGGCAAATGAGTATTTTGTCCACATCATCCTCTTCATGCATGTTGTCTTACTCCAAGCTGTATAGGCTCGAAAGCCTACTACCAATTAAGCATATTAGGTGATGTGCATCTCTGTAATGAGAAGGGTGTGGTCTAATGACATCAACACCCTATATCAGGTGTGCATAATTATTAGGCAACTTCCTTTCCTTTGGCAAAATGGGTCAAAAGAAGGACTTGACAGGCTCAGAAAAGTCAAAAATAGTGAGATATCTTGCAGAGGGATGCAGCAATCTTAAAATTGCAAAGCTTCTGAAGTGTGATCATCGAACAATCAAGCATTTCATTCAAAATAGTCAACAGGGTCGCAAGAAGCGTGTGGAAAAACCAAGGCGCAAAATAACTGCCCATGAACTGAGAAAAGTCAAGCGTGCAGCTGCCAAGATGCCACTTGCCACCAGTTTGGCCATATTTCAGAGCT
Organism: Oreochromis aureus; assembly: GCF_013358895.1. Lineage (NCBI taxonomy): Eukaryota > Metazoa > Chordata > Actinopteri > Cichliformes > Cichlidae > Oreochromis > Oreochromis aureus. The sequence goes on from NC_052950.1 coordinate 26,712,420, forward strand.
GCAACATCACTGGAGTGCCCAAAAGCACAAGGTGTGCAATACTCAGAGACATGGCCAAGGTAAGAAAGGCTGAAAGACGACCACCACTGAACAAGACACACAAGCTGAAACGTCAAGACTGGGCCAAGAAATATCTCAAGACTGATTTTTCTAAGGTTTTATGGACTGATGAAATGAGAGTGAGTCTTGATGGGCCAGATGGATGGGCCCGTGGCTGGATTGGTAAAGGGCAGAGAGCTCCAGTCCGACTCAGACGCCAGCAAGGTGGAGGTGGAGTACTGGTTTGGGCTGGTATCATCAAAGATGAGCTTGTGGGGCCTTTTCGGGTTGAGGATGGAGTCAAGCTCAACTCCCAGTCCTACTGCCAGTTTCTGGAAGACACCTTCTTCAAGCAGTGGTACAGGAAGAAGTCTGCATCCTTCAAGAAAAACATGATTTTCATGCAGGACAATGCTCCATCACACGCGTCCAAGTACTCCACAGCGTGGCTGGCAAGAAAGGGTATAAAAGAAGAAAAACTAATGACATGGCCTCCTTGTTCACCTGATCTGAACCCATTGAGAACCTGTGGTCCATCATCAAATGTGAGATTTACAAGGAGGAAAACAGTACACCTCTCTGAACAGTGTCTGGGAGGCTGTGGTTGCTGCTGCACGCAATGTTGATGGTGAACAGATCAAAACACTGACAGAATCCATGGATGGCAGGCTTTTGAGTGTCCTTGCAAAGAAAGGTGGCTATATTGGTCACTGATTTGTTTTTGTTTGGTTTTGAATGTCAGAAATGTATATTTGTGAATGTGGAGATGTTATATTGGTTTCACTGGTAAAAATAAATAATTGAAATGGGTATATATTTGTTTTTGTTAAGTTGCCTAATAATTATGCACAGTAATAGTCACCTGCACACACAGATATCCCCTAAAATAGCTAAAACTAAAACAAACTAAAAACTACTTCAAAAACATTCAGCTTTGATATTAATGTGTTTTTTGGGTTCATTGAGAACATGGTTGTTCAATAATAAAATTATTCCTCAAAAATACAACTTGCCTAATAATTCTGCACTCCCTGTATGTATTAAAGTGACAGAAGGTGTGAGTGGACTTGATCCTTATGTGAAAAGATCAGCTTTTCAAATGTATTCATGTTCAAAAATACGTGAGGAATGAAAGTCCCCTCCCTTCATTTTTGTAGTGTCAGTTGATTTGGGTGAATTCTGGGTGAATCTAAACATTGGTGTAGGTAACCATCCATTAAACCATAAACAGAAATAAATAGTCTCTAAACATAGAGGTGAACTTTTTTCCCTAAATATTTTTTTCCCTTCCAGGCCACAAGTGATCCACATCACCCAACTGTCGAGTAATTTTACAAAATTCGCTTATTTTGGTGTTTAAATCAACATTATTTTAAAAAGTTTGATAACCTATTTAATCGTAAATACCGTGAAACTTAATAGACTCTACCCTGACTGTACCCTGACTTTACCACTGTCCCTATATGGTCCCCATCACTGCTATTAAGGGGGACATTTATACTTCACATATTTCCTCTCCTAACTGTACCAAAACAAGCTTGTGGCAATTTTCTGTCACACTATTTTGAAAACTAGGCTTTATTTCTCTGCAGTGGGTGCTTCCACTACAGTCCGCCTTCAGTGTTGGAATATTTTATTTATACTTCATTAATTTTGATCACACAGAAAATTTCATGACATCCTGCCTTAATGCAATTAGTGTCAATTTTGTTAAACCACAGAGCGGGCTTGATGTGAGCTTAGCATACATCAAGACCACGTGTGGCAATCCAGAAGATGGGGGATTGAAAATGATGGCAATGTCCAAGTCTTGCAGTAAATAATAAATGAAAATGCATGACAATCTTTCACAAATGCTGCCAGGAAAGGTCCAAGAATTTATGAGGAAGGTGAAATATAACCTCCAAACCTTGTTGTTTTGTCATCTCTGCACAAAATCTTTGAGGAATTCTTTTCATCCACAGGCCATCAAAACAGGGGATTGTGTTTATCTCTCTGCCTCTACTGTTGACTATATTAAAGACTAGTCGAATAGATGATTGGCATGTGGCTGGCAGCTGGAAATGCATTTCTGAGGAGTTTAAAGAGATCAACAGAGTCTGGAGCTCTAAAGCTGCATAGCGAAAACACTCCAATGTCAAAGAAAACCAACCTTGTGCTTTCATCATATGCCCACAGGAGCAACCCGGTATCTATACTGTATCTTCACTTTCTTTTGTCAACACGCTGTACATTTTCACAGTTTGGACTACGTAGACTCATTCTTGAGAGTGGCTTGCAACTGTTTGTGTTCACAAGCTAATTGGTACTCAGAGCCAACCAGTTTACTTTTGGTACTGTCAAGCCAATTACAGGAAGAGAAGAGATTTGAGGAAGAGAGGAATCCTCCAACCTGAAAGAAATCTGCCGCTAGAACATAAGTTCTGCAACATTAAACATGGATTTTACTCTTTGTAGTCATGCTGGAAAACATAATAAAGTTAATGGGTCAGACGTAATCAAACTAAAGCTGTAACTTATGATTACAGTAACAGAATCGCCCATTTAGTCTGTCAGAGTTGATGACAAATAGAAATTCTCAAATTACAAATTATGAGTTAGTAAAGCATAATGTGAAAAATTGCACCCGCAAATTACAATAACCGAGCAGCACACGAACAATTTCTTCTACACCTGCATATCCTTCGCACATTTTTAACATTTAACCAGGAAACATATCTGAAATGTGTTTTCCACGAGTGTCTTGGGATGAGACAGGCAGCATAATCTTGGCATATTTTTTGATGGTGGGAGAAACCACGGCGCCCTGTGTAACTCATGCAATCCTGGGTAGCATATAAATGCTCCACACTGACGAGCCCTGTCAGATTACCAGCTGACAACCAACCTTCAAAAGGGTTCTCATTAACAACTGATCAAAATAATCAAATAGTATAGTATTTCTGTAGTATTTATACAGTGCAATAATTATCTTTTCATTTCTTTTGCTTATTTTTTATTTGTTTTTGTTGTACTATAAGATTGCTGTCTTGATTTATAGCTGGTTTAATTATATTTATTGTAGTTAATCTTGTACTATGTGCAATTCTTGTGGTTTATTTATTAAATCTGTAAGAGTAGAATTAATTAATAAGAGGGTCACACAGTTATATAGCCTTGTAAATGTGGTTTCATACTTTACCCTCCCTGTAAAAGGGCCCTGTCTAACAAACTCTGCGGTAATATGTGGACAGCACCTGTCTTTCTATGTAGATGTCCCTGAACACACCATGGCAAAGCTCAGCTGAAGTAATCAGCTGATTTGGCATATCTGGTCTGGGGAGCCAGGATAAAAGCCACTCCAGCTCATTTAGCCTTCTCTCTCCCTCTGTGGCTTTCCATCTGCGACTGTTCATTCTTTGGTGATTTAATTTAGTTCATGCTCCAAAATGCCCCACAACTCACCATGCTCACATACATACACTAATACATACATACTAATACTTCTGATTAGGACGTGCCACATTTAAACTGATTTTTTATCTGTGTTCAAAGAAATTGTGTACCCAAAAATGTTATTACAACAAAACTAATTTGTAACATTTATTATTATTATTATTATTATTATTATTATTATTGTTATTGTTATTGTTATTGTTATTATTGTTATCATCATCTGCTATAATAATTAAGTTACTGGACCCCCTCTTGATATCTAATTTAAAATGGGTGAAAAAAAAAAAACAGTTAAGTCTAAAATGTTTCATAACTTCACGTAAATTAACCAGGAGAGCTTTAAAAATTCATTAAGTAACACTGGCACCAGGGCCTCAGTATTTACAGTCAATAAATAAAACCACTGCTATGTTTAAACTGTGCAAAGAACCATTTCATAAACAAATGTGTGATCCCTCAATAATTTATTACCTGAATTTACTTATAGTCTGAAAACCAACAACAACAAAAAAGCTCATAAAATAAACACAATTAAATGCAAGAATTTTAAAAGATGCAAAGAATACAAAATCCTAGCTGAAAGGCTTAAATGTACATTTTTCTTTTAAAATATTTTGATAGGGAACTCTCCGCACTTCATGAGAGAGTCTCATCTTTCATAATAGTAGCTGTCCCACAACTGCAACATTTCTACAAAACAGTGATTATGCCTTAGTTTAATATTTGTTATATAACAGCAGTCACTTTGTGATTTGGCACTATATAAATGAAAATTGAAAATTGAAATTCACATCCACTTTGGTGTCAAACTTTTTTGGACTTGAGCCACAGTCCATGTCTCAGGGGATATGGCATCCAATACCTTGGTTATTGCAGCCAAAGCCTTGCTTTCTTTCCCTAAAAAAATGAAGAAAAAACAAAACAAAACACATTGGCACTCCAAAGGAAATTTGTGACTTTTGAAGGTCCTGACACTATAGATTAATTTTCTTCAAACAGCAGTTCTCCTCTTTTTGGTATAGCTGTCAGGGTTGTCTCTTATGAGAAGATTATAACTTTCTCTATGAAAAACCTTCAGGTAAACAAGCTTCCCTGTATAAATATATGTGGTGTGCAGTATGTAGTATGTTTTGTATTCTCTAACGTTTCAATGGTGGTAAGAACAAAAATGGCTGGTGTGCATTCTCCATCTGAAGGTAATTTTCCGTGTGTACTTGTCTTGTCCTCGGGGTAAGAACAGTTTTGTGCACGTTATAGTGACTGACCCAATCAGTGTCAATGCAGTGTCAAGTCCCAGTCTGTGTCTGCGCTGCTGATTAAAACTCAGTATAAGTATCAATCTGCAGTTGGTGTGAAAAATGTAAATGAAATCGACATTGTCTGCCCAGTTATCAAGCCTAACCTGGCAAGCATGCTCTGTCAAAACTTTCGGGTGAAGGTTGTGCTTTAGAAATGTAATTTCAAAGGTACAAGTAAGTAGACATGAAAGACTTGGGAGACTAGCTGACTCACAGGGTACAGTGAGCCAAAGACATTTTTACACCAAACGGATGTGAATACAAATTTGACAGATTCAGATTTCACAGCTGAAAGATATTAAATCCTTTGTTTCATCATGAGAAAGAAAAGCATCAAAACCACATATCCCTAAGCTTGAACCATCAAATATTAAATTAGGAATTTTCTGCCAACTGATCATCCAATGTATTAACAGATCATTTTACTACTAAAAGGGACATTATCGAGGTGCTTTTTAGTCCCCTATATAGCTATTTTGCAACCAACAACATACAGAAAACAAACGGTTCTAAATGAAATGGCAAAAAAATTATAGGTAAAGATTAAAAGTCTCAATTTATGAAATATTGGAACATGAACTATTAAAGCATTAAGCTGTGGCTTAGACATAACCACCATGCCAACAATTCTCTTCCTTCCATTCTTCTCTGCTGAAGAAAGAGAGCTGAATGACTGCCTGGTTCTGCAGCAATCAGGCAAAAGGCTTAGAAGCGGGGTGCAATTCAAACTGGCATAACTCTTCTCCCATTACAGGTAGAGACAGGAAAATTACTTAAAGCCTGCCTGTGAACTTAAATGGAGTGTGCAAATATCAACTTCCTTTAAAAAAAAAAAGCAGCACATGACATGTAACAGAATCTTAACAATTACATCAGACTAGCTGCGATACGCTCTACTGAGTGCCATCCTGATACATTATTAGTGGCTACGCAGTTTGACCTTCATCCGTTTCCCCCCTTATACTTCTTTTCTCTCCTTCACTAGATCTATCCCTTTCATTGTACAAAGCCTGATAATGTATGTGTCTCGTTGGATTGCATTATTGGTGAATGCCCTTTCTAATGATTTCGTAGTATTCAGTGTACAGATCCACATAATGTATGTGCCTAGCTTGTCTTGTTTTCTCTATGCTTGTTTAAAGGAAGCCACTATGCAGCTGATATGTCCAATCAATATGAACTGAGTGAAGGAGAATGTTTCCCATGCAGACGGAAAACGAAGTGTGTAAAATACTCGATCAGATTTCATACTACATGTCAAATACAACCTTTTTCCAGAAATGAATCTTATCCTATTTCTAACTGGTTTTCCAGAAAGCTAACGTTCAGTCGCATGTTAATTTTATGACCAGCTAAATCAGCCTGGGGACTAGTGGGACACAAAGCAGCGAGTCCATAATTCTAGGTCAACATCTTTGTTTACCAGTGTATGTGCACTGTCATAGTTTCACAACTCCGTTAATCAGAAAAGCACTAGACAAAGAATAGACACATTTAGTTCATGCTGTTTCTGAAACATTGCTTTGATGTTGAAAGAAGGTCTTTCTAAAGCATGCACAGGAGTTGAAGGTGAGAGTCACACCCAAGAACATTTATTTCATCAACAATGTGCATGGCAAGTGGGGTGAGGGTGGGGGCTTGGAAAGGAAAGAGAAATGAGGAGGCTATGCACCCTTGCTGATAATCAATGTCTTGGCTTCATATTTGCAATTAGTGAAGGGGATGGGTTTGTTTTTGATTAAATCGCGGCTCTTATGCTCCACTCAAGAGGACTTAATCACTTTTTATGTGGGTGTGCTTGATTGTCTGATTTTGACCATGCTCCCTCCCAATCAACTCTTCTGAGCACCCCCTTCTATTCAATTGATTTGTAACAGTCACAGTAAACCCTGATGATGAAGCACCCGCCTAATGACCATACATCAAGAGGTGGTGATGAGGGGCGTGCTGAAGACATGCCGTTGATGCACATCGCGGATCCGCCCTAATAGTTGTCTCTATTTTGACATCTGGGGGGAAACGGAATGAGTCGTTGTCTTCGCAGAAGGATGGTTGACTTCTTGATATACAGTAATAAGATTATCAGTGTCCCGGAAGCAACTCTGACACTAATTTAACAGCTCTGCCTCTAACCGCTGCTAAATTTGATATTTGAATGAGAGAAATGAAACTGTGAGCACATCAGCTGTTGAAAACTTGAAGCCTCTGCCTCATAGTCAGTCATAGTGAGTGAAGGCAAATGGTTGAGGCTCCAAGTATCTAAATTGTGCTAATATTGTTGAGTGCTTCAGGAAAAAGAGGAGGGAGTGCACCTTGAAAATAAGGCTTGTCTGCATAGTTATATCATTTTCTGAAGTGTAATTTACTTAACCCAGCTTACGCTTTTTAATTGTTCTCTTTTGTCAAAGAGTAATTGGGTTGCGTTTAGAATATATAAAAACATATTGATCAGCTTTTCCAAATGAAGACTGATGATCATAATAAATCATTTGATTGCTTTAAACTTAATTTTGTGTTCATACAACATGGTCATCATGCAAAAGTTGGTTGTATACTCATACCCAAAGTTTTTTAATAAGGTTTTCATTTTATTTTGTTTTGACTTTTTCTTTTCAACGTAGTTTAGTTTGTGTTAGTTTCAAGACTAGTTTCAGTGTTAGTTTGAATCTTAATGTATGGAGGATATATGCCAACATTTAGGGACATGTGCACAGGTATTACAATCACACATTTTGAAAGCAGCTGAGTGTTACTCTTGTAGACATCCAAAGTCTCAGCGAACATATCCACCAGCTAAATTACAATAACTTTTTTTTTTACAAATATTACAGTAACAATAATATTTCCTGTTATATTTTTGTTATAATTGTTATTTTTAGGTGTTTCAGTTTGTTTTAACCTTTAAATATCTTTTTTTTCACATGTCGTTTTAGTCAACTATAATAACCTTGCTAATAGCTAACCTAACTGATGCTGAAATTATTTGTTAATCATTATTATTTTATTATTAATAATAAAAAAGTACACCAATTACTCTGTTTGGGTTTCATTCTTAATCAAATTTTTGTGTCTGAACTCAAACTTGTAATTTTTCTTCTTTATAATTATGGGCTCTCCCATTGCTAGTTTTTTTTTTTTTTTTTTTCTGTGTGTTTTTTCCTAGTCTGTTATCATTTATTACTTTTAAAATCTAATAAGTCTTATTTATTTATCAATGTCAGTTTAAGTTCCCTCACTGTTTCCTTGTCTGTTGCTATTGCTCCCATTTTCCTACATTTTTTTTTTTTTACATTTTCCATCTACTTCTAATTACTTCCCGTGTTACTTTAAAGGTTAGCTCTCGTTCGTATCCTGAGATTCCTCCCCTGATTTTTTTTTCACCTGCGTTAATTGCTTTCACCTGTGTCTCATTCCCCTCCTGTTTGTCATCCCCCAATCTGCCCTGAGAGTATAAATAGTCTTGTCTTCCTCTTTGTCAGCTCATTTGTCTGTGCTCCCTGTTGTGCTAAATCTGTTTTGTGCAGCCCTCTTTGTTCCTTTTTTTTTTTTAAATTCCAAGGCTTTTGTGTTTCTGGATTCCTATTTTATCTAATCATTTGGACTTTGATAATTTTGGATGTTTTACTAACTGTGCTTTTGCTTTCCTGTTTTCCTAGACTTTTAGTTTTTTAGACTCTAAATTGGCCAATAAAGAGCTTGCTTTTGTTTATCGTCTGCCTTTATGTCCTGCATTTGGATCCTCTCTCCTCTGCAACCCTCATTCTATGACACTTTCTGCCAGTCAGTGTTTGCAAACTCTGATAAATTTAAAAAACAAACCTCATAAAGTGAAATCATTGTCAGACTATAGCGAGTTGTTTAGAATGCATTTTGACAAATGTCTTTACCATTTTGCTCTCCGCATGTTTACCTGCAGAGAAGCAAAACCTGAGGCCTACGCTGGAAAGCAATTTCAGCATACCCACAGAATCTGTATGATTTCTGTATTCACTTACCCTGATGCCTGCAGTCAGAACAAGCAGTCACATGAATCTAAGTCAGCCCAGGCTTTAACCTGCATGTTCACACAAAAGTGAACGATTACTATTGTCCTGTAAACAGAGCAGCTGATTTTAATTTTAAGGATAATTTAAATACAATACAAACAAAAAGCAACACAAAAGTGTGTGTGTGTGTGTGTGTGTGTGTGTGTGTGTGTGTGTGTGTGTGTGTGTGTGTGTGTGTGTGTGTTGATATAATAATAAACCTGAACCTATTTGAAGCCAGGAGCAAAACTGGTAAAAATGCTGACACTGTAAGCAACAGACTTATCATAATCGACTATTTTATTAAATTTTATTAAATAAGTTACCTGCTCGGGGTGAAATATTGCCTTATAGTACAGGCTTCTGCTCAAACATGATTGGTAAATAAAACCAGCACCTTGTTCAACAAAGAGTCTAACTTAAGATGCTGCGTTAACCAGATTTGGTTCAAACAGCTGTGAATGTGTTCGACCGGAGTTAAGTGCATCCATGACTAATGAGGAAAAAAAAGGATCATTATCAATGGAGCTTAGATGCCTATATTCACCATGGCAACTTGTAAATAAACAGCAACGCCTTAATTTTTAATCCAGTTGAGTGAGGAATATGAATCCGTGTCGGTGTGGATGATGATGTCCTTTTACTCAGTGCCATGCAGTCATCATTTATCAACTTTACATTTATTAGAATTAATAAATGTAGCTGGAATCCCACTTAATTTTTAGAATGTAATCTGACAGGGACAAAGTACAGACAGAAAATGTAAAATACAGACAATAAAAATATGGATTAAGCAGTTTACTTATAGATCTGTGACATTTAGACCCAGTAAGACACATTTAGTTGATTTCCTGGAGATGTGGAGGTTCAAACTTCAGACATCATGCATTTAAAAATGTTGCCCAGCATCTTACTGTATTTCATTGTGCCAGCATATTTTTAAGATGAAATATTAAGTCTGCATTGAATCCAGTTTTAGAATCATGACTCATGTTCACATCATCTCCAAGATCCAAACTGTGAGTGTTGCTGATCACAATCCTTCATCAGTGGTTTTTATTAAAAAAAAAAAAAAAAGATTCCTACAATAGGAAACAGTAAATGTTTCAGTGTAGAGGAACTGATGTTAGGCCAGCTGCTGATTCTAAGTGGACTTGAGGTGTGAATGTGAGCGTGAACGGTTGTCTCTGTGTGTTAGCCCTGTGACAGATTGGAGACCTGTCCAGGGTGCACCCTGCCTCTTGCCCTGTGACCGCTGGCATAGGCTGTCACATTGCAACCCTTAACTGTATAGGCAGAGGGAAAACAAATGGACGGATGGAAATAACAAGCTAATGTCTAACCTGAGCGTAAACTGATGGAAATGAATGCGCTCTGAGGAATGATGGAATGCCTCCAAATGTCAATCATTAAGCTCAGGTGCATCAGGAGGGGAGGAGCCAAGTTGTTTGTTTTTCTTTTGAAGAAAGCCTGCCAGCGAGCAGGTTAGGTTGACATGGTCTGTTGCCTCATTAAGGGAATCAAAGTTTAAGTCTCTTTTTAAAGGAAAACTCAGAGTTTCCCTCATCTCAGGGTTAATACACTCTTCACTAAACCTGCTTTCTGGAACGCGGCCCAGAAAGCTTCAGATAAGTTTCTACTTGATTTGTAAATAAATCAAGTAGAACTATAAATATGATGTTGCTGTTCTAAATCATTCACTGTGCAGCTCCTAAAAATCTATTTGATGTGCATATGAATGGAAAATATTTCAGTTTTGAATTAACAGGCACATCAAAGACGTAGGTATTTCAACTTTTAACATGTCATTAATACCTCTGCTAGTTTGGTATCACAGATCAGGCTGAAAGCAAACCCAGCTGACATTTATACCTACATCAACTCAAGGTGGCCAGTCGATCCGTGCATGTTTTATCAACATCTGAACAGCAATTTTAGTGCAATCAATACTGAATAAGTGCATCTTATTGCTCTTGCATGCATACAAAAAGACACACATCTTCGCCCTTGCGGATGACTGTGTCCTTAAATATTTCTCAGTGGTTGCTGAATATTTTTCTGCCCTTTTTAGAAAGTTTCCAACAGCGCAGCTTAATGGTGAGATGCTGGCTGTGAAATTTCTCTTGTTACTTCATGTAACGCTTCAATGGTTTAATGCTGAAAACATCTGAACGGTCTTGTGAAGAATGATGATGAAAAGAAATGTTATGTAAAAACTTTACTTCGCTCTTTTTCTTCTTCTTCGCACTGTTGCGCTATTACTATACATACAACAAGACAGTTGCCTGATTCTGTCAAAGCACAATCCATTTTTAGAAGCATGAATAAAACATTTAGCCATCTTAGAGGTTGCCACTTTGCTCTGCAAATGAACACAGGATAAGACAACTGGTGCTCCCTCTAGTTTGGGCTGCAGCACCCACTCTGTCAAATATCGCATTATTTAAGGTATACTTTAGCAGCAGGCGCGTACCCAGTGAAACTCATTTTACTTTTTTTTTTTTTTTTCCCCCTGACTAGGGGATCTGGTTCCAACAGCTTCCACTACGTTACAGCAGTCAGTGAAGCTTCACTCATATACTGTATTCAGGGTTTGGGGATTTCCATCATCTTCAAAAAATTACCGTCCAATCTGTACCTGTCTTACTACTTCAAAGCAGCCTGCTGAGCTGACTGACATGGAGACATTCACACCTCCCATTGGGAGAATGGGTTGTCTCCTGTCTACTCTCTGGACAAGCCCTGTCCCCTGCCAAGCATTTGCGTCTCACTCATGCATGAAGCTGTCATTTTCCAAATGCATCAACCCCCCCAGAAAGGTGTCACTGGGGATTATAGGATACCTCGGGGGATTAAAATGTTCTTGACAGACTGGCCGTTTCACTTATTCCCAGACGTCTCTCTATGCTGTCGTATGTGAAAGTATTGATAAAAAGTTCAGCTAAGATTTCTGACTGTCAAAGGCCAAATCTTACAATGCGATAGACATGTAGTTTTGACTGTGTGGATGTCCTAGCACACAGCGGCGTTTCCCTTTTTTTTGGGACCATGCAATGACTTGCAGTGACAATTTTTAAATGATCATGGAACATCTGTTTCAAACTTTACATTTTTAGATGAGTGTTGGCAATTCCCTGCAGTGGAGCTGCTCATTTCCTGCTTGCTAATGTCCAGAGTTTTTAATCAAGCAAAGGGGGAAAAAGGAAGGGGGGGGGGAATTGCCAAGTGCATTAATCCTCCTCCTCCTCCTCCTCCTCCTCCTCCTCCTCCTCCTCCTCCTCCTCCTCCTCCTCCTCCTCCTCCTCCTCCTCCTCCTCCTCCTCCTCCTCCTCCTCCTCCTCCTCCTCCTCCTCCTCCAGTCTTCGTCTAATTAAGGGTCATTCTGTCTCCTGGCCACATTAGGACACTGCACACTTGTCTCAACCCACATAATTAAATGTTTTTTGTGCTTACCATCTGGAGACCTCATCTCTTTAAACATGCATGTCAAATTGACTCCTTAATAATGTTTATGTTTCTTCTCAGTGCTTTATTATCATCCAGGATTAGCTGTTTGTGTTTACTTTGCTTTCATCAGCATCACCCTCCACACACACACGAACACGCACACAAACACAGAGTGCACACACAGAACAACAGTACCCTTAAGGTAGCAGCAGATCTAGCACAGAGCAGTCAGCAAACTTAACAATCGTGAACTTCAAAGCAGCGGACAAATTTAATATAAAAGTAACCATGTTTATGCAGTAAGTGCATCAACAAACCGGTGCCCCAGATATGGTGCAGCTATTGTTTATTACTGCTTCTACTAAGGATGCGATGCCTCATCGATGATACAGATTTTATATATATATATATATATATATATATATATATATATATATATATATATATATATATATATATATATATATATATATATATATATATATATATATATATATATATATATATATATATATATATATATTTTTTTTTGGTTTTCTGGGAGTGGCAATGGGATTTTACAATATATTAGGAAAAAGAAAACTTTTCAACAAAGATCCCAGATTGGCTCAATAAGCAGACATTTAAGGTTGAAAGAGATATTTGCTGATGCTTTTTTTTCCCCGTCTCACCCTTTGTCCAAGCATGTCATCCCTCTTTCCTTTCTTTCTCCCTTCAAATAGTACCATTGTTGAAATACAGACATATGTGGAGTCAGAGAAGCGTTCTGCCTTTCTCATTCCCTTTTTCTCAGAGCGCAGTTGAGGATTAGTCTGTGCCTGAGTGCCTAGAATAATGATCACTGCAGCGGAGAAACACATTTTCACATTTCAGGAGATAAGGGCAGGCAATCTGCAAGCAGAGGACTTAACCAGCTCCCTGTGGCTTATTGTGGAGCTGACAGAAAAGTCACAACCAAACGTCAACAACTAGGCTGCATCATACCTTGCACAACCAGGAAGAACACCCACTACTACGTTTTCCACTGTGAGGGATATCAGTCACTCTGACACTCCGGTGGCATTCATAACATTTCCAACAATGTGGCACCCCAGCTTACTGTGCCAGTGTCCAATTTCTTACTGAAGTGGTTAATTTCCCACCATCTGATCAAATCTGGGTTTATTTCCCACAGAGAAACCAAATCTAATATTTCAGTTCAAAGATGGCTTGATGTAGAGGGCTACTCTCACTTTCAGCCTTAATCCACTCTTGCACATAGCTGGCTTCCCAGAGTGGTAGGCATGCTGAGAGGCACTCATTAACTCCAGAGAAGAACACATTTTTGGACATTATCATGAGAGAATTGGTTGGACATCATAATGTCAGAACTACACACCTTTACAAATGAGACCTGAATATTTCACATCAGAAGACAAGGCGTTTGGGTGGGGGGGAGGCATGTATAATGCCGACACAGCAATAAAACAGCTTGCTCCTTTTGTAAACTGTTATAAAATAATAAAGAAAACGGGGGAGGGGGGGAGAAAAATGTCAAGTAAGCATTTAAAAGCAAGTTCCCTGAGATAAAAACAGTTTTTGTTTTTTTTCCTTTTCTTTTTTTCCTCCATGTTTCAGTCAATTTAATAAAAATCCTACCTTTCCCACATACTGTGCATCTGGTCCCATGTGTTCTTCTAAAACAAAGAATTGGTTCCAGATCCATCCACGCTTAGGCCTGTGGTGCACCTCCGTCTCCCCGTTAGCCAGTTTGGTCTGGTTCTTGGAGGGCACTTTGGTAGGAACGTGATGGCTCGCCCCAGAGCACCTCTGGATGAAACAGAGGCAGACCAGAAAGGGACAGAGACAAGAGGTGGTAGATATCCTCATGGTGGCGTGTGCTTTTGTAAAGTTATCCCCGCGTTTCGAGGTGGCAAGGTCCTCCCACCGCCGCCGCTGTAGCCGCCACCTACAGCCACCGCTGCAGACCTGTGCAGTAGTCCCAGCAAAAGAGGAATCTAAATCCAAACTATAGATGGGATGGTCCGGGAGGATCCTCTAAGGTTCATGACCCAAAGCGATATACATTTACATTATGGAATTTCCCCGACTAAGAAAGGCTGTACACATGGACGTGAACTTCTGGGTAGTTCTATGAAGAGCAGAGGTTAATCCCGGAAGCCATTCTGGATTTCCTGGGAGAGAGAGGAGAGGGAAGAGAAACACAGAGTTGGAGATTAATTTGATGGATATTAGAAGCTAAATGTTCACTAATTCCCTCCAATTAAATTGCGGCTCGTAAATCCTTACAGATGAGGATGCCTACTTCAAACTGGCTGACTGTGATAAACAAAAAAAAGCAACAAGAAATCCTGCTTCAGTATTGCAGCCAATTTTGCCATTATGCAGATAACAAAACAACTTCTAACTTGTTGAGTAACAGTGCTGTTAAAAAGGTTGTCTGCGCCTATGAGGTCAGAGCGCTTGGTGACTGATCCTGCCCTGTAAGGTCGGATTCATGGATCGCAACAGTGTGACCCAAACGAGGACTTAAAAAAAAATAAAATAAAATAAAGCTAACAGGAGGTTTTAATGTGGATGTTTTAAATACAGCTAAGGCGTACTGTGAGGCTGAAGACTGTGCGGCATGCACAGTGAATAATAAATGTGGCAGGAAGAGACACATTTATAATGAAAAGGACAGACATCAAGCCACTCAGACGTAAGGCAGAGGTGATTTTCAGATGGCAGTGGAATGGAAAAAGGGAGAAGGAATGTTTTTCCTAAATCAAAATTATATACAGTATCGAAGATGGAATTAAAGCAGTAAAAAATAACTGCAAGCACTGCTGGATTTCTCTTAGTGTGCATTCAAGTGAAGCACAGTCAGTCCCTGAATTCCCTTTAAAAATGTGCATTACAGGCGCACCTGCAACTCAGCGGCCTTTAAGGAGGAGGTATGAGTGAGTAAACTGGCTGATTTTTGGGGTGTATTTTAAAGCTAGATGTGCTATTTAACTGCTGCTGAAGCATGACATCAGTATTCACTGCTCATTTTCTTTTTTTTGATGAGGAAATGTTTCTATGTGACCTTGCTATTCTGAAATGCCCTTCAGTTTGGTGCCACAACTAAAGAAAAAATGTCCGACTTCAGTGTCTGATATGTGCAAAGCTAAAAGTACTTAGCTGGAGAGCTGTCCAGTGTTACCAACTTAAATGAACCCAAATGTTGAATTTACCTTAGACCAAAACAAAACAGCCATTACACCTGGACTCTTGACACTAAAGTTTGGTTTAACAAAGGCATTTGCACCATTTTTGTAAATCACGTTTAGAGTATACAGTTAATGTACCGTGTCAAACATTTGAATTTCCCCTTCACAGTAAAGCAAAAATAGGGTTAGCAGACTCTAAGTTTTGTTTTGGCTAATCACTCATACTAGGCATGTGACAGGATACATGTCTGCTCCATACGTACAGAAAGCATCTGTAATGCATGTTGACTGCATCCAGACATAGAATTGGAACACATTGACTGACATTTCAATTCCATTTTTCAATTCAACTTTATAAAGTGCCAAATCACAACAAATCACCTCAAGGCACTTTGTATGTATTATTTTAGGATCTACCTTACAATATAGAGAAAAACCCAACAATCATATGGCCCCATATGAGCAAGCACTTTGGCGACAGTGGGAGGGAAAAACTCGCTTTTAACAGGAATAAACTTCCGGCAGAACCAGACTCAAGGAGGGGCGGGACCATCTGCGATGATCGGTTGAGGTGAGAGAAGGAAGACAGGATAAAAGACATGCTGTGGAATGTTTCTGAATGGATTTCAGAAGTCGACAAAAACACGAGAATTAAAAGGAGATGTTTAAAAAAAAAAAAAAAAAAAAAAAAAATGCTTATGACAAAAACCCATGTTTGAAGCGAGTAATAATGTCAAATATTATACTGAACTATTTATAATGCATGGGTAGAGGTTTTTAATTAAAAAAGTCAATGTCTTTTGCTTTTAAATTAAAACCTAAGTTCTCCATTCGAACATGAAATAATAAATGAAGTGTGAATAAACATAAATACGGTACAAGAATACAAAATGTAAAAAAGTAAATAAATAAATACAAGGAGGAAAAACGGGTTTGTACTTTGTTTCCCTTCTCTCCCCCCCCTACATAATAAAATGTTCCACAGTCTTGAATACTAACTTACAGCAGCGAGTTGGTCTAGCATTAAAGTGTTACAGCAGAATAGCAGCTTCACAGGGATTATCAACAGAACAAATACTTGCATTTGATATATAACAGGATATAGGAGCTGACAGACTTCAAAGTGTGCTTCTATCTCTTACAATGCATGTGTCAACATTAGAGAGAAATGCTGAAACGGGATATTAATGCAACTTACCACTGTCACATACTTTTAAGGATAATCACTGAATTATTTTTTTATAAATATATATATTTTTTTTTTTTCTCCATGTGGATTAAGATGTGCTCAGAACTCCTTGGCTAATCCCCATGTATTAAATATCTTTACACACAAATTATTGAGCTAAACTATAGTTGTTGGTCATGTTCACTAAGTGCAGTGGTTGTAATGTGAAATACTGAATGCCGGCTCGTGCAGTCAAAGGAAAGGAAAAGTGGTGTGGTACAAAGTCTTGGATTAAAGCTGAGCTGGATAAATACTGAACCACACACTAAACGTGTAATCTTGGAAATGATTTTCATCTCTATAGGTAGCTACGCCCAAATCCTGCTTCCCCTGCTCTGCACCTATATCTGAGAAAATTACACCAAGCCCTGTAGAAAAAGGTAAAGCAATATCATAAACTGTTTTAGAGATTTTAGGGTTTGCTTCTTGGATCGCAATAATTTTTCTGACTCAATAATACAATTCGGTGACAGTGTAAAACATTTTCCTACATGGGAAAGCACTGGTGAACCGTTTGAGGTACCTGAGCAAGTCAGACTCGGTGTCAGAATATCTTTTCCAGTGGTTTCACTTTCGCCTCCTGGGGCTCTCTTCAATCAGCCTCCTAATTGTCTGATTATCGTGCTGATTCTAAGCAAAATACATTTCAGGGAGCCATGAAATCAACAGCATCTGGCTCCATCAATGGAAATAATTTCCCCCCCTGTATGATGATTATATTGTTTTGAGCAGCCTTCAGCCCACGGCATGTTTATATATGTGCAGCGTTTAACAGGATGGGTTATGCAGCAGAGGCAACCGCAAAGATTTTGGCAGAGTGTTTGCTAGACTGTCTACATTTATAAGCGCATCAGTTGTATTTCAATATGATTTTGTCAATGCAGTACTTTTCATTATATTATTCCAGTTAAGTTCATGCACAAAGTATGCCAAACCAAATGTTTCTATAATAGTTTTAAAGGATTAAGATTGTTAATATTTTTCTATCACCAAATATTTAATAACAACAAATCCAATGTGGGTTAACTGTCCTACTACTGTACAATAGTTGGGTCAAATCCATTAAAACCAAAGGCCCATATGAGCAAGGCACATTTATTTAAATACAACAATACAAACAAAATAAATTGATATTACAGAAAGATGTATTACATTACAAATATCTGTATCTGCAAACAAAAGCATATTGGCATAAAAGCTCCTTCTACAAATATTTCTGATTTTTCCAAGTGCAACCTCACGGGCTGAAAAATGAAGCCAATCCCAAAGTGCCAGAAACGATATCTCCAGAGGCCACTTAAGGCTGGCTCCAAAAGGGAGTCAATCCCCTACACTACCATATTAAAATCCTGAACTAGGCAACATTGAAAAGAATATTGAGAACCCTTTGCAAAAAAAACAACAACAATGTTTTGGATGTGTATACATTATAGGTCCATATGTGTATACAGCGTATATACACAAAACAATAACAATATGTACAATATTCATATGAATGCACAATGTTATTTTAAGGAATGCATATGTGTTTATGGGAGTCCACAAGCCAACTTTATTTATGTGTGTTGCTATCAGAGTCCAGAGTTTAGCAGGCTAGTGGCTGTGTGGAAGAAGCTGTTATTCAGCCTCCTGATTTGGGAATGGAACCTCCTGTACCTCCTTCCAGAGGGAAACGGAGTGAATTGTTTGTGGTTTGGAAAGAAGTCATGTATGATGTCGTGAGCCTTCTTCAGACTGCTCTTTCAGAATCCCAGGTTTTGTTTTGTTTTTTTGTTTTTTATTATACATACAGGCATGAATATCAGCTATGGGCATTTGGTTAAATATCCCTTAGCAGATTGTACCTCTTCTTGGCCAAATTGGTAGGGTTATTTTAAATTGGTCTCCTGGCAAGGGGCATACTCATGAGCAAAGGCCATTCAAGAAGCTTAATATTAGCCTGATTTATTCCTTCCAAAACCAATGGTGATGTGTGTTTTGGTATCGCTGTCCTGTTGTTCAATTGTGGGTGAAGTCAAGGTGGCTGATCGTTCTTCCCAATCCCCAGTGGTACTTCAACCTTTACATACTTTTTCTTCGACTTTTGGTCTCTCTAAACTTCAAACAACTTGAAAAAATATATCTCTGTCTCCTCTTTTATTCATGGGAACCTGAAAACTCAATCATAGTGACTCGACTGGTCCTGTAAACAACTTAAATTTAATAAGACCTCGGCAGAGCCAATAGTTTTTGCACGTAATCACACCCACTGATGACACTGCGGGAGATGAAACACTTTAAAACGCAGAAAGATAAAACAAAATGACGGACCAATATGGTGGAAGAGATATTGGTAAAAGCAGAAGAGATGCACCTCAATTCAGTATGGCAGAGATGGAGAACAGGCGTCTGTCGCCTGCTGCTAATAGCTAATGTTTTGGCCTCCTGCTGAGAGCTCACCCACTGCATTCGATTTCACAGCATCAGCTTTCTGTCTATGTCAAACACCAGACAGCAGAACACAGGGGCGGGTCAAAACACATATCAGTGAACTACTGTTCTATCCTCAGAACAAAAAGGGCCAGCTAGAGAGCGACGGCCACAGCAAAAGAGACTCTTGACTTGTCACCTCACAGAGGAGAGAAATACAAACATTTTCCACCAGTTTATGGGGCCTGTTTGTTGCCTGTAGTCTCAGGCAATGTTACACTGAGCTGAAGAAAGTAAACAAGAGGGCTGAAGTGAGTACAGGGAAACAAGCAACAAAGAAAAATTAGTGACACAGCAATATGTGATTATGTGAAATCAGACTGAAACACTGCTGTGAAATGTTCCTGAGGCCTGAACATAATTTTATGTTTCTGGTGTTTCTGTTGATTCAGAAGGGGCTCTCAATAAACTTGTTTTAATGGATGCTTAAAAGAAGCCAATTTAATGGCATATTTTTCACTAATAGGTCCAATGCGTGATTTAGTCTCCCTTTTTAAAAAAGGAACATTTTCTGAAAAGAGGGGAAAGACAACAATTTAGTTGCCAAGTGTCACAATAGACAAATCTATGTTGTCTGGCTGCTTCTATCTTCTAGTGGTTTATTATTCTAATTATGATGTTCTAGGTAGTCTTTCAAAATCCCCCGCTACCGTTTTGTACTTCTGTAAGGTCAATAAGGAGCCGTCCCTAATCCTTTTGGTCATATGCGCTAATCTTGCTGCTCTGTTGTCTTCATCACTTCTGTTCTCCCATGCTGTCAACACCACTCTCTTTTCCAATAATCTATCTGCCCCTGTGCTTCACTTTACCTTTTGACCATCTATTGCACATCCTTCCTCCTGCCCATCTCCACCTTATCCATAAAGACCTTGGGGGTGTAAAACCACTATTTCTTACCTTCATCTGAGATTCTCTCTTCTGTGATGTTGCTTCTCAGCTGAGTTTAACTGCCTAAAGGGCTTTTTGGTTATTTGGCAAGCAAATTTCAGCAATAAGTGCTGCTGATCTGTCCTCATTAAATTGTACTGATTTGCAGCATTGGCAAATCCTTTGTTGTTCTGGTCAAACCTTTGTCTTTAACTACTTTGCTTTGTCAGACTCCTTGTCCTGTTACCTAATCTAAAAATACTTTCTCACTTGATTTTCCTAAAACAATCCTAGTTAAAACACAGATGTAAACTGAACATATCATAAGAGAAATTAAAACCACATCTGAGGCAAGTGTTGGATTTGGAGAGATCAGTGGCGTACGGTGACTTTTACAGAAAGCCAAGCAGAGACAATTTATGGATCATTTTTTCTTCACAAAGGTTTTTAACTATTCTTTGCTCAGTTCTCTAACTGAGGACTAACAGTAAGACGCCCAGCTGTTTGGAATTTGTCTAATGATTCACTGTTAACACAATTTATCTATTTACTATAATACAGAATTTAAAAGTTACTTTTATGAGAACTGTAAAATCACGTTTGATTGATCTGTACCAGTTCTAAAAATAACCACTGTTTAGCTAGAGTCTGTTGGGTCATTCGACCCTGCTCATTGTTGATGAAAGAAAGGAGATTAGTCTGATCAGCTTCACAAGCAGGGCAATCCTCTGAATTCCTGGCATCTCTCTACAGCCTATTTGTCTCCAATTTCATGGAACCTCCAGGGTTTGCCACACATTCAGAGGTTTACCCAAGCGGTAATATTTCCACAGTGAAATCTTATTAGAGTATGCAGGAAATCATGTCTGAATGGACTGCTTTAGTGGTTAGTTTATTGACCCAAATGCCTGATCTTACAACTCTGGCATAAGCTTTCTAAAATGCAATCTGGCTTTAGTTGGTGCTGATTTCCCCCCAAAAAACTTCCAGTCTTGACGCATTAGAGGTCCACACAGCTTTAAGAAAATGACTCTTACAGATGAAAGCTACCGAACAATAATACAGTTTTTCTGTTACAGCATGTGGTGCTCAGGTGTTGGTCTTGCTCAAGAGAATATTGCGAGTTAAGCCAGAAATATGTCCTGCAGTTCATAGACAGGCAACCCACATCGCAAATCACACACTTGCCTCTAACATCCCAAAATTCCAAGACCCCTAAGGACAAAACACCAACATTAACACTACATTGGAAAGGCTCTAACATCCTACTGCTCTACACTGCTGCATTTAATAGAACTTCCCAAACTTTGTCCATTAGTGTGTGTGTGTGTGTGTGTGTGTGTGTGTGTGTGTGTGTGTGTGTGTGTGTGTGTGTGTACTTTTATTTTACTGTTTTCTTCTCCAAGTTACTATGAGCACATATTCCAGTACCTGCAAGAATCAACTTTGATCACATTGCATACCCCAAGGATGGTCGGCAGAAAACAGCCCCAAGATCATATATTAATCATGAGTAAGTTCTATAGATAACATTTCCCTCAACTCGTCTTGTCAAACCAAGATCTAAAGAACTGAGAATCAGCTCGCTCTTTCTTCTTGCCTAAAATGATGAGGGCAGAGTAATTTAACTTTCAGACAGTATGACTGACTAACATTTTAAATGAAGGTGTATTTTGTGGGATAAAAAAACGGAGAGAATACTGGGCTGTCAAAAACACTTGTGCTGCAGAGAATGAGGGAAGTAGAAGCCTTCAATCGACAGAGTGCAGGAGACTCCAAACTTCAGAGTACCTACAACTAGGCGTGAGAAGCTTGAAAAGGTGGCATATTGTAAACACTCCTGCATATATTCTTTCTCTCTCTCATGCACATGGCAAATGCAGAAGCACAAGAGACAAATGCTCCAGCCTTGCATTTCAATCTTCTTCCAACACTTGTGGGTAATTAAAAGCAATAAGCAGCAGGTTTTTAAACACAGATTAGGCCTGAAGGTAATTAGGCCCATTGCAGTAATGACTCCCACTGAGTCATGTAGGGAGGATGGTGTGTCAGTCACCCCCTCCCACCATTTCTCCCAAAGTCAACAGCAACTTGTCCTTCTAGTAAACAGCCCTCCAAACACCATCTGTCCTAACCCTTAGCTTTGATTACCTCAGACCTAAAATGCACCATTTCTCACTTGGCTTGGCAAAGCAAAGATTGGCAAAATGAGAGCGAGAATTAGATTAGCCTTTGTTGTCTCCCTTAACAGAAGTTTGTGGTAACGGGAGTTTGATTGTACATATGTGCAGCTATGCTCACTGTGTTCACTCGAGTGCCAAAGACAAAGTGTCCCAACAAGATCGGTAAACACTGAAACATGCGTACAACGATGTGTTACAAAGATATTCCACCAATGCTCTGCATTAGGGCTGGGCGATATGGCCTAAAATCCATATTGAGGTCTAATTTTGAAGCATGTGCGGTAACAATATATATCGCAATATATTCTTTTCTTCTGTATGTCAAAATGACTGAACAGTATAGCATCCCATTTTAAGAACATTTATTGTGCAAAACTTTTCTTGTTTTCAATGTAACACAAATAAAAATGAAGATAAATGCGCAAAAATGTTTGAGTAAAAAAAATACAAGTAAAATATCGCTAAAACACAAACTTCTAAATTGTTTAAAGTGCAAAATGTGCCTTTGGAAAATGCTGGTCTGCTGGTTTGTAGGGCTAACTTTTTTCTTTCCACTTGACTGACTGGGCGTTTGTGAAAGGCACAGTTTTTGGCTTTCGTCATATTCCAAAACGTGCTTCATTTTCAGGTGATAAAACAAATTACTTGTACTCCTTCTCTTCGCTATTACTGTCGACCGGCATAATTTGCAGATGATATTTTTCTGCTCAACTTCCGACTGCCTAAACCCAAACCAGGTCCATATGACCGACGTTTATGAGCATCTCCTCCTCCCCACCAGCTTGCAGCCGCTGCGATGGTTTTGACCACAACAGGCGCAGCTTGATGACATCATTGACATGCGCCATCGCGGTAGAGCGGTATAGTCAAAATCTCTACCATTGGTTTACGGTAGAAACTATATGAATTTGGCCGTTTATACCACCCATCCCTACTCTGTGCAATATGCTGATGCAAACTCAAATGAGTAAAGTGCAAGCAGCAATTTTAGGGATGAAAAATTAAGCCAATGCCAAGTACCACAAACTAATCAAATTATTTTAAGGCAAAGTTGCCAATAAATTGAGTGACATGGTTTCACCAAGTTGTAATAAAATGTAACTTTAAAACCATGTACTTGACACTGTAGAAGTCAGTTTTTGGGTTTGTCAAACTTAATCTCACTCTTGAAAATTAGCATTGCATTCAATACCATATAGCGCTGACCATCTTAAAAAGTTATTATGGTACGTCTAGTATTAGATAGACTATGTAAAGCACCAGTTTTAGTTGTCATTCAATACTGCAGAGATGCCCCACATTACATTACACGTTTCTCTCAATATGATCCATAGCACACACACAAAACGTGTAGTTCTTCAAAGCCTCTAATGGTTTCATCTCCCCATGTTGACAAGTTAAACAACCTTAATTATATCTGTGAAGCAGGACTCCTTCCACAGACTTTTTTTCCCTTCTTGGTGTCAAATTAGAAAACATGCCTGCACTCGTCAGCCACACTATATGTTGTTTGGCTGCTTAATGAGAGCTGGGCGGAAGATGGAAAATGTCCCATCTGTTGTGTGTTTAATGGTTGGATTTCTTGAGCTCTCATCATACAGGAGGATTGCCAGGATGGAGTAGACAGCACCCATCTGCTGGCCACTGCAGGGAAAAAACACAGTTTTTCAGCTCGCATCATCATCATGTCTCTTCACTTTGAGTGCAGCAAAATACTCCAGCAGAGGTCCATCAAAATTATGCACACAGACTACTGCACACCGCCAAATGCCTAAATGTAGGAGCTTATTATTTATCTTTTTGGTTTTCTTTTTTTTTTTTTTTAGGTAATCAAGGAAAAACATAAAATGAGCCAGTTGAACAAGCACGCATCATTTTGTCGCTATTTAATTACTTTCTATGAAATGATCAGTTCATTGTTACTATGCTTTTTTTTTTTTTTTTTTTTTTTTTTTTTTTTCATTTCTATAAGAGAGTGTAAAGCTGCACTGAAAAACGCTCCAAAAAGTCACCTGCAGTGTGGTTTTTGTTTGTTTTTTTCTTTACTTTTGGTAGCGGTAGAGATTAGGGGAAGAAAACTATATATTACCACTTGATTATATACTAATTTACAACAGTATCAATACCAGCAGTAGTGTTGTACTTCACACAACACCACTGCAGACAGGCTCACAGCCTCCCTCACTAGCAGCTGAAGTAGTTGACATTCACGGCACTGAGTAACACTTTAAGAGGAATTTTCAGAGGCCAGTAAAGCTCAAATCTCACCAACGTTGAGGTTTAAAACATGTAAAACTGTAAAGTATCATGTATGTGAACCTGGCCGGCGCACTTGTTTCTTTTAAACATTAATATTCATTACAACGTGTTTATTGGCAATTGTCTGAAAGCCATATTCTGCTAACTTATCATTAAGGTAGTGACAAGCAGTTATGGATAATTAAAATATGACTGTAATATTGGAGCTGGGCACCAAACAACATCATTCTAGCCCATCTGTAACGTTAAGATACAGTTCTAATTTAAAGCATAGCACAATTATTAATGTCTTAAGAAGTGTTATGTTTTTCTTAAAATCCAAGGTTGATGCTGAGAAAAAGTCTACCGGTAACTACACAGAAAGAGTGGCAGCCTACTTTACCACCTCTCTTTGATCAGCAACAAAAATATGGCCTCAAACAACCTAAACACACTGTCTTCTTTGTGTTTTTCTTTTGTTTCTTTGCACTGCTTACAGGAAACTGATCATATATACCTTACAGTTACATTACCTTTTCGGCTGTTTTTGTTAGATAACTACATCGGACAACTTAAATTTAGTGTTGTCTTTCATTGTGTTGTAGTAATTTTCTATTTAAAAAAATAATGCCATTGTATCAAAAATGGTATTGAGTATTTTCCTGGGTATCTACTATTGTGACAGGCCTACACATTATTAGTTTTCAGTGGTAATTCAGCACTATAAGCCTGAAAAAGGGGGCTGAGAAGAAGTTTAAATCTACACTGTTTTCATCCATATTTCCTTGATAGCAATGTCAACTAAATAAAGATGAAATGAATTCACCACAGGTTTGAGATGGAAATAATAAATGTTATAAATCCTATAATGAACCTTCAAAATGATGAATTTATTTTTTATCAAAACAAACAAACAAAAAAGGCATTAATGATCACATTTAATAGCTAGGAGCTGGTTCAAGAAATATTGGCCATACTGCATTAATAAATGACTAATTGCTCAGAGAATTTGTTGAATAATTTTCCACCAATTGGCTGATCATTGAACTGACTACTCATTGTAGCACTACTTGAATGAACACCATGCTTTTGGGGATTTAAGTCAAACAGAACAAGAGAAAAAGGCACAAGGTGGATTCAGACTGGAAACACATTCATATCACCTACAGCACTTGGTTCTCTTCATGTCTGAGGAGTCTAAATTCAGGCTGAAGCTACTGGAGTTTGGCAGGCTTCACTGTTTCACACACGCTAAAACACAGAGAGCAGGTGGGTTTTACAACAAGGAGGGTGTCTGTGCTCTCATCCACAAAGTAGGGCTGAGGCTATTCACATTAGCATTTCATACACAGATAAGCTTGCTTTCTTGCTGCCAGGTAGATTCCCTCATGAGAGGATGAAGTGCGAGAGATTTGGGGGTTTCGCCGATGCTTGCCGCACTGCTTTTCAAGTGCCCACAGAGACTAGCAGGGAGGGTGTTAGGAGCATCAACAGACAAATATGCCACCTCATCATCCAAATAAAGAATAAGCTGGTGATGCAGACGGCAGAGGCAGTGAGAGGAGAGAATAGTCATAGAAACGCAGAAGGAGGTGTATGTACAGTGGACTGTGGGCAGAGGGGGGCAGTAAAGGTTTCATTTTTTTATTTATTTTTTTTTTTTGATATGTACATAACTTTCAGGACTGTCAAAAACTAAAATAACTGTAATATCATTAACATAATCTAGCCCTGTTTATTATGAATTTGAGAATCTGATTCACTCACAATTTATGTTCTCTGAATCACCACTGGGGTTTCCTAGATTTCGATTCATTCAGTTTTCTGTTTATCGTTCCTCCAACAATTCCTTTTTCAGTAATTAGAGCGAGACCTGACACGTGGTACGTTTTGTTTCACCACCCTGGCTTAATGCAGGTTTCCATGTCTTGATGCAATCTACCTTCCTTTTTGCTGAGTTTTATACATTTCTGACTCTAGTCTTTAGTTCCTTGGTGTGATAGTTAGCTCTGTTGCCTCATAGCAAAAAAGATCCTGGGTTCAAATATACCCACTGGGACCGTTTTATGTTGAGTTTGCATGTGCCTGTGCTGGTTCTCTATGCAACTCTAAAGTGGCTGTAGGTTTGATTGTAATCTTTAATAGTCTGGCAACCTGTCCAGGGGGCACCCCACCTTTTTCCCTATGACAGCTGGGATACTCTCTAGCTCTGAATTGCATGGAATGAGTGGAAGAAAATGGATGGATATATAGAGTTCAGTATTTTCTGTGCTAGGAGATTTGAGTAGTACAAGATTATCACTGCTACAATCAACTTTACCCAGGCCCTGTGTTGATGTCTTCAGATCTTATTGTGTACTCAAAAATATTGCAAATTAAATTTCTCGTGATTTATAATCCAGTCAACAAATCTGAAAGTGTCTAATGTTGCCTCATGCTCCAAAAGCAAATGTCAGTTTCTGACAAACAATTTCATTTTCCAGATTCTGGATTTAGTTTTTAATGCATTCTTGCAAAAGAATATCAAATTGGCCTTTTTGGTTTGCTCTTTATAGAGGAATTGGTGGCACTTGGTGCAATGCCACAAATAAAATGCAATGCAAAAAACAAACAAACATCAACTGG
This sequence comes from Oreochromis aureus, assembly GCF_013358895.1. NCBI lineage: Eukaryota > Metazoa > Chordata > Actinopteri > Cichliformes > Cichlidae > Oreochromis > Oreochromis aureus. The sequence goes on from NC_052950.1 coordinate 26,739,468, forward strand.
ATGTCAAGGTTGTCGAGCTTAAAATTTGTTCTTGGCATGTTTGACTTACTCACGCACATTCAATTAATTTCAATGCATGGAGAGACACTTTGTTGCCAAACTGTCAAACCATGTGCCAGTTTACAAGCTCACACGTACAGTCTTTGTGCTGCGGTAGCAGGCAGATGTTACAAAATGGATGGTTCAATCATGAGTCTGAAAACTACAGGCCGATTACACGCCACGCAACTTGGCTCGAGAACTAACAGTAATGGCAGTGAGTCAGTACAGTCAGTGTTGTGACAGGATGAATTATATTTTTGTTATTTCAGAAATATTAAGTATGAATACTTAGGTATAAATACAATTTAGAGTCTAAAATTTAAACTGGGACAAGGAAAAGAGCAAGCATGGCACCATTCTTGTTATGTGGGTACAGTAATGTTAAACTCCTCTAAAAGGTGATATTGGAGTAGAATTGAAGTTTCAATAGCTTGTTAGACTGTTTTCTAACTTTAACAATTACCAGGAGTAACTCAAGGGGTGTTAAAATTCCATGTGTTGTCTAACTCTAGTGGACAGCCTCCCATGCTTCTCTTGTCTTCCTCAGGCCTGTGAATCAGTATGGATACCCTATCCATCTCCCATCTTGCCCTCTCACTCTCATAAAGCATTGACATGGCCCAATTAACATCTCTTTCGCATGCCAGAAATGCACGTGAAGGGTGAACAGGTCTGACAGACTCAGAGCACACTAATGTTTTATCAGCACCACACACCAGGGTTTCTCCGCTCTATGACACAGACAACTTACTGACTTGACTCTGTCAGCTCGCTACATGACTTCTGAATTAGTCTGCATTCCACCCATCAAGCCATCCCTCCATTTTTTGCCTCTTATTGAAGTCTAGGTCTTGGGGGCGCAGTCAGAGCAGACCCACTGAGACCTCAGTCTCCCCTGCCATCTCCTCTAGCTCTTCCTTAGAGACACCAAAGGGTCCCCAAGCCAGTTAAGACATACAACCTCTTTTTTTCTGTTTCTTGGGTCTGATCTGAGGTCTCATGCCAGCTGGGCATCCCAAACACACCTCACCTGGAAGGGTATGCTTCTGAATCATCTCAAGTAAGTGTTTTTTTTTTTTTGTTTGTTTGTTTTTTTTGGTGATGAAGAACATTAGCTATACTTTGGGCCCCTCTATAATGATTCAGCTCCTCTTCCTTGATTATAGGACGAGTCCATACAGCCTTCAAAAACATATCATAGGTATAAGGAGCACACCACTTCAAGGACTTCAAATGTAAACTTGACATATTTTAAACTTTTTGTACCAACTCATTTAATTTTATTACCTAAAACTAAAAAAAAAAAGGATTTTTCTTCCTCAGTGAGAGTAAAACTGATGTGACACAACAGCTAAACATTGGCAAATGCCATCTTATTTGATGAAAGGCTGAAGGCAGTCAACATAGTACTACTAATAATAACACTCATCTTTACACAACATATTGATGCATTTCTAATTTTATGGTTGTAAATGAAACAACAAGGTTAGAACTATGATTAAGGTCAAGGTTGGGGTTTTATACATTGTGTAAAAAATACACAAAAAGAACAAAAGTGCATACTGGTAATACAAAAACATTGATTTTATGATATCAGTCTGTCAACAGGGGCTGATATCTATAATCTTTTTGTTTTGGTCACTCACAGCTCATGGTGATGGGGTCATGGGTAGAAATGTAGATAAATCATCAGCTTTGCCTTTTGGCACCGTTCTCCTTTCAACAGAACAAAAGTACATTATCTACATTACTACAAACTGCACAGATCCATCTGTCAATCTCACAGCCTACTCTTCCCCTGTAAGGTATTTACCCTGAGTTGTTACTTCCACCTGAGTTTGTGGATGCAATGCCCCTCAAGTTTGGATGTATAGTATGATAAACATTTTACCAACCAATTCTTATGAGGTTTCCACAAACAGCAGATGGATAAACTGAAGGGCCAGATGCATCTCTCAGGTCTCATTTCAGGTCTTTGCTGGATTTCTTTTTCCCCTGTTTCTTAAGGAGATGACTTTCAAATTCTGTTCACCTGTCCTCCATTTGTCCACTCCTCGAATCTTTTAAGGACAGACTATGACACACACCATGTTGAGAGATGCTAAATTTTCAACTAATGGTGCTTTAGGGATTCCGCTTGTTGGTGCAGAAATACCATTTTATTCCTGTGAAACTGTTATCTTTGTTACTAGCAACCTGTCACAAAACCATATAATTTGGCATTTTTGGCAGACTCAATGAACAAAAATGGAAACAAAGTTCCTAAAGTTGCAACTTAAAATGGGTTCTTTGCTAAACCGTCTGCTATGTGTAGACACAACACTGGTTTATTTCTTGAGCCAGAAGCCTTGTTTGTGCTTGAATGAGTCATAAGCCAATGTTAAGTGGCTCAACAAACTAAGAAATCTTTAGAAGACCTTCAGAAAGCTTGAAGATCTAATGCGGAAGACAACTTTAAAAAGTGCCAGAAAGTCTGAGTGCCTTGCAGAAAAATATGAAGAAATGTGGATTGGCTCTAGACTTTTACACAGTACTGTAGATGGATTGTATTCCTTAAAGTCCTATTAACGCTAAAAAACGCAATGTTTTCAGATGTCTCTGGTTAAAGAAACACATTCTTTTTATTAACAGGAGGTTTAATCCCATATTGAAAATAATGAAATGAATAAATGTGCATAAATAGTGTTGAACTGTTGTTGAGCATAATGCTAAATATCAGCCACGTTACTCTAGATTTACATTCTGACTTTCTAGAGTTCTTACTAGAAATTTTGTACTTGGGACTAAATATAATAAATGATGTAACCAGGTGAATATGGTGAGTGTGACCAAAATGGCATACCCACCACCACATATCCACAACACACTCAAGCAAAGAAGAAAATAAAATACTGTGAGGCAGCCTTCAGGATCCCAGTCACAAATGCACAGTGATTACATAATGGCAGTTCATCCTTAAGAGCTATGTAATAAAAAGAAAAAAAAAAAGGAAAGTCTCTGAACAAACCCTAACAAATGTGAAATGGAAATCCAACCCCTCTAATAGTACATTAAGTATTCATGCAGCACATTGGCAATCAAATGGCTCTGTTTTCATGGCTGGCAAAGTCATTCGTCCAATAAAACACTGGACAAATATTCAGACAAAATGCTCTCATATGCTTTGCTTTTTTCTCTCTTTTACAGGACACCTAAATTTTCATTCATTTATATTTCACATCATACATTGTTGTCTTCATTTAAATAAAGCATTGTGCAAAAACTGATTTTTAGATGCATTGTTTTTATGTAATTCTCCTTAATGGCACTATACTCATTCTGACAGAACACAAAGCCTGTCTCCTGTACAAGAGACCAGTGTTTCAACTAAATCCTTAAAAGGCATTTTTCAGTGCTTAGAGAGCTGTTAGCTGGGGCTTTTGTCTGCTGAAAGTTAACAGGAGCCCCGTCTTCTCCCTGTCTCCAGCATCTGCTAAGATTGGACGAGTCATTTTAAGGATCCTAAAGTTTTTAAAAATTTCACAATAAAAGCCAAAAGAATTCATCCAAAATCGTTCGACGAAAAACTCTGGTTATGGATTCATTCTTTAGCCAAATAGGAACAGGTTTATCATTCACTTTGTGTTACTGAGAAACCACAAAGCAATGGCCTACAGGCTTGCCAATGATCACACTTCCATTTATAGTGGTGAGTGCTCTATAAGGAAATGCTTTACTGCTCTTTCATCACTGACAGTGAGAGTAGGAGATGAATCATTCTAATGTTGCTCTCCCCCATACAGAAGACACCCATAGTGCAATAATGTCAGCGTGATGCAGACTGCTCGGAGTTCCACCGTAAGCAGTGAAACCCTATATCAAAATATAGGAAATGCTAGATGCCAACTGACCTGAAATGGTGAGTTAAAAGTAGAAGAAATGATTCAGGCTCTTACTGGTGGGTATTAATGAGCCAGCTTTGTGGTATTTGTTTTGCTGAATCACTGATTTTTCTTTGCCTTTCTTCTAAGAAAAAGAAGACAAAGGTTCCTCCAGGATTATTTGATCTGAGCCACTGCCACGTATCAGTTGATCAGGTCTTGGAAAAGTCCTTGTATTGGCCCACACTGCTTAACTAACTGTCCATAATTGCAACTTCAATAGCCTGAACAGGAGAGCACAGAAACTTTAGTTAATCAGGATCGGTGCTTACTATCATCCATTGTGAGATAGTTATAAGATAGTCATTAGCATTCCTTAACAGGCACCTTTTGCTAAACTGGTTAACAAATGTACAGTAGGCACCTACCTTAGGACAATGGATTATATACCAAAATATCAGGAATATATGATATCAGTGAATCCAACAAACTTCACTCCATTTAAATGATTTTCTACAAATCTTAAAACTGTTTTACTGAAAAAGCAGCAATGAAACCAGAATGGGTTACAATTCAGCTTGAAAGATGTCTGTATTTTTTTTTTTCTTTTACTTTGCTCTGTACCTCATTTGCAACAATTATTTTCAATTATATCCTGGTAAAGGTGTCCCCTGGATTCTTAGTTCCTTAACTTTTATTAAGTGTTGCTTTTTCTCCCTCCATCAGCTGTTCAAATTAGCTATTTCTTTCTTTCTTTCCTTCTTTTTTTTTTTTTTTTTTTTTTTTTTACTTATTTCAAATTAATGACTGCTGCCCCTGCCGGGAATTTAAAATACAGTGTTTAGTGCATGATTAACTCTCAATTTGAGAACTCATTTTTGCGTGTATGAATACATTCCCATCAAGGTGTCATGTCGCAGAAGTTTAACAACAAAATCCCATACATCATTTAACACTGCAAGCCACACAATACAGTCACACTGCTGCATTACAAGCAGGGGATTATTTCACCATCCTGGATTTAGAAGAAGATTGCAATGCTGACAAGACTCATCAACACTTGCTTTTCCGAAGCTATTATTCTTCCTTGAATTATGTTCTTATGTTTTATGTGCTATTGAGCACACATAGGGCGAGTATGACCACCTTTGCTCTCTGGGAAGAGATTGTTTGGAGGCATGATTCATCTTTTAAATGACCTTTTTGAATGTGCTGTTGAAGCAATAACAATCCACTGTTCTTATTCCTGTCTAGTCTCCTAGAGATATGACAGAACCTTGGTGTTCAGTTAGACAAACTTATCAAAGAAACGAACAAAACATGGCCTTTCAGAGTTCTTTGGCACAGTTGTCTGTGGGTAGCAGGGGGTAGCTAAATGTAGTTTTCCTATAATTTGAATGCCTGTTCTGAAATTGCACCTAGTTTGACAAACTGTTATTTTGTAGAGTTGTAACTTGCTGCCATGCTGAGTGTTTAAGATGCCTGCTCTGCTACAAACACACTTTAATGATTGACTGATAATTGCACAATTTTTCACACTTCAGCTGACACTTGACTTTATGGTAATGTTTGCATAACTCGCATCAAACAAGGATTTCAGTGATTAACATGTTCACTTTGAATATCACGCTGTGTACAATGCATATGGTTCATAGTGTGATAAATGCATCAAGGCCAAACACTTACAGCTGATTTTAAATGCAGCTTGCATCAAATCAAATTTGACTGAATGGTGCAATTAGTTCTGGACACTTTGGAGAAAAACAAATCTTCCATATCAACCAAGAGTGTCTAATGAAGTCAAGTCAGGCTACTTTAGTACATCTGCATTTCACCTTGGATTATTACCAGGCAGGTAATGATCTCTAATGTGCCACTCCATCTTATTGGATAGATGCATCCTACATGATCATCTGGTCTGTTAAATGCTGGAATTACACGATTTGCTCATATGTGTGTGCGTGTTTTTAGAAAATGAATTTAGCCCCAATCATTCACTCATTATTTCAAAGAAGTTCATTATAATTTGTAAAACTACCCGGGCCATGTTACCAGGTTAAAAAAAAAATATATAGGTGTGTGCAGGTTCATGTCAACATTGTAGATTTAACACATCTTACTCAGATGAACATGAAACTGAGGCTGATCACCTAAAATTGCGAAGTCAGTCTATCTGCTCCTGTTTAGCTCTTATTTTTTTATGTATTTTATTTTTGCTAGTGCAGCTGGTGGGTTATGTTTTGCATATGTTGCCATGCTATTCTAGACTCTTCCACTTGCCAGATTAAATTGGGCAGATGACCAGTACATTTCAGATTCAAGCACCAACTCTTAAGGCCTCTTTAGAACCCAGTCAGCTGCCTCAGTTTTGCTTCAACAGCATGCATAGAAATGATGATAAAGTTAACACTTGCTGTGTTATGTTCCTGCTATCGTTTTAACTGGACTTTGAAGGCTGTGATAATTAATTCAAAGCTTAGGTCAGTAATCGTGCGGTGCTCCTGTAACATCTGACAAATATTCAAAAATAGGTGATAATGGCTTATCCAGGCAAACACAGAAAGATAGGACTGACAATTTGTAGCACGGTTCTGCAGAGGGCCTTTCCTTCATGAAATGAATGCAAGTATGTGATGCCTTTTACATACAGAAGGCACTGTTGTCACCAAACTACTGGTCTTCAGTCTGGCTCTGAAACTAATCAATGATGTTTGATTGATTAATTATTGGAGCCACCTATAATGCAGACGTACGAAGTAAATGTTGGTAAAAGCTTTCCAAATGTGGGCCTTTAGTGATTTTTGCACCATGGAATACTCTTATGGGAATTTTAAGTCATCTTTCACATCCTATCAACTAAACCCTTGGCCAAGTATCTGGCAAATGTTTGACAAATTAACTGATACTAAAATACTGATTTGTTTTTCCCCTAATTATATCTAAATTGACAATTGGAATAGTATCCACTGTGAGCATTCCCAAGGCCCCAAATAAATAAAAGGAACATTCGTACACAGAACCTTTTTCATTAGAAACAGGATTTGCATTTTTGTCTACATTAATGTCAGAACTCCAACAGTAGCAACCATCTGGTTGCTAATAAAGCCATTCAGTATTCAGCTATGAAGCAAATATCATCCTTTTCCCAGACACTGCAGCCCAAAACATGCCACTGAATTGCATGACACTTGCCATCTTTTTTCTCAAACATTTGCAAACACATCAAAGAGGTGAGGCTCCCTGAAAGATGCAGCGCAAGACTGGCAGCTATACAATCCACCCTGTGCTTACCAGGAGCCAATCAACGCAACATTAACAGGGACAGCTAAACAACTGACACTTGCCTTACGCATTTTTACACACACATACACACACGCACACAAACACGACTGTCAAAGCATCTCCCAGAATTCAGATAACTGAGGCATTCACTCTAAATGCGCCTTTATTTCTGTCTCCCTACAGAGAGACGGGGTCTGGTGCGGAGAGAGAAAGCTCTACTTAGAGAAGCTGCAGTCAATGAGTGGACTCTTGTTTCCTGCAGTGCGCGTAAAATTCAGTCTGGCTACACTGGTGCGGCACACACATCAGAGGTATCGGATAGCCTCCAACTCCCACTCTGTTAGAGCAGCTTGTCCATCATTCATAACTCCACCGAGCCAATGTGTGAAACAACACCCCGGGAGAAAAGACCGAAACGCCTCAGAGCCAAATACACTTCTGATAACCCCCCAAAAATGACGTGTGCGCACTCTTTTACTTTTTCCCCCACCTTCTTATGTCCGTTTCTTTCCGCCTAGTGCTCAATTTCACGCGGGGTAAAAATGCAAACGCGCGCACAGTCAAACTCGGCTTAGAAGCGCGTACTCACACGCGCAAGACCCCCAGGCAATTTATTTACCAGGTCTATGAAGCACAGCAGCGTATACGCGGAGGCACAAGCACGCCACCGAGAGTTAAACGCACACATACAAATGGCAACTTAAAATAGGTTAGACAGCGAAAAAAGCCAGACAAACTTATTTATCTCTTACCTGTCCACGCGCACCCCCCTGAACCCACATGACAGCTGATTAAGGGCGAAAAGAATGCTCGCGTTTGAGTTTTTTCCCCATCCTCTGCTTTTCTGCGTCTCTTTCAATTCCCTTCCTCTACCACTGTCATCCTCTCCAGGGCAAAGCTTCACAGCGCGGCTTGCAGAGAGCCGACACTCTCCCTTCCTTCCCGTGTGCGTGTGCGCGTATGTGCGAGCGACCGGACGAGAGCCGAGTCGGTGAGTGTGTGCGCATCTCTCCGCCAATGAATCCTCCAATCGTGCCCGGTTACTGCGGCGGCTCAAGTCGAGGAAGGCGCGGGATTGGTCGGTTTTCAGATCAATCCACGGCTCTGAAACTCGCCTCGCAGTGCCCCCCTCCGCTCCCCCACCTCTCTCCATTATCTCCCTCTCTTCCTCTTCTCCTGTCTTTCTCTGTTAACACGTGATTATGTAAGATAGTGATCAGGAAGCGATACGTTATCCCATTCTCATTTTCTTACACACACACACACACACACACACACACACACACACACACACACACACACACACACACACACACACACACACACACACACACACAGAGCACCAGACACAGCCTACCTTCCTAGAGCGTCCCAGCAGAATACAGAACACAACGAACACTACTTCATGGGAAGAGAAGGGGTGTACTTTGAAACTGGAAAAAATGGCAAATTGAAAGTTTAAAGGCTTTAAAAAGTTACTGAGGGTGTTTTACCGTTTTCTAAATATCATTATTATTATGTTCATGTGCAAATCATCTAAAAAAGTTACTTCCATCGAACATTTCATTAATTACACCTTGCTACCACTGGATTGGACCCCCCTTTTGCCTTCAGAAGTGCCTTAATTATTTGTGGCATATATTCAGCAAGGTGCTGGAAACACTTGTTACAGATTTTGGCCCATACTGACATGATAGCATCACAATATCTCTCACAGCATTGCAACACCACCACCAGCAGTAGCTTGAATCATTGATACAAGGCAGGATGGAGCCATACTTTCATGTTGTTTACACCGAATTCTGACTGTAGCATTCGAATGTTACAGCAGAAATTGAGACTTATCAGACATGATGGTGTTTTACCAGTTTTCTATCTTCCAGTCTTGATGAGCCTGGGTGAATTGTGCAGTTTTCTCCTCTTAGCTCACCGGAGTAGCACTCAGTGTGGTCTTCTGCTGTCGTAGCCCATCTGTTTCAAGTTGAATATGTTATGCTGAAGAGCATCTCTGAATGCACAAGCTGGTTGGATAAAGCACTTATTTGAGCTACTGTTACCTTCCTGTTAGCTCAAAACAGTCTGTGTCTTTCTCCTCAGACCTCTGGTATCAGCAAGACATTTTCTCCTAGAGGACTGCCACTCAGTGGATACTTTCTCTTTTTTGGACCATTGTCTGGAAACCCTAGAGATGGCTGTGTGGGAAAAACCCAGTAGACCTGCAGATTCTAAAATCCTCAGACCAGCCCATCTGGCACCAACAACCATGCCACACTCAAATTCACTTAAATCACTTTTTTTCCCCATCCGGATGTTTGGATTGAACCACAGCAGGTCATCATGATTCACTACCATGTGATTAGAAATTTTAATTAACGAGCAGCTGAACAGGTATACCTAATAAAGTGGTTGGTGAGTGTATATGTGTTTTAGTCTGTTTTTCACTTGAAGCTAGAGTTTCATTTTAAAAGCACGAGAGACTCTAAATCAAATTGTTGTTTAGAACAGTGGGAGCAACAGACTAAATATTAAGTTTTCTCATTTTAAGTGTTTAAAACTCATTCAGTTCCAAATTGTCTTTCTATTTTCTTTTACCTGCACCACACTGAGTTTTCCAATTGTTAAAATAAAAAAATATATTTTTTAAATCAAAAGTTTGTGATTAAGATTTATGAATTCATAGCACATTGCTGTTAGCAATTCTGACTCAAAGCATTGGACTGAATAGTAAACAAAAGCATTAAACCACATAAATGGACAGTAGAAGAAAGTAAATGCTGATGCCCTCGAGGGGGAAAAATATAAACAGCAAGCTACAGTTCAGTCGTAAATTACAGCATAACAGAATTTTTTATAGTTAAATCAGACCTCAGTGTAACTCAGTTGCTCAAGCCCAGACATAATTCATCATCAACATAAAGAAATGAAAAAGCAGAAAAGTAGGCATAAAATGTCATATTGTACTGGCCGGCAAAAAGACTCACATGAATGTGTGTGTTTAAGTTCAAACTGCTAATTTAGTGGTGATGTGTTGGTTGTTTGTTATGTTGAGTTTTGAATGTGATTGTTGTGAAAAATGGGATTTCCAGTGTTTTGTATGGCTGATAAAATTATGAAGGTTCAGCCAGCAAAGAGCTACCATTATCAAGATTTCTGTAGCAAATGAGCATGTCTGGCCAGTGCTCATCTTCAGGGTGGTTGTTAAAATTTTCAGAAGCAGTATTTCATCAGCTGTGTTATAACTGAGTTGCAAATAGAAGGAGAATCACGAGAGAAGCTGATTTAAGTTGATATCTTGCCAGAATTCATCAAACACAAACATGTATTCAAGGTACATAGGTGATGGCATGCAAGTTGAGTCCTGGTTTAGCATGAGGGATAATGTTTTTACACACATAGATGAGCAGTACTTTATTATATCAATAAAATGTGAGATTGCACCAGTAACACTAAATTAGTGCTACATTAAATCTACACTGTTGCTCTGGCGTGTCCTATGCCGTAACTGTAACAAGTCTGTTTGGAAGTAATATGAGATGTAAACACAGTATATTGATTGACATATGGATAATATCTTTCTGAAAGAAAACCGAATAGACTGTAATTTATGTTTCTCATTATACTAATTCAATACTTGTATTTTATCAGTGTAGACATGTGCCATTTTTTTGTTTTCATGGCCCTGACTATACATGCATTGACTCACTTGGCTCTGATGTCGTTTCTTTTCTTTAGCTTATCATATCTTAGCTCAAAATCCAACATAAACAGCTCAGTTTCACTCGTGCAAAGCTGACACACCAGCACCAAAATATAAATGCAAACAGTGATGTCGCCCACAATGACAAAGTCTCTACAGGGATTCAACTCAGTGCTAAATTTAAACTTAACAGGATAATAGCTACCAAACAACTGGTAGTAATACACTGTAAAGCTTCCATGCAACACAGGACTATAATATAATTTTTTTATATTGCAAAACTGTTTCTGTAGGCTACAGTAGACATGGAAAAAACAAGACAAAAAAATGTTTAATGTTGGCAAATCCATCCGCAAGCGTTTTATTTACTGTACAGACATTGCATTGATCTGCAAAGCAGACAAAGAAGCGGTATATTCTAGTATTATTTATCATTTACCATCATAAGGGCAAGAGACATTAATGTGTTCAGTGACAAAGAAAACGTAATCAATTCCATGCACAAGCCTCAAAGTATTATTACTCCAACATGGAACATAGCATAGTGTACTTTGTTGTCTAAATACTTTCATGAAGGGACAGGATGCTTAAAGTAGTAGCTTAAAGCCCTAATATTATTATTATTATTATTATTATCATTATTATGAACACATCTGACCAAATAATTGGTCCGCGATTTGGAGGGATAAAAGGTACACTTCTGAGGTTGATCTTTGCCGAGTGCACTGCTAGCAGGAGGGTCTGTTTCTGATTTTTTTTTTTTTCCTTATAAAAAGTTTTTCTGATGGGGAAAAAAACCCCATTTATATGTGATATAATATTTCAAAAGCTTTCAACCCAATCAAACATACTTAGATTTAAAATGGAGCACTCGTTAAAAACATGTAGCATCTGTTAGGTTCTCTGGTTGAGATTTTTGAACCACTCAAAGTTGAGCACTTTCATCCTCCAGAATCTCAATAGTGCCATAAGCGAAGCATGGCTAGCAATTACTTCGGTGAGTTCAGAAGGCTTGGGGGAGTGAGGTCAACATCTAAGCAGTGGTATTCAAGTAAAACAGGGTGAAGATTTATACATTTTAATTTGCTTCTCTGGCATTTTCTAAGAAGAAAATGTATAGATTTCAAAATTTGAAATTTCTTCTAATAGCTTATTGTTATCTTTTATGTCTCAAAAGAATGAAAACATATATCCCTCCTGGGTTTACTATATACATTGGTTTCCGCTCCGGCATACTGTTGTCTGTAGTGTCTTTAAGCAATGAAAAGTTTTAAACATTAACCTCATTGTTTTTTTTTTTTTGTTTTTTTTGTTTTTTAACCTGTCCCGTTTGGTTCTTTTGCCATCAGAATTATTGTCTAAAGGCGAAGAAAGATGCCCAACGGATTTACTTTACCAAATGGACCATCCCAGCCTTGCCGTAATGGTCCATCTGATTCACCTTTTATTGTTTATTTTATTTTCACTTGCTGAATACGGGACAGACTTGACTGGTGGAAAGAAAGGGGAGAAAGAAAGAGGGAAAGAAAAAAAACAAAACCTGAGAAGAGGGACGGGGAAAAAGGGCAAAAAACAAAAACCAACAGAATAAGCAGACAAAAAAAAATACATATCGATCACCTAATAATAATAATAAACAAGATCACAATGATATATGGGAATGTGACAGTAAATACTAAATATTAAACATTATGGTGCAGCACGTGAGATCGACAGCGCACAGTGTGCTTTGAGGTAGGAGCCAAAAAGGGTGTAGTTTGTGTGTGTGATCACCCGTGTGTACACCTGTGAGTATGAACGCGCTTGTTTTTAAAAGGTTCCTTCATGTAATGATCTGCTAGAGGGTGTGGGGGGCCACTGCCCCATCCTCCAGGGCATGAAGCAGGTATGGAGGAGATCAAAACTCCAGACATCCAGAGGCCCCCAGAACACAAGAGACCAAGGAAGACCAACAGAGGGGCAGCTGCGTCACTATCCCAGAAAGAGCTGAGGAGAGTCCCAGATGAGGGGTCACTCAGCAGCCGCGGAGCAGAAGCCAGGGGGGGTTGCAGTGACGTGCCCGTGAGCTCCGCCGGCAGCCAGCTGTGCCTGAGTGACCGAGCCCCGGGCCGAGGCCGAGGGCACCCCATCCCCAGTGGCCCGAGCGAGCCCCAGGCTCCATGCCCGATAAGCAGCCGCCAAGGAGTGAGCCGGTGGGTACCTGGGCGCCCACCCCCGGACACAAAGAACCACCAATGCACCGATATCTGAGGGCGTCTGCCACCGGCAGGGGAAGTGGTGGGGGGAGATGGGCCTCCAAACCTTGGAGGGCCTGAGATGTCCCCAGAGAGGTGGCGTCTGATACCCAACCTGACATATAGACACAGACAAACAGGCACACACAGATACAAACATCTATTCCCACCCTCATGCTCTCAACACTCACCCAACGTGGAGACAGACATAGAGAGACACTGTACACACAATCACACTCCCCAAGCGTACTCTAAGCCCCGGGTCTGGGTACCCTTGCCCCTGGAGGGGGAAACTGCGCCCAGACCCAGGTGGTGTTACCCTTTTCCCTGCGGTGGGGAGAAGCAGACCGCCCCGACTCCGCAGCAGCAGGGAGGCCCCACATTCCAGACCCCAGTCGGACGGCCAACTCCTCCTCCTAGCCCCCCCGCTCCAGCAGGCCGCAGAGAACGGGGGTGTAGGAAGACTCCAAACTCCCTCCACCCGCTCATATGTAGTGTTGATGCATGTGTGTTCTAAGGTGCATTTAAAACCCAGGAGGGCATGGAGCTACCTGCCAGAGCAGCAGGTAAGCGTATAGCCCCTCCTGCTAGCCCTCAATGTCTACGTGTATTTATAATTGAGAGGTGGGCAGCGACGCCAGGGGTGAGGTGTACACCCTGATGGTGATTGGAATCCGTGTAGCGTGCCCACCCCCAAGATCCTATATGTATGTGTAATGAGAGTGTGAGTAATGTGAATGTCTAAGTTGTGGGATAAAATTGAGGCAGAGGCAGCCTCATTGTTATAATTATAAAGACTCCGGGCATAAGGAGTGTGGTTTTCCACATGCATTGACCTAATCCATTATATTTGCTTTCTCGTGTTTCCCATTTGGACAGGGTCTAAATAGTGAAGACACTGTGCAAAAGTCTTGGGCCATCCCTCATGTGTGCATCTTTTGCTAGGAAAATGCTAGGATACAGTAGTTTAATGAAATGTGCAACCATACATGGAACTAAAATACAATGAGCTTCTTGAAGGACATTCAATACTCTTCTTTTGATGCTGCCTACTTTACCTTTGAGGAGGTCAATCCATGACTGTTACTGTTCAGTTATGTGTTTTTCTATCCATGCTTTTATTACATTGACAGATTGTTTGGGATTGTCATATTGAAAAATTGCTGGCTAAAATCCGCCCTCAAGCCATGACAGAACCTTCACCATAGCTATAGATACTTGCTGTTGTACATTTTTCAACCTCCTCCAAATATATTAACAACATTTGGTCTCTTCACTTCATAAGACCAGTTACCACTGGTTTTCAGTCCAGTTCTTGAGTAATAACTCAATGTTTTCTCTCTTTTTCCCTTCTCTCTAAGAATGGCTTCTCGACAACCATCCTCCCACTGAGACCATTTCTAACAAGGTTTCAGTGAACAGGTTCAATTGAAGGGCCAAAGGATGCATTTCTAAGACCCTGTGTCAGGTCTTTGTTGGATTTTTTAGATATTTCTTAAGGATATGACTTTTTTCAGGACACACTACAAGCTTTGCCATGGTATGCCAAGTTCCTGCTTAAAAGCTCTTTCTAAATCACCTTTTTGGTGCCTATCAAACTGTGTTATCGTTGGCATTTTTCATTGATTCAGCTAAAGAAATGGGAACAAATTATATGATTTTTGTGACAGGCTGCTAGCAATAAAGTGCCCAAAATGCAGTTTAAAACAGGCACTTTTCCAAGTTGTTTTTATGTAGACACAACACTGGTTGACATCTTAAATTATGTAGGTGTGTTTTTTATACTTAAATGACTCATAGGTCAGTGTTATGTAGCTTAGCAAACAAGAAAAAATATTTATGACAAATTAAGATCCATGAACTGACTCCAGCTGTCCCATGTATTCATACCAACTGAATTTTTAAACTAACTCAATTTTACTTTTTCCATACAGAATAGATTCCTTTGTGAAAAAACAGAATGATGTATCGGTCAGTTCTGGCTTTGCTGTGCATATGTAATGTACTGGGCTTATGTTTTATTTTGAATCTGTCCTTGCATTGCTTTACAGTGCTCTATGAAATTTAAAGCTGCATCTTCAGCCACGTGTGCATCCATAAAAAAACACTTTCCTACTCAAGTGTCAGCACATCTCACGTCACTGTCAGCCCGTCACAGTGTCTGTCCCTTGGGGCTTTTAGATGTTGTTTGTCTGGCCACAACTTGACCCAAGAATAAATGCACAGACTCACAGCATGAACAAACAGCGTCACAGAATATCCAAAACTTATTTTAATATATTCAACAGCTGGTCAAATATTAATTCTCTAATCCCCAGTACACAAAAATAAACCACTAAACAATCTTTTAGCCTATTAGTGAAAATGGATTAAATTAGCTAAATGTCTTAGATGTTTTTATCTGAGCAAATCCATAGAAGTTCAATATAATAACAATAATAATAGGTGGTCAGAATCTGCCTATTTAGTGTCTCTAACGTCTGTGTGGATCTGTGTGTAAGTTATCCAGTTGGTGACAGTCACTAAAATAATCACTAATTTGTGGACAGTATAAATTGATTTAAAGTTAACCATGTAAAATTATACTCTGCCATGTCCTTAATTATTCTTTCATTCTTCTAGCTTGCTGTGCATCCTGTTGGCATCCTCTACTGCAGGTGTTTCTTTCAAGTTTCCTCACTTTGTAGTGTTTGGTTAGCTTTCATGGGTTCTGTGTCTTGACTTTCCATTTAATTTTGGGAGTCACTTTTCTTGTAGATCTTGCTTTAGTTATTTAATATATGTCTTTGTTGACAGCCTGGAGCTCCCTAGTATTTTTATACATTGCCATACACCAGTTTTTGTTCTTTTGTTTATTTTATTTTTTGATTTATGTATATGACATTCATTATTATCCTTTTTAATGACTTGATGGTGCAGTGATGATATCATTAACAATAATGATGTACTACAACTTTGTCCTGATTTAGCGTTTCACTTCAGAAGAAAAATAGGATCTAAATGCAAACAAAAAAACTAACAGAGGCAGAAAGCAAGGAACAAAAGTGTTCTTTAATGAACCTGTTGGAGGTAACATTGGTACAATGGGGCAACAAATGAAACACAGTGAATAGCCAGCAATTAACAGATGAGTCCAACAAAGAATAATCCAAAATGTAAACAAGAGTGAATCCAATAGGTGACCAAGAACATGAGAAATAAACCTGAGACAGGTTCACAGCAGAGACACAATTGACAAGAAACACTTGGCACTGTATAGGGAGCTGACAGGAAATGAGCCACAAGTGGAAACGATTAGGGCGAAAGGAAGAAAACAAAGGTAGCAAACCAACCAAAGAGACACAAATAAAATAAAGCATGAGGTGACTGCAGACTAAAACAAAGACAAAACAATGAACACTGACAGGGTGAACTGGAGACAAAGGCAAAAAAGAGCCATTAGACGAACAAGGAAAAACCAAACAGATAAAAAAATCTAAGGGCATTTCAGTTATTCAGTGTAGGAAACACCAGGAAGCCCAGTTGCTTAATGATTACTAGGGTAAACAGCAAACAATATGTCTTGAAATTATACTGATATTCTATAGAACTGTTCTGCTAAAACAACACACAAAATAAGTCTGCTTTTTATCCCGAGTCCATGAGTGCATTCCGCCTCTTAGCTTAACGACAGTCCTTTTTTAGTTTCAAAATACAATCATCTCCTATAACCAGCACTTCTCAGCTTGGCTGCACTGTGTTTCATGGGTTCAGAGGCCAATTACACTGTTTGGAAACTCTTTTTCAGCACGGTGCTCAGCATTATTTGACTTTCACTCTTTCCTTTCTATCAGTCAACCACTCTTTACCGCTCTCTTCTGCACACACACATTCACATCACTCAGGTACCCTTGGGCCAGCTGTTGAGTCCGCCTATGAATCCAGCTATGCTATTGCTCTCTCTGGATCCAAAGGGAAACTTAATGAATAATGAACACAGCGGTGAAATGGGAGAGTGGGGGTGGAGAATGAGTACAGGAGTGGGGGAGAGAGAGGCCCTTCAAGACCAGGATACGTTGGAGAGATTGAGGGAGGGCAACTTGTTAGTGTTCTGCCATCAATTAGGCCACAGAGGAGACATGAAGAGAATGGGGGCTGATGCGTCACGGGGTTCTGTAAACCAGAGTGTGCTTGCTGAGGAGACAGATTAGGCGTCAGAGACGAGGAGGAGAACAGCAAGATGAGAGTCAGAAGGAAGTGGACATGGAGAGACAGGGGTCTCGAAGGCATCGGTTCCTCAGCACACTGCCTCCAGCTTCATCTATCATCCAAGCCTAGTTCTTCCTGCCAAGACAACTGTGTTTCTGGTCTGGATCCAGAGTTGGCATACAGCTTCAAAAACATTCTAAAATGGATGTGCTCAGTATATTAAACAAAGTAATGACGCTCCTTGAAACAGCAGGCAGGTGTTTTTAGTCTTAGCACTTTAAAAAAATAAAATAAAAAATAACTCTCACACTTCATGAGGATCTGACTTTTTCATTACTGCCAGATGTTCAGGCTGTATTTTACACTTTCACAGGCATTTGTGCAGTACAATTAGCTGGTTTAAATCATAATCCTCGTGTTACTTTTGGTCCCTCATATATCATCCTAAATTATTGCTATTTGTGTCTCTAAAAAAATTAGAGCATGCAGCTTTCTGGTTTTAGTTAGTTGCAAAATATCATCCCAATTATTTAAAATTTAAGAATTCTACATTGTATTTATATCCACTAGCAATGCTTGCACCAATATCAGAACAGGTAGTCAGGGCTGTCTCCCACAGATTAAATATTCATATACAACTAATTTTAAAAGCCTTTGTTGACTCTACCGTGTAATATATGCATTAGTAGTAGAAGTTATAGCAGATTTTTCTGGATTAGGTTTAGGAGAGAATCAGTTGTAATGTTATATCAGGCAGACCACATTGCTGACATCAGCTAGTCTGAGTGCCAAGTCACAATTCCTTGTGTCCAATTGGCAAATTCCAAATAGTGTGAGATATTTAAGTAGCTTTAGTCACTTTACAGTTGCTGCACATATGCAAGCCTATTTGCAACCCACCTCCATCCAATCTCCTCCTTTTACTTAATTACTGTGTCACTTTTGTCACTGATGTCTGCTCTGTTCTGTACAAAACCTCTGACTTTCAACTCATGTGTCTGGCAAATACAAAATCATGGTCCTGAGTTTTTGTATTGTTAGTCTTGTGTTTTGGTTTGACTTTAAGTTTGGTTACTTTCCTTGTGCCTCTAGTTTTCCTGCCTCATGTCTTCCCCTGTCTTTGTCACCATCTTTAGTGTTAAATGCCATGTCTCTGTGTTAGTTGGGGTTACTTCTTGTTTTACTTTGAATGTTTGGGTAAGGTGAAATACTCAGGAAAAGGAGGTAGGAGGCAATATTTCTAATTGATTTTCCTAGAACTTGGTGGAAACCATGATGTCGAGGAAAGTTGCAAAGG
The DNA here is from genome assembly GCF_013358895.1 of Oreochromis aureus. NCBI lineage: Eukaryota > Metazoa > Chordata > Actinopteri > Cichliformes > Cichlidae > Oreochromis > Oreochromis aureus. Next base: position 26,758,068 of record NC_052950.1, read on the forward strand.
AGAATTGGAAAAGAGAATGGTTAATGCACTTACACTAGACTCTGTAACAATGTGACAGCTGATGTCTGCTGTTTTGAAACTACAATATCAAGCAGATGCAGTTAAAGTGCACAGCTTAGTTCACCCCTAATGTGTTCTTACTGTGAAAAACAATAAATGTGTCATGTATTTTCCTGCTGGAGACTATAATTCCTTATGAATTCCTCCTTTCCTGCTCCTTTTTTATGATTTTTTTCAGAATGAGGTAATATTCTATCCATTAATGCTGATCCAGATTGAACCTAAACCCAAAGTAAAAAATGAATTCATGATCATACAAAAAGCTGACAATGCAAATATTATCTCTCATTGCATTTTGATCATTGACTATACCTCACAATCTGGAATAGGGGAGTTTATATCTAGTTTATATTGAGTTTAGGAGGCTATGGACATGCAACCAGTGCTTATAATTAACATTTATATGGTCTGCGGCACTTTGTTGATCGGTTCCATGAATGGTCGGATGTTGCATCGTTATGAATAGTGTGATGGAATTACTACTTCTCTACTCTTCAGTCATAAAGGAGGCCAGGATTCCAGTTCACTTAAAAGGTGTTGTAAAATCTTTGGTGGCATAAGTGAGATGAGAATATGTTATTCTGGTTGACTGATATAAAGCAATCCATACATTCTGGTTTCTCAGAAGCCCGAGTCACTGCTTACTGTTCTTAAAGTTATAATTGCTTGTGGTAACCAGCACTTAAATTATAGTTGATTAATTATTTTCCCCCTCTAAACCCCACTTTAAGGTATTAAGTGACAACTTAATAGCTTAAAGTGGGGTTTATACTGCATGTGTTAAAGGGATCAAATGTTTATTATGAGATATAAAATACACCAGTGTATGATTCACTCTTTTGGGTTCAACTTTTAAAAAAACATTGTATGAAGTTCACAATATGGGAAAATCTAATCAAAGAGTAGCAAATAGGCAGTAAACCTGTATGACGGTGACAAGAAGTGAATGATTTCAACGATGGTTTATTAATGAAGGCCTAAATAACTTCCTTGAAATTATGAGTATGAAACTGTAAACACGAATGCTTCTTCCTAATGACAAGCAACACATTGCTTCAGAGGTTACTTGGGTATCGATCTGCAGGGCCATTTCTCTGCATGATGTCTATTTCCCTGATGGGTTTTTAATGACGTGTCAGTAAATCATTTTGCCAGGGGGGCTAAACGGGGAAGAGCTTTTAACGATACTCTGAGATTACAGTGTGCTCCTTGGACAAGTTTGTAAGCGATTAACTTGTGAGGACATTGTTGTGTTGTACAAGATAGCCACTTTATTTATTTATTTCTTTATTTTAATTGTGAATGGTTCTGTGGACACTTCATATATAAGAGATATTTGGTCAATTAATCACAGCTAAGCAGAACTGAGGGATTATGCACTTGAGTGAATCTCATTTCAAGCTGCTGGTTTGGGCGGGTGTGTGCACTGGAACTGCTGTGGACACAGACAAATGGCAGAGGCAGCCAGCTATACTGAAGCTGGGAGACACATATCAGCAGAGTAGGACTGGGAATTTGTTTTCCTTCCACAGCACATTTAATTTATATGTTGCTGACGAGCATCAAGGTTACACACTGCCCTAACATTAAAAATCCATGTACCACTTTTCCCTCTGTGGAGAATACTTGGAGTACTGTTACACATGAGCACTTAACCAGCCAAAACAAATTGCTGCTCAGGAATCAAACAAATCGCTGTTTTTGCCACTGACTATGGAAACATTGTTTCCTCATTAGAATGCATCAAACGTCTTGCTGAAGAGCACGCTGCCTCTAAAGGGCTGCAACACTACAGTATCTCATGCACAATGGTTTGTGAATAGCTGAGTGTCTACAGTTAATGTTTTAGAAAATCTGCTGAGTAGCTAAAGGATTTACAGAACTTTTAAAAGAATATATGATATTAGTTGAAATTATTACATTAAAATATGCTTTTGGAAAATGGTATAACTTATAGTTTTGAAGGGCCTTTGAAAGTAGCCTGATTTTATAAATTTGCCTAATTACAGAAACACAATGGATTTGAAATAATAACAGTCAAAATGTGATTAAAATGTAGACTTTTAGCTCTGCTTTTAGGGCTTAGTTGCAAAGGTCATTGACCTCCAAAGGCTGTTGGAGAAATGACTGAGCGGAAGTTAAATTGCTAAATTATATGATCTTGTTTCCTTATTCTTTCATGAGACCCTAAGAAGACTCCAAGCATTGGATTTGCATTACAAGATGCACAAGACAGGAACTCTATATATTTAGTGCAAACAGATGTTGATGCAAGTCTAAGTGGCCGTCACTGGCTGTAAGTTTAACCAAGTTTAACGACAGAGATAGAAGAAGCTTTATGAGTGACAAAATACATCCTCCACCTCAGCAAGGTGGTCACTGATGATAACTCACTGATGGTGACTGAGTTTCCATGGTAAAGGCGCATCCCTTTACAATGACTTCTGATTTATACACAAATAAACAAACAAATAAAGAACAACAAAAAGGAAAATAGTGGTGCAAATGAAGGTAGATCATATTTCACATCACTATGAATGTCAGAAGATGTTGTCATATCCCAAAATTTTTGCAACATGAACACATTCCAAATGAGCACATATTTCTTAAAAAAAACACCCCAACCCAAACGAAACAGTCTGAGCATTTGATGTGCTGTCTTTGTGCCATGATGGATTACACATAGGGTGTAAATGATTTTCAAACTGCACTTGATGTGTCACAGATTTTTTGGGAAGTTTAAGCATCTAGCCTAGACACACAGTGGAAACACTTAGTACCCTCAAGTCACATATTACTTAAATTATCAGCTGTAAAGGCAAATGTAACAACTGTAACATCTGACAAACAGCAAACATTACATCTGAAAAGAAAAGCAAGATCATCAACCCTATAACAGAACAAAGTCATCAACTTTCAAACCTATCTTTTGTACTTGTCTATTGAGTGGCATCATGTAGCTGAGCTCCATTTTCGTAAATGATGACTAAACTCAAGAAATTATGTTTCTGAAAAGAGACACTGGCAAGGCTTATAAATCCTAGTGGGATAGTTTATAAAATATTTAAATGGCAAAGAAAAAAGGAACTTTGATTAGTAATGTCGTGTCAGAATGCTTGTCTTTCTCTGTTTAATCAGGATAAATACTATAATTGTATATGTCAACAAATATGTTCAAAACACTCAGTTGCAAAATATTCTATTTCCCATTACTTACTATTAATGCAGCAACTAAACATTTTTCTAAACCTCTATTGTTAGGATTTTTTTAGGATGCAAGGTTGGAAAATGCACTGTAATTTGCAAGAAAGTAGGAAAATTCTCCATCTCCTTCAGCTTAGTATTTCAGCTATTTTGGTCCCAACTTTGGCGCCTGAGAAAGAACTTTGATGGAAAAAAAATGACAATAAACCAGTTAAAAGCTGAGAACTTTGTCAGTTCAAAGGAAGAATATAACTAAAGGAAATTAGTCTAGTCTGCAGTCCCGTAGGACTATATTGCACACATTTAAAATGTAAGATTCCTAATATCCACTTGAGTGTGGGCATTGTACAAGCAATATTTTAGCAAATACAAATTGCCATTGAGAGAGTATAACCAAAATACCCAAAACAGAAAAGAAAAAGACAAACTGTTGGTTTTGTAGTGACCCCTCTAATATCAGTGATAAGTCAAGTCCCAGCTGTCATATCTTAAAGCTTAACCGGGGGCTCCAAGGTAACCTGCTGAAAAATAGTAGATATTCCTGTAATCCTGCTTTTTGTCCTCTGTTCAGTTATTCAGCTGTGAGGGAGGTACAGTATGTCAGATCTATCAAACCCTCCAGTCAGAGAATCATCTGCTATTTGTTCCTGCCATCTTAAATGTTCCTGAAATAACATGTACTTTTACTGCTTTAAAATATCTATAAAATCTGCATAAAGAGGTAGACAGAGTAGTAGTGGTGCAAATACTTTTAATTAACGTTTAAACAGGAGAGACCAGGGACTGAATCTCACATAATGATATTTTCAAATTTTCAGTTTATAGCTTATAAGTTACTGTAAGGTTAAGATCAAGATATGTCCTAATATACATCACTTTTACAATAATAAATGGATTTTAAAAACTTACATTTAAATTGCTACAGCTATTCAAAACAAGTAAATGATACGTCTATATTGAAAGAATACTGGTCTATTTAACTGTAGGCCACCCTCTTACACAAATGATCATCATCTCTTTTGGGAAGACGAATCAGATCTTGCTATTAAGCTGCAGATAGCCAAGCTTTACGCAAAAAAATGGTTGTGCATCTTCTTCAGGTGTCCACCTTCTTTAGTGTCTTGACAGTCTCATCTGTAAAAGTTACATTTGACCCTGGAAATCATGTGGAAATTAAAAATTAAGTAGCATTTTTTAACTTTCACCTTGTGGTATTTAATTATGTAAAGGTGTCTCATTGCTTTGAAGTGTGAAAACTTTTCTATTCCACTTTTAAATGGCAGTGCTAAAATGTAGTTGTGAATGAATTACTTAACATCACGTATGGTGCGGTTTACACCATCCATACTGTATGTGTGATTTTGAAGTGTGTTTCTATGCCATTGTAGGTGGGTGGCTTTCTTTCTTGCAGTCACGCTTACATGAGACTGAATTTTATGCGGGGAGATTATAAAATTAGATCAGTAATCCAAATACCATAGAATATTTGCAGGTTAATGTTGGAAACCCTCCACAGCTGTGTGTCCTGCCTCTCACTAGCATAAGGTCCTCCCATGCACAGAGACCTTAGTTATAGAGCCAGTGTAACCAATCAGGACTCACTCAAAGACTTTGAGTTCACACTGAGGCAGTCAGCATAATTAAAGTTGTAGAGCACAGTTCTTAATTTAATAAATATGCAGTTATATTTTGTCATGTATTTTATCATGCTTTTTGTACATTTTCAGAAGCTCAGTCTATTGTAATAAGGATTCAGTGAAAATATATAATACATGAGTGCATATTTTTTCTACTGGAAAACAAAACTTCACCCCAGTCTGAGGTCCAGAGCACTATGGAGTAGGTTATCATCATCAAGGATGTCTCTGTACATTGCTGCATCTATCTGTCCCTTGACAATGACTAGTCTTTCAGTTCCTGCTGCTGAAAACCATTCCCACAGCACGATGCTGCCACCACCATGCTTCACTATAGGGGTGGTGTTGTTCATTTCCTGGTTTCCTCCAGACATAACCTGAGCCCACTTGCCTTTAGTCAGACTTTGCCTTTTACTTAGAAAGGTTCTGGACACTACCTGCCTGATTAGCAAAATCCTGCAAAAATGGTCGTCCTTCTGGAAGATTCTGCTCTCTGTAAAGAGCAATGCTTGAGCTCTGTCAGAGTGACCATCTGGTTCTTGGTCATCTCCCTAATTAAAAGTTTTCTGCCCCATTCACTCAGATTGGCTGGGGTGCCAGCTCTCGGAAGATGGTGGTTCCAAATTTCTTCTATGTATTATTTGGACCTTCAGTGCTGCGTTATATAAGTTATATAAACAGGCGTGTGCCTTCCAAATCATCTCCAGTCAACTGAATTTACTACAGATAGATTTCACAGATTTCACAGTGGTTAGCACTGTTGCCTCACAGCAAGAAGGTCCTGAGTTCAATTTCACCATCAGGCTGGGGAGTTTGCATGTTCTCCCTGTGTTTGGGTAGGTTCTCTCTGGGTACTACTGCTTCCTCCCACAGTCCAAAAACATGCAGTTAGTGGGGATAGGTTAATTGGAAACACTAAATTTTCCATAAATGTGAATGTGAGTACGAATGGTTGTTTGTCTCTGTGTTAGCCCTGTGACACTGGCGACTTGTCCAGGGTGTACTCTGCCTCTTGCCCTAAGACAGCTTGGATAGGCAATCTGATGACCTACTGTTTACAAATAAGTAGGATATGTATGTACCTGAATCTTTTAAAATACTGTTAGGTTTTTTATTCCATTCAAATACACATAAGAAACATAGCTGAGCTGCTGCGTTGTTTGTACAGAGAAGCTGGACAATCGCTTTCCTTGGAAGCCACAGCCTTAACATACACCACCGATTCACTTTATGCCACTTAATTAATCCTTTAATTCGATAAAGACAAATCATATGTACTTTGTCTTATCTGACAGCTGCAAATAAAAATAAAACGATGCTCTAAATTTAAATACTATCAGTGATGGCATATTTGTTTATTATTGTCATTTGTCTGCTGCTTGTGACTCCCTTTACCCTTTGAATCATTGATGTGATCAATACTGTGCCTGAGTACTGCAGCGGTGGATGAAATCCAAGTCAGAACGTTAATATCAGATCAGGCACAGTGACCACAAGGCATTGAATCATCTGTCCTAATTGCTGGATGAGAGACTGCATGGCGAATAATAGTTAACAGCAAATGCATTAAGAACAATGCACCAGAAGAGGCTGAAAACATGGATTAATTTCATCTTATGGTTTGACAAACCTCATGGGACAGGTAATAATAGTACATATCTATGACTACATGACTCCACGTTGTGAAAATGAAATGAAAGGTGACTCCAAGTGGTGCATCACTGTATTGAATAGCTCCTTAATATAGCCTGCCTTGTACTTTTCCTGATGATATGGGGGTTTTTTTCTTAACAAATACCAGCATTAGTTTACTGCTACCCAGTAAGCAAGGTTGAAAAGAGGATTTTGGGACAAATAAGCAATCAACGACGACTTGCTCATTAGGTTGAGAAGATTGTGTGAGAGGATTGATATGAGACACCATGAACTCTCCCCTATTGATGCAATGAGTGTGAAGGTGACTGATTTGTAAACCAGGATTGCTTTAACAAAGTTCTGCCAAGGTTGTACTCTGGAGCTGGAAAATTGAGCTGTATGTCATTTGAATAACACTTGTGTAAGTGTGGGAGAAACGGATGTCAGCATAGTTCAGATGAACTTTATCATTTAAAGGCATTAATAAGAGTAGTTTCTGAAAACTTTTAACCATGATCTTGTTTAACAAGGTATTGGTATTATTTTGTTAGATAAGATATATATATATATATATATATATATATATATATATATATATATATATATATATATATATATATATATATATATATATATATAATAAACATGTCTCATTGCAATGACTCACATTCTGTCTAGATTCTGTCATTTCCACAGCTGGTCAGTCTTTTCTATTGTGTTTTATTGAACTTCTTTTCTATGTTATTCAATTTCTGTTTTTATTGCTGTTTTATTTGTCTTTTGCAGCATTTTCCTATTTGCTGGTGTTTTCTTAAGCTGCAGTCCATCATAGTATTGCCTTTACTTTGTGATTTTGTTTGAACAGTTCAAAAACTGAACAAATAACAACTGATCAAATTGAGATAAAAAAACGAACTTCAATTTATAGTCTGACCATCTGTATTGCCAGTTTTCTGTCTGCAAAATGTTCATGGTATGAGTTGTGTGCAATATCCCTATTTATTTCCTTTTAAATAAATTCTAACTTTTGAGTGGGCAGTGTGCATACCCCCTTTCAGCTGTTTTTTTGTTTTTTTTAAAAGTTAGGCATCTTTATAAATAACATATAAAAAGTCCTTTACTGCTGAATGTCACTTATTTCGCCACCTTTAGCTATATGTCAAGCAGTTGCTCCATAGTGTATTGGTTTACACATTTGCAAAACAAGTAAAAGGTCCCTGGTTCAATCTTGGGATGAAACACAAATCCCCTTGGAGTTGTGGGGGGGGATCCCAAATTTGAAGCTACCTGCTGTGGGAACGTGTTTTGCAGCTAGGAGTAGCTCTCGCATGCACGTTTTCCACTCTTCTCCATATTTCCTTTTCTTCAGTGGGCAACTTGTACAAAGTTATCTGTAGACATTACAGATGTTACAGCAGGTAGATGTACTGTTTCAGATGTACATGCTTTGTAGATCTTCCAGTGAGAAGTCCTTGAACTCATTCCTCTTTGTGATAAGCTGCCTGTTCATGGTAGGCCAAAATAACCCTCAGGCCACTGGGATATATCTCAGTGCAACTGAGAGAGTCAACTACCACTGAGTGAGCTGTGCATCATGTCATAGTTGAAGCAAATATGGTATAAATGTTAAAAAAATCCATCCATCCATCCATCTTCATCCGCTTTATCCGAGGCCGGGTCGCGGGGCAGCAGCCTAAGCAGAGAAGCCCAGACCTCCCTCCCCAGCCACCTCCTCCAGCTTATCCGGGGTTCCCAGTTCCCAAGCCAGCTGAGAAATATAATCTCTCCAGTGTGTCCTGGGTCTGCCCTGGGCCTCCTCCCAGTGGGACATGCCCGGACACCTCACCCAGGAGGCGCCCAGGAGGCATCCTTGTCAGATGCCCGAACCACCTCAACTGGCTCCTTTCGATGTGGAGGAGCAGCGGCTCTACTCTGAGCCCCTCCCGGATGGCCGAACTTCTCACCCTATTTCTAAGGGAGAGGCCAGCCACCCTTCGGAGGAAGCTCATTTCTGCCGCTTGTATCCGCGATCTCATTCTTTCGGTCACTACCCACAGCTCGTGGCCATAGGTGAGGGTAGGGACGAGATCGACCGGTAAATTGAGAGCTTCGCTTTTACACTCAGCTCCCTCTTCACCACGACGGACCAGTGCAGCGTCCGCATCACTGCAGCCGCAGCACCAATCAGTCTGTCGATCTCCGGCTCCCTTCTCCCATCACTCACAAACAAGACCCCGAGATACTTGAACTCCTCCACTTGGGGCAGGAACTCATCCCCGACCCGGAGTGGGCACTCCACCCTTTTCCGGCTGAGAACCATGGCCTCAGATTTGGAGGTGCTGATCCTCATTCCTGCTGCTACACACTCGGCTGCGAACTGTTCCAGTGCGAGCTGGAGGCCTTCACCTGATGAAGCCAACAGAACCACATCATCCGCAAAAAGCAGAGATGAGATTCTGAGGCCACCAAGTGAAGGCCCTCCGCCACTTGGCTGCGCCTAGAAATCCTGTCCATAAAAATTATGAACAGAACCGGTGACAAAGGGCAGCCTGGCGGAGCCCATCACCCACCGAACGAGTCCGACTTATTGCCGGCAATGCGAACCAAACTCTTGCAACGGTTGTATAGGGATCAAATGGCCCGTAGCAATGGGCCAGACACCCCATACTCCCGCAACACCTCCCACAGGACACCCGAGGGACACGGTCGAATGCCTTCTCCAAGTCCACAAAACACATGTAGACTGGTTGGGCAAACTCCCATGCACCCTCAAGTATCCTTGAGAGGATAAAGAGCTGGTCCAGTGTTCCGCGACCAGGGACTAAAACCACATTGTTCCTCCTGTATCCGAGGTTCGACTAGCGGACGAACTCTCCTTTCCAGCACCCTGGCATAGACTTTCCCAGGGAGGCTGAGAGTGTGATCCCCTGTAGTTGGAACACACCCTCCGGTCTCCCCTTCTTAAAGATGGGGACCGCCAGTCCAGGGGTACTGCCCCTGATCTCCACGCAACATTGTAGAGGCGTGTCAACCAGGACAGCCCTACAACATCCAGAGCCTTCAGGAACTCGGGCGGACCTCATCAACACCAGGGCTCTGCCACCAAGGAGTTGTTTAACTGCCTCAGTGACCTCGCCCGAAATTGGCGGGTCATTCCCTCATCCCCAGACTCTGCTTCCTCCTCGGAAGACGTGTCAGTGGGATTAAGGAGGTCCTCAAAGTATTCCTTCCACCGCCTGACAATTTTCTAAGTCGACGTCAGCAGCGCTCCACCAGCACTATACACAGTGCAGGTAGAGCACCGCTTTCCCCTCCTGAGACGCCTGACGGTTTGCCAGAATCTCTTCGACGCAGTCCGAAAGTCTTTTTCCATGGCCTCTCCAAACTCCTCCCACACCCGAAGTTTTTGCTTCAGCCACTGCCCGAGCCGCATTCCGCTTGGCCTGTCGATACCTGTCGGCTGCCTCCGGAGTCCCACAGGCTAACCAAGCCCGATGGGACTCCTTCTTCAGCCTGGTGGCTCCCTTCACCTCTGGTGTCCACCATTTGGTTCGGGGTTACCACCACGGCAGGCACCAACCACCTTTGCGGCCGCAGCTCACTGCAGCAGCTTCGGCGATGGAGACGCTGAACATGGTCCATTCGGACTCAATGTCCCCAGTCTCCCTCGAAATTCTGTTGAAGCTCTGCCGGAGGTGTGCATTGAAGATCTCGTGGACTGGGGCCTCTGCTAGACGTTCCCAGCACTCACTACGCGTTTAGGTGCACCAGGTCTGTCCAGCGTCCTCTCCCGCCACCTGATCCAACTCACCACCAGGTGGTTATCAGTTGACAGCTCAGCCCCTCTCTTTACCTGAGTGTCCAGAACATATGGTCGCAGGGCTGGTGATACAATTACAAAATCGATCATCGACCTGTGGCCTAGAGCGTCCTGGTGCCACGTGCACTTATGGACACTCTTATGTTCGAACAAGGTGTTCGTTATGGCCAAACTGTGATTTGCACAGAAGTCCAATAACAAAACACCGCTTGGATTCAGATCAGGGAGGCCGTTCCTCCCAATCACGCCCCTCCAGGTCTCGCTGTTGTTACCCACGTGAGCATTGAAGTCTCCCAGCAGGACAACAGAGTCTCCAGGTGGGGGCACCCCCCCCCAGGGACTCTAAGAAGGCTGGGTACTCTGAACTGCCACTCGGCGCATAAGCGCAGATGACAGTCAGGACCCATTCCCCGACTCTGAGGCGCAGGGAACAAACCCTCTCATCCACCGGGAAAAACCCCAACGTACCGGCAGCAAGCCGAGGGGATATTAAAATACCGACCCCAGCCCGCCGCCTCTCACCAGGGGCAACTCCAGACTGAGACAGAGTCCAGCCCCTCTCCAGGAGACTGGTTCCAGAGCCCAAGCCATGCGTAGAGGTGAGCCCGACTATATCTAGCCGGTACCTCTCAACCTCACGCACTAACTCAGGCTCCTTCCCCACTAGAGAGGTGACATTCCATGTCCCTATTGCCAGTCTTGGCAGCCGGGGATCAGTCCGCCAGGGCCTCTGCTCCTGGCCGCCACACATCACACAATGCACCCGACCCCTATGGCGCCTCCTGCGGGTGGTGGGCCTGCGGGAGGATGGGCCCATGTCTCCTCTTCGGGCTGTGCCCGGCCGGGCCCCATGGACTAAGGCCCGGCCACCAGACGCTCGCCTTCGGGCACCCTCCCCGGGCCTGGCTCCAGGGCGGGGCCCCGGTAACCCTATAAGGGTCAAAATCCAAACAACAAAACTATTTTACTCATATTGTTGCAATGCAAAAAGCATAGACCAACTGAGATGCCATGCTACCAGATCATTGGCTACTGCCTCAACATCATCAGCAAGCCAGGAGAAATATTATTCTGGAAATCAGCTTTCCATATTTATATTAATTTGAGTGTTTACATGGCATATTGCTATTAAAATGAACACCCGGTTGTGGTCTGCCTAACAACAACATGTTGTCACATTTTGTGCATGTCAGGCTGCGGTTACGGCTAATTTGATGGGCTCCAAATGCAATACATCCAAGACTGATTAGGGTATCAGAATCTGGTCGGAGTATTGCTTCAACACAGCAGTGGAACATCTTTTATGTCACACTGTCATTTGGGATCCTATCTGTAGAAATGGTGTTGTCACTTAGACTGCTTATGTGATATCTAAGTCAGTAAATGGATCAAGACATAATTTTAAGTTGATTTAACAATATGCTTCCATGCAAGGTATTTTTTAAGAGAATCTGACATTAGCAATATTGCATGTGGCCATTGTGATTACACTGTATTTCAAAGTCTTCGTAATATTGACATCGAATATATTTTAAGTAGCTCCGAAAACCCAGCGGGGTGGGGGCATCATTTAGCCATCATTATTTTTCCTACCACATTTTCTATCAGCTTTTCCTGAACTATAGTCAATTCTTTTTTATTATTGCATGTATTAATGCAAAGCACACAGGCCATGTAAAAAGGACATTGCCTTTAAAATGTCAGCCTACAGCTTCCAGACTTTTAGTTTTTAAAAAACAAATGATATTCAGTAATCTATGTAAGAAAAATACCCAGTAATTTATGGATGGATGCAGAAAGTCATGGGTCAAAATGTTCCATCACACACTTTACACTTTACTTAACTATACTAATTTCTAACCCTTAACCCTCAACTTGATAAATACATTAGCTTAGTGGAATAATGCAATAATTAACTATTAATCAAAAATAATATAAATATTACAAAAAGCTGAAATTTGCATGCAAAACTTACTACTATAAATTGCCTTTTACATTTACCGTACTGTGTTATTTTTCTAGGAGAAAGTATTGCTTACAAAATACTGTGGTTTCTTGAAGGATACCCCTCTGCTAAACAAGCTCTCTGAAGCTTTCAGATGGTGCTGTGCACATATAAAATGAAGGTAATATTTTGTGACAAGTGAAATTGCAATCTTTTCTTATAATGGCAGGGATACATGGGGATTGTAACATTCAAGGGACCAATTAGAATAATGTCCTTTTAGTGCTGAAGTCCCAGTCAGCCTCTGTCTCATCTTGTGTTTCATTCACAGCAAAAAAGCTATACTAACACTAATAAGCCCGTGGATCATTTCCAATATCTTTTACACCCTTTCAGATGGTTAAACACAGTTAGTTCAAAGGCATCACTGGCATGGATACAAGTTACAATTTGGTTGTGGCTTTAAGAGGTTCTCACTCATTGCTGAGTCAAGAGCATGTGATAAAACATGAAGTGACAGGCGTGTTTTCTACAGCAACACCACCTAAATGTCTGGAAGGGATTTGCTGCAGATGAGACAAGCTGAAAGGTGCCTGAAGCCTGGGAGGAAAAAAATATTCAGGGGAAATCCACACTGTCAGATGTCATTCACATTAAGAGGAAGCAATGTGGAAACACCTGTGTCACTCAAATAGTCTTACACTGTAGACAGGAAATGATTACAGAAAGTTAAAATATGTGAAGTTTTAGTCATATATAATTTTTGGCTAGTGAATGTTAGACTGAAGTTAAAAATGATAAATAATAAAATTAATATTATAGAGACTTAAACACTCCTAATACTAACTGATGATGATGTTATTTGACCTATTGTTGTCATTGGCCATGAAGCAATAACTGTACACTCATAGCCATTTTGATTTTTTATTAATATGTTATGAAGTCTTTTGCTTTTCATTGTGCAAGTACAAGTTTAGGTAATTGGATTATTTCCTCCTACTAAAAAATTGGTCCACAATTTGGATGTCAAACCATGACCCAACCTGGACATCGATATGACGTTCAACATTGGAACTTGACTGGGCAATTTTTTTGAATGCCATGTGGACGTCTATGACAGCAGCAGGGAATTTATATGATTAATAAATGTAATATTTTACAAATAAAAAAATTGTTGTTATCAACATGATACTTATGAATAGTGATTATTTATAAACAAATGATTTATAACTGTATGTGTTAGCCTATTGATTTATTCAGTAAATGTTGGTTTTTGTTTTGTTTGTTATTTTACATTTTCCTGTTTTTCTTTAACTTGTTTATTTACTTCAATTAATCAACGTATTTGTTTGTAACCAGGTAAAACTGCCATTTATTAAGATGTGTTAACATATAAAAAACATTGAAATCCATGTTAAAGTATAAAATAATGTAGGCATACAAAACAGACTCTTTATTAAATCTTGAGTCAGCTCTCAATTTTTTATTCTTTAATTTGCTTCCAGTGAACCAAACCACTTAGCCATAGTCATCCAGGTTTTCTTAAGGTCCTTTAAACATTGGCTGTTTTTTCATTCATTTTTAGTCCCTTCCCTGTCAGAGAACTGACGCGTTAATTTTCAAGTAAGAGGAACGTTATTGCAAAAGCGGTAATTAACCAAACTTTCACGTAGGAACGCTGCGTTACTGCGTTACTAAAACATGATAATGGATGAACGTCTCATTCAGTGACGGAGGAGTGCGACGTGAATGACAAAGCTGTCTGCAGATCATAATATATCGAGTGCGGGACAGAGTGTAGCATGCAGCGTTCAAAGCGTGGAAGTACTGACCTTGGTTTTGAGTTTGAGTCCATAAAAGTGACAAAAACATTAGTGTCCGTTGTGCGTGGAATTTTGTTTTACAGCTGAAAAAACCCCTAAACTTCCAAGCAAGCACCGAACGACGTAATGTGAAAGACAAAGAAACTATGATGGATTTCTTCCACTGACCGCTGCAATACACATCTGCACCAGGGTAAACCTCCTCCGCCTACCCCAGTCCTGCTTGGCAACAGGTGAAAATAGAGCAACAGGACAATAGTCTTTGAATTTATTTTCTGCTGTGTTTTACTTGCATCTATTTGAAAGAGTGAGTGTAAACACAAAAAAATAGATGGAATGTGAAGAAAATAGGTTTAAATGTTAAACAAATTTCTTCCAGTCAGAGAATGTTGCATATAATTTAATTTTTGCTTGATGCATAAAGTTAAAAGATTAAAACTAATAAAACAAGTTTTAAAAAGAGATTTTCCATTTGATTACATTTTGTATGATGAATTATGCAGAAAAAGTAGAATTGGGCTGAAAGATCATCGCTTTATCACCTATTCAGGTTGTAAATAGTGTTTTTAAAAAGTAACTAAGTAAAAAGTAAAAGTAATTGATTACTTTTGAAAATAAGTAATCAGTAAAGTGATTATTTTGGGGAAGTAATCAGTAATTAGTAACTGATTACTTTTTTCAAGTAACTTGACCAACACTGTTCCCTGTAACTGACAATTTTCAGAGGAACGCTTTGAAGCCACTTAACCAAACTCAAGGATTGCGTCTACACATGATAATGGATGAAAGCCATTCTTAAGGAGGGGAATGGAGTGATGAATCCAAATATTTTTTTTTTTTTGCTCAAATCATAGGTAGAGAAGAGGTCAGGAAAAAGGTACAATAGTGAGTGTCTTGGTTTGGGGCTGCATTTCAGCTGGTGTTGGGGATTTTGTCTTAACTGATGGAATTATGAAGACAGAAAACTATGATCAGATTTTGATCCACCATGCAATACCATCTGGAAAGCATCTGCTTGGCAACAGCTTAATTGTTCAGTATGACAATAATCCAGAACATACTGCCAATGAAGTGAAAGCATAGATGGAAAGAAAAAAAAAACACAGTAATTTATAGATTGGCCTCTTCAAAGCCCATATTTCAACATTATTAAAGCAGTGTAGGATGATCTTGACAGTGAGTGGAACAAAAGCAAACAGCATCTAAAGAGTCATTTGAAATGTCTTTCAAGAAAATACTTAAAGAAATTAAAAGAAAGCCTTTTTTTCTACCTTGATATTTTCCTAGCAAAAAAAGCTGAAATGAGGAGTGGCTCAGAACTTTTGCACAGTACTGTACAAAACAAAAATACTGATGTCAGTGTCTCAAAAATAATGATGCATGGTACTGTGGTGGCTAGCTCTGTCACATCACAGAAAGAAGATCCCAGTTTCAAACCCAGCAGTTGGCCTCTCTTTGTGGAACTTTCATGCTCTCTCTGTGTGCCTTGATGTCACGTACTCTGGATTCTCCCACAGTCCAAAGACATGAATGTTAGGTTAATTGGTAATATTAAACTGGTAATAGGTGTGAACAAAAGAATGAATAGTTGTCTGTCTCTGTCTCCCCTACAGCAGACAGACACCCTGTCCAGAGTGTACACCCCCACCTTCCCCCCACACCCATCCTAAGATTGTTAAACTGTGAACTCCCATTCACTCTGAATTTGACAAGTGGAAGAGGATAGATGGAAAAACAATGATGTGCCCACCATTGGCATTCAAAGACAATCATGACAAGTCTTGTGATTGTTACTACAAAAAAATGATGCATTTCACCTACTCATTACTGTTCTTAAAAGTAATGCAATACCTTACTTAAATACTCGCTGGAGAAAGGAGAAAGCAATTTGTTACACAACTCATTACATTACTTTCTCATTACTCTGTTACAGTCCCACACACTAACACAAATCCCTGAGACACATACAATCCTTCTTTTAAGTTTACATGTGAACAAAAAGCAAAAAAACAAAAAAGAAAAAACAAACAAACAAAAAAATCCCCCAAACAACCCATAGACACTTCAAAGTGATCGTCAGATGATTCTACTGTAGAAACACGAGCATGAGGCTACAAGTCTGACTGCTCGTCAGTTTGTTACTTGTTAAAGATCGGGATCTGGTTGCTGGGCTGGGGTCTGCATTCATAGCTTTATCATCACTGTGAGTATGCTATCTGTGCAGATATTTGCAAAAACACAAAGCGTTTCTGGATACAGTTTGCACTTTACTATCATGCTCTTTCCTTTTGTGCAATAAAAATAAATGTAATGCCCATATCCCTGCTTCTGAAAAGCTGTATTGCTATTTTGCTCCACCATTTTTCATTTCCAATTTTACATCAGCTAAAATCAGCTTGTTGTCATGGAAGTGGACAGGAAGACAAAAGCGTGTTTGTTTGATGTTTGTGAAAACACACAGCGTTTTTCAGATAAATAAACATTTATTTTGGTGTGGCAAGTTTCAAGCTAACATATCTCAGCTTGGTGGAGACCACCCTCCTCTGGGTCCCGGCATCACTAAAATAGTGATAGCCTGATTACCTGAGTGGCCCCAGCTGCGCTGCCTGCTACACCAGCCCTGCAGACCACATCTCCACTACTTTTGTTTTCTTTCTATCCACCCGACATGCAGATAACTAAAAAACCTTTGTAAATAAGGTAACAACATAATTGTAAATGCAATCTGATTACTGAATTTAGCACATTAACGCTTTACAGTGCTGCATTACTGTAAACGTAATTACATGTTTTCTAATCTTGAGCCTACTATGTCTTTTTTAAACACATGGGTTGCAACAGAAACTAAGTGGGTGAGCTGGCTTTGCTGACCTGTAACCATGAGCACAATATTATCAAAAGGCACACGGCCACACAGACAGTTTCAGATTATATAAGGCATATTTCTCAGCAGAACAAACACTGTCTTACAATAGCATGGAGTAACACCATTTAGGAAGAAAAAAATTAGGTATCATACTGTCATGTCAAACTTTTGTTTTATTCATAAAATCATATTCATATTCAAACTAAAGCAATAAACCCCTGTCTTTATTCAGTGCAGGTAAAAAAGCATTTTGAGGAAAACTCTGGATCCAAGAAGACATGATGCAAAAAAAAAAGATGATCATAATCAGGCATGCTTTAAATCTTCTACAGAGAAAGAATAGTTCTCTCTTTCAGTCATGGCTGCTTTGGCAAATTACACTATCTTTTCCTTTGAGAATAAGGCTCCATAATCTTGGAGCAACAAGATGCTCTCCCACTGAGAAGTGAGACTGTTCACAAATGTTGCAAGCGTCTCGATTTGTATGCAGGCCTTGTTTCAGCTTCTTTTCTCCAACACAGAGTGTTCCATGGGAGGCACTCATTATGTTCTATAACACCAAAGTAGACATTAAATTCAAAGACCATGTGTCTCAGATACAGCAGAATTCGGATGTTTACACCTTAGCTCCAAGTATTTTCTGGGAAATAAAAAAAAAAAAAAAGCTATAAAATCTTAACAATATTAAAAATATATATCATGTCTATACAATTCCTGAAGCTACTTCCTAGCGACATATGAAGATGTGAATTGTCATGAGAATTTGCATATTAATGGGAACTGACCTCACAGCGCATTGTTCATTCAGTGGTGCTAGTTTCAGTCATTATGCAAATGTACTGTTTATAGGGTTGGGGAAACCTGCAGTCAGCTGAGACTGAAGAAGTCACTTGGATGAGTGACGAAACATTTCTCCCATTGAAAAGACTACGTCCAGATCAACAGAATCAACCTTTTGGGATAAAGAGTTAGTTTTATTCCATTCACTGTCGAGATGATCTTTCACTGCTTCAGAAATGTTGACATCAGTGCTATGGGGAGGCCAATCCATGACTGATAGTATTCTATTGTGTGTTTTTCTACACAGATAGGACTTTACTACACTGTCAGTGTGTTGCCAAACGTGTTCCAGTGTTGCATGGTTTATCGAGATCTGCTTTTCAGTGTTTTTTACAGATGGCTGTAGGAATTCTCAATGTGGATCCTCTCTGCTGACATTCTCTGTACATATTGACATAAATTTGAATAAAAATTTTTCAAATTTAAATTCATCACACCAATAGCTCTTTAGAAATTTCTTGTGGACCTCCCTCTGTTGTTGGGAATCACTTTTTATCTCTGTCAGACTATGTTATCCTTGGCCTTTTTTTTCATAGATGTAAATTTAATGAACATTTAGAATGCTATTTGCTAATTAAAACATGTCTTTTAATTAAAGTACTACCGTTATTTTTTAAAATTTTCTTTTCAAGTTACTGTAGAGCAAATTATTTCATCCAGGCATAGATGTGATTGACTGAAGTGAAAATGTAAAAATGACAAGTCTACTGTGTTTTTGTTCTGATGAAACCCAACAAACAACTTCCTCCTTTTCCTGCTTGTGGGAAAAATCATTATCTAATGAGAGCAATGTTTGGGGAAGCTGGAAATAGCTCAATGAATATTTTAGAACCACTTGCACCAGCAGCTATTTGCTAAGAGCTACTTGCAGAGCGGTTCAAGAAGAAAGAAAAAAAAAGTGGTGGGGTGCACTGTGGGGAGTTGAGGCGTGCCACTTCTCAGTCTCACATACAGTTGATTTCCTTAGCACTAATCTTTGAGAGACAGATCTGGGATTAGAGAATCAGGACCATATCACCAGGTAATCCAGCTTGCGTCTCAATGGCAGAGGTCACGCAAGTCAGCGTCTGCTGCTAAATATGGCCTCCAGCTGGTGTTCTGCAGAATGGCAGAAAGAATCCGGTGAGATAATCTTCTCACCTACTCCAACAAGCTGTGTTTGTAGGTCAACTCACTGACACAGGTTGCTGAGTTATGAATACTCTGAAAGTTAAAATATTGCTTTCTAGTCTCTTTTAGATTACCAGAAGGTAAAATATAAATGTAGGTTATTTAAGAAAAAAAATAAGCATTTAAAAGCATATAAATAAAGAGAGAAGTAAGGTTCCTCTTTACACTGTCCAAAAGAACCATGTCTTACCATAGGGTCGGAAGGAATTGTGTCCCTACCACCATATTTAACAAATTCAGACCTCCAGACATCACACTTACAAACTAGAGGCTCTCGACAGAGTGCATCCAAGATTGGAGAATCACATAATCTTTACTGTGAACTCCCATGTCAGTTGCTGTTACACCTAGCCCAATCAATACTATCCACCCATAACAGCCCTCCAGCGTTGCATGCTGACCTATGGAGGCAGAGGCAGTTACTTCTGAGGTTGATATAGAAGTTGAAATACATCTTTTGTTCAGACCATATCCTCAACTATGAAAGAGCCTTTCAAATGTAACATTTCCTCAATTTCACCTTTTAAGTGTGACATGACAAGTCTTAGAGAAGATCTACTTTGTAGCAACAAGTCTATGAAAAGGAATAAAATATAATAGTAAATCATTCTACTTTCTGTGGTGTCCATTTCAGTCTTTTTCCTTTTGATAGTTACAATTATAGTCCTGGAAGTAAAGTTTCATAGAATTTGATATAATTGTCATTTAAGTTGTTTTGAGTTGTGGTTCTTCAAATATCAATGGAACCCAGTAAACTTGTATCATAAGTATGATAGGAATCTAGCAGAGGAACTGCAAACTCCTGTAAGATATGAATAACAATGCCATTATTTTCATGTATCTTTTATTTTAAATAAACCTGTTTATCTGTGCAAGAATCAGCACATAATTCAACCTCTGTCTCGAATTAAAGACAATGTGTCCGGTCAACCTAAGAAGCCATGAGTAATCCCCTCTACCAACTCCAAATTCCACACCCAGAATTTGCATTCAAATTACAGATTTGTTGAGTAATCACCATCCACTCCATCACTCTTGCCCCAAACAATGCAATGAGAGGTAACTGCTGAGCAGAGTCATTTGGAGTCCAGTGTGCTAATACAGCCTTTGCAATGCAAGGGCAACATCTTAATCTCTTACCTCATTAAGTTGTATAATGTGCAATAAAATTCTCATTCCAAGCACAGGAGAGAAGAGTTTAGAGTCCAGCGTTATTTCCAGTCACAGTGGTGGCAAAATCCCACATGGACATCAGCAGGTGCATTGTGTGAAAAGCAGCACAGCACACAGCAAGTGTAAGACACTTTTATCCAGGCTTGAAGTTATTGGCTGATTAATCCTTTCTTATTAACTCAGGGAAATAAACAGATAAAGAGATTGCTGTTGCATGACTGATTTGTAACAAATCCTTATTCTCTTATTTTTTTTATCGTTTTATTTGTTTATTTTTTTGGGTACAGATCTCTGAACTTTTAAAATGTCATCATTGTAATCTTTCTAACCAGCTGGCAGCATTAAAAAAAGAAAAAGAAGGAACAAATACATCCACTGGAGAAATACAAATAGTGAATCTGTTTGTGAACATAATTTAGTTCTGTAAAAAACAAAGCCAAATTTTAAAAAAAAAATGTAGCTAACATAACATTACGTAACATTTTCATTAGTAATATAAATGATAAATAATAATAAATATATATGTAGATACATTATTATCCAGCTCTTTTCTTAACCACCTGTCGAGCTTGTGGTCAAGTGTGGGCAGGGGTGTATCCAGAAGAGGGGCATAGGGTAGCACCTGGCCCAAATATGATTGCCTCCCTCTCTAGTGTTTAACTGCAAGTATTTTAAAAAACTTTGAAATATTTAAATAAAGTAAAATGTCATCTGCTTCCATACCACTGTATTTTGGGTGCAGTTGTTTTTCTTTGTACTCTATGCTACTTACTTTAAAGCGTTAGTTAGATGGTGCTGATCAATTGCATTATTATAGATCAAGCTACCGAGCAATATACAAGTAATTAAAAACATCAACGGCAGCATTAAAGTAATATGAACATCAGTGAATCAATAATTATGAATCAATTTTGATTCTGGTGAGTATCATGATATCAGGACTACAGTATGTCATTCCATTTAATAATTGTACTTCAAATATACTTTGAATATACACCTTATTCACTATGAAACTACTTAAGTATCAGTAATAAATGTACTTATGTAAAAGGTTGAAATACTTTTTTAACAGTTTGCAAAGCAAACATCCAACACAAGATTGTGTTTAAATTCTTATGTAGATCCACCAGGTACCAGTCTTGTACGTTTATTTTATTTCTGATAAATATTCAGATTTCTTGGGGACCTCCCTCTGTTGTGCTCTTGCCACCCCCTGCAGGGCACACTTAAAAGGACCTTTACAGCCAGTTTGAAATGACCAGTTAACATGTTCATACACATGAACTGTGGGAGGAAACCCATATAAGCTCAGGGAGAACCTGCAAAAAAAAAAAAAAAAAAAATCGTACCAGGTCATTCAATTTTCTTGCTATGAAGAAAAAATAATAATTTCTATTAAGATACACTGACAGCGTAATGTCAGACTGTATTTAAACTTTTTTTCTTCTGTAATGGGATCCCATCAAACTACACTCCTGCTTCAGTGACACAATAACAATTCATCCTGAGATATAGAATCTCTTGTCAAATATAATGGATTAGGACACAAATGGGCCATCTCATCGATCCAGTCTCAAGGGTGCTTTAAATTGTTTCACTACCACTTTAACACTATGGCAGTGAAAGCAAGAGAGAGCCTCCACTCACCATGCTTATTAGTGAACATCCCTAATATAGCCCAGCGATGGTAATTAACAAACTAGATTTTAAATCTCAGAGAGACCGTTTAGGATACTCCAGACAGCCTTTAGTCCAGACGCCTTAGATTTTTCCTGCTTGCATCGCCAACACTCTCTCCGGGGCTTTGCCTGCTCCAGAAATTTCTGTAGGAATGCCTACGCTTCGGCTCTGTCAGTCCCAGTGATCTTCAGGAGGAATGGCCCTGAAGAGATAAGGCAGTCGGACAATGAGCATGTCCACCTGGAAAGGCGAGATTCTCCATCACAGGGCCCAGGGTTACTAAGGTGTCAGTGGCTCTCCCACTGTGCTACAGTGAAGAAGTGCCATATCCTCAGTGGTCCTTGGCAGATACAGAAGACCTCCTGGCACAGCTATTGCCACTGACTGCAGTGTCTGATTTTATTCTAAAGTGAGAATCCAAAATTAAAGCTGCACTAAGCAGGAATGTTACATAAAAAGGACAAAGTGTCACCAGTGGGCAGCACTCAAAATGAGACCCAGGAGAGGAGCAGTGCTAGCACTTTTTACTTTGTGTCTGGACCTGCTGTTTATGGTCAAAGCACTGCTACCTAAAGGCAATGCAAGTAAAAGCAAGCAAACTCAGATGAAGATTTGTCAGTGGGTTTCATCTGGAGGCAAGGCAGTTGATTTACTCTGCTGACAGATATATGGAAGAAAAGCTGTGATTATCCCCTTGCTAATCTGTAACATGTCTATTTTTTACATATAATTTGTGACCATGTGCCATTACATATATTCTAATGGCATATTTCTTTCAGCAAGTTTAAAAAATATCCTCCTCCTTTCTATAGCAACCCCAACCAAGCACATGCTATAGTGTCGCTGTGATGTTATAATTTTTCCAAGCATACTGAAAATTTAAACTGCAGGAAATTGAGGAAAAGAACATGAAACATGGCCACATCCACTGCTGAGAACCTTGGCCTTTTAAATAAATAAAAAATAATAATAATAACAACATAACTAGTGTGTGCTCCTTTGATCGTGTCAGCAAACCAGCAGGACAGCTGAACGAGCCAAGACACGTAGACATAACTGGAGGAAAGGAAAGAAAAGAGAAAAGACTCAGATATAACATAAGCAGAGTTATGAGATTGTAGATTGCATTGTGGACCACTGATTGCAACATTTATGGTGTTAAAGAAATTGTTATCCAAGTGCTCTCCAAATGTCTCAAATTGTGCACCTGTGTTTAAAAAGCCTGCTTATAGCTATGGGTATAATGGCGTAGGTAGCGCAACTGTTAGCTAATGTTAGTTTACAACTGTTCTGACAATAACTGAACTCTGTGATTTAGCCATGCTGGTTTAAAGGATTTTGCACCTTATGGATTATGCTCATAACCCACATACCTAATTATATACTTTTTGTGAGCCAACATATCAGAGTGTTGTTGTGCCTTTCCTTGAAAGCAAAGGTGTCCTGAACCATAATAAAATTCTGGAGCGAGGTACAAACCACAGGCAAACCGAAAATGAAAGAGTGAAATACAAACTTAACTAAATGGCCTCAACTGATAAGATTTAGCTTTTTCCTCCAGCTGACATTCAAGCTGACATTTAACACTTTTTATTTCTTTAATTTCTTACAGAATGTGACAGGTGTCTCGCTCAACATCTAGAAACTCACTAGATGGGAAAAAGTTTCAGCTAGTGCGCAGAAAGTTATCGCTACAGACAGAAGAGAGACAGAAGATTAGATACCAATGTATGTCAAGCAAGCATTAATGGTTATTTGATATAAAACCGTTATTTTTTTATTCTTGAGTTTATTGGCTCAACATCAGACTGTGCACTGGAGCTTGGGAGAAGTTTTATTTGACACTTCAACAGTATATAAATGGACTGTTCAAATATTAGTCTTCTAAAGTTATGGCTGAACTTTAAAAAAGGGAAAAATAAGGGAATCAGTTACATTTTTCAAATGTATGAGAAATGAAAGAGAAATAATTATTGCTTACAGGAAGTCCATTTTTTAGAGAATCTTGTGATCAATGCCCAGGTGGAACTGTCCCCCAAAACTCTGGCTTTTGCTACAGTCACACTAGGGAAAATAGCGTTTGGAGACCATCTCACCAGCAAGGTTATTGCTACTGCGTGCGATGAATTTGGATGTTGCCTTTGAAATGGTTGCTTCAAAGACAGGGACCAGGTTTGTGAGAGCTAGTTCACTTTTGTGAGATTTTTTTGAGCCAAGATGGTGATAAAATGGTAAAAATCTCAGTCTGCTACCAGTTTGTGACTGATTTACAAACCGAAAATTGAAACTCTGAATGCAAGTAATGAATGTGAATTTCTGTGCATGCAGATAGCAACAGAGTTCAGTCAGAATCTTGTATGAAACAGAAATTCAAAAACTCCTTCACAAAGAATGATGTAGTTGCTACAATTATTTGCAATCGGTTATTGAATGTGAAAAGCAAGGAGTCTGCTGCCCTATTTTTTAGTCTTGCAAGACAGTGCCATTAGACAGCACAGGTAATTCTAGTTACCGGGGTTCCAGTGAAGCATTTAGAGTTCAACATTCAGAGAAAAATTAAATAGGACATGAGAAGTGGTTTATCTGAGGAAAAATACAAAACTAAAAGACAGCATGCAGCTGCCTCTGGAGCAATGTCCCCGACCAAGCGAGCATCCAGTTTAAGTTAATTTAGTTCATATTTGCCTGTTTAGGGACAATAGCTGTGGTGTGTCAGTGGTCCCTGAGGTTATTATGGGGAAAAATAATTATCTCCTATTTGGGGTGCTGACATAAAAAGTGACCACACGAGCAGTGCCACAGTTCATCGTTTGCCCTCAAATGCACACTGTGTCGTAAACTAGTTATTATTGTGATAAAGTTATTTTTAAAACGAACTGCCCTAATATTTGCATGATTATCATAACAAAAGACAATTAAAATGACAGGTAATTAATAGATTACATAATTTGTTATGACTTTGTCAATCAAAATGACAATGCGACCCTCTAACGGCGTATCAGAATACTTACTGATGTGAGGTCTCAGAACTCAATTTCATAAATCACACCTTCATTGATTTATTATAAGATAGACTAAGAGTTGTCATTTGTCATCTCTTGACAATTCCTGAGATTGCTAAATTATGAGACTCTTCAAAAGTTGTAATAACTGTCAACAACTAAGAGCTCCGAAAAGAAGCTAATTTATGAATCCAGAACAGGAATATACCTCATATATATATGAGCGCATGTTCTTTTCCCTTTTCCTGGGACTATCTCACCTAATGAAAAAGCATAATACTTTAAACTTTAAATTAAAGAAAGCAGTTAAGAGCAACAAGAGACAAAAATAATACAAAAACAAATAAATAGATAAATACATAGAATAAGATTAGAAAGGTAAATTTTATATTGCATACTGCGTAGGAGCTTTCATACCTTCAGACCTTCTCACAGCAACAAAAAGAAACCTTGACTTCAGCCTCAAAGGCTGATAGAGAAAGACATCATTAATTATTTTAGAGAAGCTGTTGTTTCTGCCCACCAGTGTGGGAGGAGTTATAAATCCATTTCCAAACTATCTGAAGTCCATCATTCTGCAGTGAAAATAATTATTCACCAGTGGAAAACATCTCAGCTTCGTCTCAGACCCAGCAGGCCTCAGTTAGCATGTTAAATGTTACAGTTCATTACAGTACAATTAGAAACTAGAATTACAAGAATAACCAAGTATTGCTTATTTGGAGGAGTTACCTTTACTTTCTAAAAAGAACATAAGAGCACAGCTTTGGTTTGCAAAAGCTGTATCTGAATGAATCACAAGACTTCTTGAACAATGTCCTTTGGACAAGTTTAGACCAAAGTGGTGATTATAGCCCATATAGTTGCATTCAGTTGATTTTGTTGTTTGTTTTTAAATCTTTGAATGGATTAGCTCCATCTTATCTCTCGGACCTTTTAACTAAAAATACTCCGAGCAGAGTTCTTAGGTCGGCAGATAAGTTGCTTCTGGATATCCCCAGAACCAGACGGAAGAACAGAGGTGACCGAGCTTTTGCGGTTGCTGTCCCCAAGCTCTGGAACAGACTGCCCCTTAACATTAGGTTGTCGCCAACACTTGACATTTTTAAAAACTGCTTGAAATCACACTTGTATTCTTTAGCTTTCAATTGTGACTAGTCTTTCATCGTATTTTTTTTCGATGACTGTTCACTATTTTCATTATGTACAGCACTTTGGTTCAACCTTTGTTGTGTTTTTAAATGTGCTTATAAATAAATTTGATTTGATTTGATTCAGAGAAAACATAGCACATCTGTACACCTCACTCCAACTGTCAAGCATGGTGGTTGAAAGATGACAATTTGGGTTTATTTTTTATTTAATTTTGAAGCCACAGGACCGAGAAAACTTTCAGCCAGTGAGTCAGCCATGAAGTCCTCTGTATACCAAATCATTCTACAGTCTAATGTGATCTGTCTGACAGTTAAAGCTAATTGCATCATGCAATAGGAGAATGATCCCAAGCACATGAGCAACAGAATGACTGAAAAAGAAAAGAATCAAGGTGTTGTAAAGGCCCAATCAAAGTTCTGAGCTCAACCAGTTTGAAGTGCTGTGGGGGAACCTTAAGAGAGATGTGCTTAAACAAATCCACAGAAACCTCAATGAACAGAAACAGTGCTGTGAAGAGATGTGTGAGAGACTGATAGTCATATGAAAAACGCCTACTTACTTACTTACCTACAAGCTATTGAATCATGGGGGGTATTTAGTTGTTCACATACACGTTTTTGCTTTTCGCCTCATTGGCTCATTAAGTCCTGGTATGATTCAGACTATGTTCTGATATGTAAAACATTAGAATTGGAAGGGGGACTTTCTTTTTACCATGACTGTACAACAAAATCATCCATGAACCAATGAACTACATAAGGCAGTGCAAGTAGGAGAACTGAACACTTTTGCAATGGTCACAGTGTCCCTTGACTGAACATTATTATGAGTGCAAAGTAGCCTTAAAACCTAAAGTGATCTGCAGTTAGAAGGAATGAAAAAAAAAAAACCATCCAAATTAGGAAGAGAAAACCTCACGAGCTTCAAAGAGTGTGTCATCTTCCCACTGACTTAGCTGGGTGTCCAAACATTTACTCACTCCACAACTATGACTTCTTTTTCTTTTTATGTTCATAAAATGCAACAATGTATTATCATTCAAAGCTTAGATAATTTCCCTAATGTATTGTTGCATTAGGTTGCAATTTTAACTTCAAAAGTCAACTGCACTGTCTAAACGGTTTCAACATTATCATTTCCATGTCACCTGTTTGAGTCACAGCAATCAACAAAGTGCAATTAGACAGCAAAGTGTTTTGTTTTCCAAGAAATCATAAAAACAACATAAAAGACAAATTCTGCAGCAAAATGTAATTTAAAGCAGATTCCTTCTGAGCAACAGGAGTTCAAATGTTAATTCAAAACACACAAAAATACAAATAAGCAAAAAGAAAAAATCTTGGGAGCATGCTGAATCACTAATAGCTTTAAGCTCTTTTTTTAATTGTCTGAAGTTGTGGCCAAGTAATTTCTAAGCAGTTGCCATCTTTCTCTTTGGTCAGATACGGGCTGGAGTTAAAAAACACAAACAACAAAAAAGACACTGTTGCCTACTGCTTAAATCACACCAGATGGCTCAAGATGCGACACAAGAAGTAGGTAATCTGGATTTATGACCTTGGACATGTGCTGAGTGCAGGGGCATCTGTTGTGATGAAAATGGCAGCTATTTTAATGAAACCTGGAACTATGTGCTTAGATCTCATAGAGAGGGACCTGTAAAATTACAGCACATTACACCAAGGTTACTCCTGAAATAACCCCGTGTTTGGCCTTGCAGACATAGAGCAGCTTTGAATCATATTCAAAAGTTGTCAAACTCCACCACGATGCTTCTCTGACACCTTTCAAAAACATCCGAATACTGAAAAGAGCCAGCAATAATAACAAAACTCATCACCATCATTACAGTCTACGACTCTATTCATATGGCAGCACTGGAATGCTCTTTGTGCCCGGTGTTGCATGCCTTACCGGTTTCACTAACATGTTTCTCCCTCACTGGTATCTTCTTTACCCGGACATGATTAAACAACAGTCAAATTCTGGAGAGCAAAATGATACAAAACGAGACAAATGTGTTCTGTTGAGTCTGTTAAAAACAAATGACATCTGTTGTATTAAAAATAAATAAATACACTCCCTTCTTTTGTAATCACGATTAAAAAAGAAACTTCCTGGTCATGCACAGATGTTTCTTAGCAATTTCCATCACAAAAGAAAAACTAAAAAAAAAGCCAGCTAACCAAACATAACTGATAGGATCGCTTGCTTGACTCCGATTTTACTGTAATTTTCTTGTTTTAAGGGTCATTTCTACTTTTTCAAATAATGATAGATCGTCTGGTTAAATACCTAAAAGATTTTCCTGAGCTGCTGCTGCTACCAGAGAGATGACCTGATTTGTCTCTTCATACTTTTTTGCGATACAACATTGCATTTCAGCATGTCAGCCTTAACCCATTATCCTCGCTCTGACATGATGAGGAAGGATTTAACTAGACAATGAATCAGAGGCTCCCTAATGAAGGTCTTGCATGAAGAATAACAACCTGTACCAGGGAGATGACAACTATGCTGGTTATGATACTGCATGTGCACAGCTGATAATGGCCACTTTGCTCCTATAGGTGGACTTTTCTGTCTTAAAAAAAAGGAAAGAAAATATGTTAATATTGTTTTGGCATGAAAAAAATAGGCTTATAAGTTAGAAAGCACTTTTAATTCCACATTTTGTCCAGTTGAGTTGTGCTTAAAGCTTAAGCTTTATGACTAATTGGTTGTTAAACGAGTCGAACACAAACAGATTCTGTTGTTTTCCTGCCCCCTCATCAAGGGAAGCGACAAATGCAAACAACATCATTCATTTGATGTGCGATTGTTTGATTCAGAATGGGGTGCCTCAATCAGAACAAAGCCAAATCCTCATTAGTGATCTGAGCTGTCAGCTCCAACAAAGTCATTTCCCACATTAACTTGTAAAACAGTCTGTTAAGTCAAGGCTGCAAGGTGAATAAGAAAAAAAAGCCTTTTTCGATCCACAGTCGCACAATCCAACATGACATATTTGTTAAGGATTCACTGCAAATATATATATATATATATACATACATAAAAAAACTCCTCCTGTGTGAAATGCTGCACATTATCACATAGGTGCTAGGTAAACTAATCCAATTTAGAGCTGACACGGGAAATGATAAATAAATGTTGGTGATAAGATGCCTGACATGATTTCCTGAAAATAGATAACATTTAAACAGTTTTTTATTCCGTGATAACACTGCAAAACTAAAAGATCACTGACACATTTAAATGTTGCTACAAAAATATCAGATTACCTAAACCATCTGGATAAAAGTACTGAGCAACCTGCAGATTAAATGTGCCATATAACAAAGCTAGTGGTACACATTTATTTTTCTTTATTTTTTATTGAACCGCAAGAGAAGATTTGCAGTTCTGCAGTTATTGAGTCAGCAGAGCATTGGTGACTCTTATGCATTATACACCTCACCCTTTGTGACCCCGAAGGCCTTTACACACTGGGTGAAATTTGTGCAAATGTTTTGTGGGTTAAAAATATTTTTTAGATTCAACTATTAATGCAGCCCATGAATCAGACCGTGTAATTTTGAAGGGCGAACTTGCAGAATTTCTTTTATTTTAATTTTTGATCAAGTTAGACTTTTCTGATTGTATAAGTAAACATATCTGACCAATCAGACAACAACATTTTGCAACAAGTGCCCTCGTAGCTCAAAACTGGTACTGAATATACAGTTATATGGAAATAGTAAAATTATTCTACAGTAGTTTATCTCAGACACACAACTAGATGTTGCTCCAGGTCAATCGACTCGCTGAAATTATTTCTCTGCCTCCTCAGATCTAGTCCCAACTCTACCAACAGGAGCTCAAACTGCCCCACTGACATCTGAAATATGTACGAAAGTGGTCGTGATACAGCTTCAACTACTGGATCAAACTATGAAATACTTCCTGCTGCTGCCAGTGTGTTTTTTGAGGATACCATTTTGATAAAAATGCAGAACTTTTGGTGTGTATATACTTTACACAACAAGAATGGGTCCAAAATATTCAGAATTGTTTCGCTTTCTGTGTTTACCTTTAAGGAAGAAATTTCCTAAACTGAAGTTAAAAGATTTTTTGTCATTTCGTGCACCTTTGAGACTAAGGTCATCTTTATGCTTCCTCACACCAAAAGCTTCACAAAGCTACAAATTTTGTTGTTGTCCGTCTGGATAAGTGTGGACCGCACGATTAGAAACTTTCAACACATCAAGATTATTGGTTCCATTTCTCTGCTGCAACACAGGGTCTTGATAATGTGTAACTCAAAGGTACTGAGTCCAGTGCAAGTGACAACACTTTTACTCTGGAGAAAATGATCTAAAGATGGCAGGTCATGAATCCTGACAGATTAATGCCCTTGGATCTATCAATTCACTATCAGCCGACCCAAGTGAGATATGAAGCTTTTATGCAATCAACAAACTTGAATAGAAAACACTGTTTTCCTGACACAGAGCAAAAAAAAAAACCCATTGTCATCCCGTCAAACTGAGTAATAAAGCTCATGGATACGACCATCCATCTTTTACTGTAGAGCTCGAGAGTTTAACTGCAATTATTCTAATTCACTATGTCCAAATGGTAGCCAAGTGTTTTACCATTTTGTAATTTTTCCAAAGGCTGGCTTGTTAAGATTGCTTTAACCACTTAGAGCCTGTCAGATATGCCTCTTTCTCTCTCTGATGATGAACACGAGCAAGTGTGAAAACTAATTTTTTGCTCTATCTTGTAACCAAGCAGGATATATTTTCCATTTCTCTCCCCACTACTGTATTCTGGATACATGCCTACTACCCATGTCCTGAGCTGTCACGGCAGATCCCTCAATCTTTTTACCCTCTTTGAAGTGCAATTAGTGTTGATGAAGATCCAATGCACGCAGTGGAACTGAAAATCAAACCGGAGCAAAGTCAATTTGATTTAATTTGTAAAAATGTAACTGTGAAAGCAGCAGCATCTCAAGTCATCCTAGCTTTAATTGTGACATTTCTTCTTCTAGCAAAGAAACCACACACTTTAATTGATTATGGAACATTCACTGTCACAAGCATGTAGTAGGATGACCACAGTTCATTTTCAGAATTTGTTTGCCAGCTGAATAGAGGGATACTGATACCTATTTCATAATATCTGGACAGTGACGACACCACGGTTTGACATATGCTTGAAATTACTTTTAAAAGGGCAAACAAACTCGCATATGCATGCTATCTGGTGCACATCCTGCTACAAGCTGCAGTGGTTACCAGACAGCTAAATTAGTGCTTGATGCAACTTAATGTAGCCTCCCTAAAGAGGCTGAGTTTATATTGACAATTTGTTAATCAAATTAGAAAATGGATTATGCGTGGAACATCTGGTCTTTGTAACAACACTCATTATTAAGCTCCACTGTGTAGCTGTGGGCACGCTGTTCAAGCACTTGCATTGCTGGTGTCCATATCTCAGTGCCAACATATGAGCTCAGTGGTTGTGATGCTCAACATTCCTGTCACTTCACCTTCTCTTTACTGTGTCACGAGATTTCCTTTTATATATATGTTTCAAAAAGGAAAAAGAAAATCAATTGAATATTTCATTTTTTTCCCCTCACATAGTGAGAGATGGCACATTTCAATCTTATGGCTGGCCCCTCTGAGAGCTTATCATCGCTGATGTATAAACTTCAGTGTAATTTAATGAAAGCCATTTTTTCTCTCTACTGTGGAGCACATAGCTCAAGTGCATTATGTTTCAGCCAGTCTGAGAATCACAATCTCCATGCAAGTCTGATTGTTTCTCCCAGGGGAAAGAAGGCAGCTCGTAATAATGTACCAAAATGCCCCTTCTTGCAAATAGCTGCTAACCTGTATGCCTCTATGTTCTTTGTAGAGCAGTTTTTGTATTTATTAACATCAGTAAAAACATTAAAAACCACTCATCTGTGTTTGGTTTTTTTCACTTAAAAATGTAAAAGCAGCAAACATGTCCAAGGGCAATACGGCACATTTTTAAAAGCCATACTGTATTTACGTTGCTCTGTAGAGGTAGCACTGGCATTTATATAAAATCTGCAAAACTCGTAATTTTTTGTGGTTAGCAGGCCCTCCCAAAACCATGACTGTACAGTTAATATTACTATATTTTTTCACGAGTAGCACATGTCTCCTTGTGTACGACCGACAAACCTTACTGGACATAAAAGACGGACTTTCTCATCACTTTCCGGAGTTCAAGTTTTGCAACACGGACCCTCCGTTTGCAGACCCCCCATTCATCTCACCTGAGACGCCTTTGTTCTGGGCCCGTGGAGGCCGCAAACGCCGACGCAGAGGAAGAAGATCTGGCGTTCTGGTTCGACTGAGACGGCGCACTAACAGACCACCGTTACCCAGCTTATTACTGGCTAATGTGCAGTCTCTGGAGAACAAGCTGTGCGAGCTTCGGGCACGGATCTCATTCCAGCGAGAGATGCGGGACTGCTGCGTGATCTGCCTCACAGAAACCTGGCTATCGGACAAGGTACCGGACTCCGCAGTACAACTACCGGGGTTCTCTGTGCACCGCGCGGACAGGTCACAGGAGCTTACTGGGAAAAGCAGAGGCGGTGGTGTGTGTTTCATGATCAACAACAGCTGGTGTGATTATGCGAACGTGCACCCGGTCAAATCCTTCTGCTCACCGGACCTGGAGTACCTGATGGTTAAGTGCCGGCCATTCTGGCTACCGAGGAATTTACAGCAGTGATTATTACGGCTGTTTACATTCCCCACAAGCCGACACTGACCGAGCACTCAGGGAACTGTACAGCGCGATCAGCAGTGAGGAAACCTCACACCCAGAGGCGGCGTTTATCACGACCGGGGACTTTAATAAGGGTAACCTGAAGAAAGTCTCACCAAAACTCCACCAACACATCCATTTCAACACTCGTGGAGACCGGCTTCTTGACCACTGCTACACCTCTTTCCGGGATGCGTACAAAGCCCTCCCCCGCGCCCCATTCGGCCAATCAGATCACCGCTCCATCCTGCTTCTACCCGCCTACAGGCAGAAGCTGAAACAGGAAGCTCCAACCCTGAGGGCGGTGCATCGTTGGTCGGACCAATCGGAGTCTACGCTGCGGGACTGTTTTGATCACGCGGACTGGGAAATGTTTCACGTGGCTGCTAAAGACATCGATGAATACACAGACTCAGTCTGTGGATTTATCAGAAAATGCGTGGAAGATGTCGTCCCAACCAGAACAGTTAAATCCTTCCCAAATCAAAAACCCTGGATTAACGGAGATGTTCGCACGGCGCTAGCGGCACGGAGCACCGCTTTTGCCTCCGCGAACACATCGGACTACAAACACGCACATTACCAACTCCGGAAGACGATCAAAGCAGCCAAACGTGAGTACAGGGACAGGGTGGAGCAACAGTTTGACAACCCTCGGAGTATGTGGCAGGGACTAAACACGATCACAGACTTTAGAGGGAAAACCAGCACACCGCAGACCACGGCCTCTCTGTGTGAGGATCTAAACGTATTCTACGCTAGATTCGACACAGCGAACACCAGGAGACCGGACAGTGTGCGCACCGCGGATGACGTCAGTGCGCACACTGTGTCTGAGGAGGATGTGCGGAGGTACTTCAGGAGAGTGAACCCACGCAAAGCTACTGGTCCGGACGGGATTCCCGGCCGCGTCCTCAAGTCATGCGCGGCTCAGCTGGCTGGAGTGTTCACACATATCTTCAACCTTTCCTCTCTCTGTCTGTAGTCCCAGCCTGCTTCAAAATGGCCACCATCGTCCCTGTACCCAAATCCTCCACCATCTCATCATTGAACGACTGGCGACCTGTAGCCCTGACCCCCATCGTGAGCAAATGCTTCGAGAAGCTGGTCAGGGACTTCATCTGCTCCGCACTACCCGACTCACTGGACCCTCTACAGTTCGCATACCGCCACAACAGGTCCACTGATGATGCCATAGCCCTGACACTCCATGCTGCCCTGTCACACCTGGAGAAGAGAGATTGCGTATGTGAGAATGCTGTTTGTAGATTACAGCTCAGCATTCAACACCATCGTTCCCTCGAAGCTGGACAGGAAACTGCAGGATCTAGGACTGAGCAGCTCCCTCTGCAGCTGGATCCTTAACTTCCTGTCTGACAGACGCCAAGTGGTCAGACTGGGCAGCACCACCTCATCCCCCATCACACTGAACACTGGTGCTCCACAGGGGTGTGTACTGAGCCCTCTCCTGTACTCACTCTACACCCACGACTGCACGGCCACTAACAACTCCAACATCATTGTGAAGTTTGCGGGGACGACACTACAGTGGTGGGTCTTATCACCAACGGTGATGAGGCGGCCTACAGGGAGGAGGTCAGCGCCTGACCCACTGGTGTCAAGACAACCATCTCACCCTCAACGTCGCAAAGACAAAGGAGCTGATAGTGGACTTCCGGAGGTGCAGAGGAGTACACCCCATCACCATCAACGGCGCCGCTGTGGAGAGAGTGAGCAGCTTCCGCTTCCTTGGTGTACATCTGGCTGAGGATCTTACGTGGTCAGTACACATAAACAAGACAGTGAAGAAGGCGCAGCAGCGCCTCTTCTTTCTCAGGAGACTGAAAAGATTTGGCATGAGCCCCGCATCCTCAGGACCTTCTATCGCTGTGCCATTGAGAGCATCCTCACTGGATGCATCACCACCTGGTATGGCAACACCACCGCTTACAACCGCAAAGCTCTCCAGAGAGTAGTGCGGTGTGCTGAACGGATAATTGAGGTGAGCTTCCCTCCTCCAAGACATCTACAGGAAGCGGTGCCTGAGGAAAGGGGAGGATCATCAAGGACTCCAGTCACCCCAGCCATAAACTCTTCAGACTACTTCCATCAGGAAGGAGGTTCTGCAGCATCCGGTCCCGCACCAGCAGACTGAGAGACAGCTTTTTCCACCAGGCCATCAGACTGCTGAACACGTCATAGACACCTCACCCTCACTACTGGAACTTCAACATTATGCACTCCATACTGTACATTAATGCCACTGTTTTGCACATACCTACCTCTGTATATTTTATATTTTATATATCTTATTTTATTGTTTACTCTATTTCATTTGTAAAACATGTATATACACACTCACACACACACACACACACACACACACGTAGAAAAACATATTTAGTACACACATTCAGTAATGTATATACCTTTATATATGGTACATATATTTATTACTTTTTAGATTAACCATTTTTATATTTTGCTTGTTGCACGTTATTGTATTTTGCACAACTCTGTTGCTTGTGAAGCTTGCACACAAGAATTTCACTCGCATGTACTGTACCAGTGTACCTGCACATGTGATGTGACAATAAAGGTGATTTGATTTGATTTGATTTTTGACTTCAGATCGTTGGCATAAATGGAAATCTTCCCAAGGTTGTAGCGTTACATTGCTAATTGCATCCAAACAAAATAAAGATTTAAAGTAATTACATTTTGTACCGCTCTCTTCTCTTATTTAGCATCAGCGGTGCACACTGACAGTCATAAGGGGACTTACAGCTGGGATTACCAAAGTAAATCAGAAAGCTTCTTAGCCCCAGGACTTCTGTGACAGTGGTAGCACTCTGAAAATTTGTCTTCTGTTGTGTGTGTAGTGTATGTGCCAATGTGGACTTGTTTGTGCTGCAGAGACTCAGTAGTATTCTGTTTTCACTCAGTTTTCTTCCTTTTTTAACTGTTTGTGTTCTATTATGAAGTAATAGAACCTTCAGATTTGACCGCTGTCTCTTCTCAGCTAACGTGACACTCACAAGACTTACTGTAACAACCAATGTAACTAACTATTGTATACCTGTAATTTTATATGCACAATAAATTACCCAGTTTATTTAGAAAAGGGTATTTCCATCTGCAGACGTTTTTTTCTTTTTTTAATATGTCCTACCCCAAAAAAACAAAACAACACCAGCTGCTGTTCCAGTGGAAAACAGATTGTTACATGGAATTTTGCATTAATACGTGCAGTGTAAAATGCTTATCTATTTTTGGTTTGTTCATATGTTATACAGATGAAGCCCAATATTTAAAGCAAAAAAAAGAAACGAGAAGAAGTGTCATCTAACAATTTAGTTGTCCAGCAGCTTCTCTAGACCCTGTGAATAATTACTCATTAAACATGTATGCCCAATGAGGAGCAAACTTATATTTCTAAATCAGCAAACTCCCATCTCATACTGGGAAGGCTAGATTACATATCATCAGTCCACAGTTGTTTGGAGCCCATGAGATTCTGAGTGAAAAATGAGAAAATGAGTAGGCGATGTGGCCGATGCGACCCTGACTGGGTTTGTGTGGCATACCAGATGATCCCCATCATCATTCTCCTGTTAGGGTAATTGGAGTCGGTGAGTAGCTCTGGATCGATTTGGTCTTTTCTGAGCTGTGCCTGCACTGTAAACAGACCTGCAGGGCAAACAGGCCCTCTGTCTTTCTGATTGTTAACTTAAATCACCAATCCCACCCTTTAAATCATCCCATTGACCACCAGTTTGTTATTATTTTGTAGCAGTTAATAATTTAATTTTGTTGGACCACGCTGGTTCAGTAAGCCTTTGGAATCACTGGAATCTGTGTTTTTGCACGCAAACCACAGGGCTACTGAGGGAATCAAAACCAGAATGCATTTGCATGAACTGCTGAGGTTTTCGTTAGTCCTACTGCGAGCTGATGAGACTTGCGCTCTGACAGCCTGGGGTCTTGAAGCTGAGCTGAGGTCTTATTGACATGGAGCACGCAGCTTTGCTGTGACCGCCACCGCGGCAGCCGAGCTGATCCACCGACCCTGCCGCAGAGACACAGATGCCAATGTTTAAGAACACAGCGGGAAGCAGTGGAAAGAGGGGGGAAGCTAAACTAGTGCCAGAGAGCAAACAAGCGGACACAGGGAGAGAAGAGTTCTTAATTCCCCCTCTCAGGAATTTGAATTCAAAAACCAGTCAGAAGCCACTATTGAAACAAAACTTCCTATTCCAAGAAATCTTTAAACACCGATCAGACTTTTGCCACACATAAATAAAAGGTTGTGTGGAATCTGAGGTTTTTAGCCCACAATAAGGCCACATTTGCAGGTTAAGACATGCTATGGATTTTCAACTCCCCCGCAAAAACACATTTAATGTCACTTGCAGGAGCAAACAAGAGGGGGAGAAAACAGGAGAAAAAGAGGAGAAATTCTGGTGCCTGCACAAAGAAAAGTGTTTCAGTTCTTGACAGCATGCCAATTTTTTTCAGCCTTCTTCATCACTGATGTTTTCCTTGCACAACAAATGTATTCTGCATTGTGAGTACAAAACGCCACTTTGAAAGGAACACAAGCACCGATGAAACATTATGGTGAGTAATTGGACAAAAATGTAAACATGGCATCATTAACGCATGTTTTCTAGTCAGTTTCTGTGGCATCCTTTAATGTGATGTCCGTCAGTGAACATAAAGTTTAGAGGTTCTACTGTATATGCAAAAGTTGCTTTTTTTCTGTGATCAACAATTTGCTGGAGATTGTGGAGTGGAAACACATGTCAAAGGCATGACCACATGATGAAGAGAAAAGGTTTGTCAGCATCCAGCATTCAATTCATTTTATTCTTAACTTCTGAATATCTAAATAGTGGTACACTGCTGCAGGCGAATGAGATTGTAAAAGTCATTGCCATTTTAAAAAAATGTATTCAGATTGATTGTTGCTTAGCAGGGTACTATAATCAGCCTCAGGTTCACTCTAATTTATTGTTATTATTCTTCACAAAGATAATTCCCACACTTGATTAATTGCTTTGTTAATTTGATTTTTATCTAAACAATTACAGTCACAGTTGCCGTCTACCTTTCTGTCAGTGCAAACTGCATTAGTACTGACCCATGCTGACAGTGAGAAACATCGACATAAGTCAACTAACTGACCTCATGTCTGGGCTTTGTTTTGTGTGTTTACGTTTCCATCTTACACTTGAAAACGCTCCAACACACTTTCTGAATGACTGTAATTAGATCCTTTCTTGTCATGTGAAGAAACAAAGGATAGACACTTGAAAAATAGCTACGGGCAGTGTTCATAACAAAGAGCAATCATTTCTTTGTACTGAAGACCGACCAAAATGCTTTTGAGCTACAAACAAAAAGAGGAAAATTGGTTACAGTGCCATTTTCACCACAGTCAAACGCATCAAGAAGCTAAATGAGGATAGGCATGAAAGACATGTAGTAATAAACTCCAGATGTCCAGCACCTTCTTGTTTAATGGTGTAAAAAGCTGCTGTTCTGTCTGTTGCTGCTGGGGTCACAGAGATACTCACAAAGTGTCCTTTAGTACTCGTGCCTTGGCACAGTGGAAGCGGCAATATTGGACCCAATCACATAAAGTGTGTGTGTGTGTGTGTGTGTGTGTGTGTGTATAATGTAATAAATATGTGTTTGATCATTAGACGCAGATGACCCATCATGGTATAATTGAATACCAGTGGTGATAGAATTAAGGACAGGAACCCTGGAGTCTTGACCCTGGTGGTGGTGAAGATGAAGACTAAGGCTTGGATGGAGCACTGAGTGGTTTGGGTGAGGTGGAGATAGGGAGTAGGTGGGTTCCACGAATGAGAGCCTGAAAAGGAGCACGACAGAGAGCACAGATTTAAAGGACGCAGCGTCGAGGCTGATTGGCTCAAAGAGGGTGGGCGAGAAGATGATTGGACTAGAATAAGGATGTCAGTATTGAGAATGACACAGTGGGAAAGTGGTAGGGATGTAATGAGCTGATGATATGTAATCTTCAAGGTGCTTTTATTTTAAATGTAAAGACCCTACAATAAGAGAGAAAACCCCAGCAAAACACCAATCCCTTTGAGCAAGCAGTTGGCAACAGTGGGAAGGAAA
Source organism: Oreochromis aureus (assembly GCF_013358895.1). Taxonomy (NCBI): domain Eukaryota; kingdom Metazoa; phylum Chordata; class Actinopteri; order Cichliformes; family Cichlidae; genus Oreochromis; species Oreochromis aureus. The sequence goes on from NC_052950.1 coordinate 26,797,029, forward strand.
AATTCCCTTTTAACAGGAAGAACTCTCCAGCGGAACCAGACTCATGGGAGGTCAGCCATCTGCTGCGACCGGCTGGGGGTCAGGGGAGGGTGACAGGACAAAAGACACATTGTGGAAGAAAACCAGTGATTAATAATAAGTAATGAATGCACATAGTAAGTGAAAAGAGGTCGGTGAAGAAGAAAAGCTCAGTGCATCATGGGAAGTGATCGAAGTGCTCCAATGGAGTGATACCGTTCTATGAGGTATTTAAGATCAGATGGGGCCTGATCATTCAGTACCTTGTATTTGAGGAGAAGGATTTTAAATTCAATTCTGGATTTCACAGGGAGCCAATAAAAATAAGCGAATATGCTCATTACATCACCAAATGCACAAAAATGAAGAAAGTCACTAAGAGAGAGAAGAGCTGCACACACAACAACTTCACCACATATGAAAAAAAAAATAATATCCCAGAAATAATTCTTCCTCTTATGCTTGCTAAGTATGATCAAAGTAGACAAAAGGCTACATTTGTTCCCGTATGGCCTTCATATTCTCTTTTAATTGCCCAACAACCAAAAACATCTGAAAGAATCGAAAGCATGCTGTGAACTCTAATTCTTGTCTTATAAATAGACGGATGTTAATAGCCTTTTTAAAAAAATAAAATAAAATAAAAATACATTTGCATTGTTTGGATTTTTAGCTCGGATTGAGCAGCTGAATGAAAATTTTTGTCATACAGGAGACTCTGATGTCCTACAGTGATAGAGTTGGATTTCCTATTACGTTGTGCTGGCTCTGTTTCACTTGAATTGATTCAATATGCAAAGGCCCTTTGAGAAATCAGACAGCCTGTAGGGTGTGTGCCATGGTAATGTGGCCCTGGATGAAAAGCATGAAAAGCATGATTATGAAGCTGGTAATGCAGAGCACACAGAAAATGACTGTCTACTGTATCTATCTGACCGTCAGTCTATCCACTGTATTTGTCTCCCTGTCCTCCTCTCATTTCTCTCACCTTCACCCTTTCCCTTTCATACATCTCATATATTAATTGCACTTTTAGGTGGGACCTAGACTCCCAGTCACCATCCTTGAAAAAGCTGTGTCTACAGAGTCCCGCTTTTTTAGTCACTACTAATACATTGTGTGGAATGGATGGTTATGGCTCTTCTAGTCCTTGCCACCATATTTATTAAAATATGCTAAAACCTATGAGAATAACTGACAGTCTTTGATACTGCTAAACAGATGTCTTGGTTTTTATGCTTTAAAAGGTATACTCTATAAATTACGGTACTGCTTTGGATCAGTTGATCCAATCCTCAATCTGGTCCATCAGAAGGAGGATTTCTCATTCTTTGTTCCTATTTGAGTCAAATGTGTATCTACAGACAAATTGCCTATTGTGGGATATGTGTGTGTGCTAATATAGAGTTTTCAGTTTTGTCTTTATTCTGAAAAATATTTTCTGATTATTTCAGTGTGGAAGTTATCACATACATATTAGTCCAAATATGAATTGGATTGATTTGAAGTGGCTATAATTTCTACTTCACAAAGGTGTGAGGAGTTTCTCACATCTTTGTTTAACCAGTGGTGCAACCTGTACAGTTAGCTTCCAGGGATAAGTCACAATTGTTTTTATTGTAATATATTAATCAAACTTGTGGACAACACACTCGCAACAGTTCTTAAACATGGTTAGCATCATGGAAAACATGTAGGGCCAAACCTGAAATTAGAAACACATTTCTAGATTCTGGCAGCACGGTGGCACAGTGGTTAGCACTGTTGCCGCACAGCAAGAAGGCCCTGAGTTCAATTCCACCATCAGGCCAGGGTCTTTCTGTGTGGAGTTTGCATGTTCTCCCCGTGTTTGCGTGGGTTCCCTCCAGGTACCCCGGCTTCCTCCCACCATCCAAAGACATGCCGCTTATGGGGATAGGTTAATTGGATAATCCAAATTGCCACTAGATGTGAGTGTGAATGGTTGTCTGTCTCTGTGTGTTGGCCCTGCGACAGACGGGCGACCTGTCCAGGGTGTACCCCGCCTCTCGCCTTATGGCAGCTGGGATAGGTTCCCGCGACCCTGAAAAGGATAAGCGGAAGCGGATGGATGGATTTCTAGAGTCTGCCATTTTAACTAAAAATGCATTATTGACCTGAGCCCTCGTAATGTTTAAAGATGCTTTTAGTGGACAGGGTGTATTCATTAACACTATACTTTTGAAAGTTTCTAAACAAGTTTTAGTCTTTTATGATGGTTTGCTGTAGTGTTTCACACATCTGTGAATTTTGGGGACTGTATTGTCATAACTGACATTCTGTAGTAGGACAGAAAATGACAGAAAATAACCTGGAGAAGCAGAGATATGCACCAAAGAGAAGCAGAAGTCAGTAGAAGCAAGATAGAATACATGTGTGTGAATGAGAGGGATTGGGAAATTCCAAGGAGTAGAGATTGTAAAGATGGACGTGTTTAAATATCCAGGGTCAACCATCCAAGGCAACAGACAGAACATATGAGGGATGAAGAGGAGAGTGCAGGCAGGGTGGAGATGAGTGTCAGGGGTGATCTGTGACAGAAGGATAGCAGCAAAGTGCAAGAAGCAAGATGGCAGCGAGACCTGCTGTACTGTGTGATTTGGAGATGGTGGCACTAACAAAATGATAGGAGGCTGAGCTGAAAACTGCAAGATTATTATTACGAGTGACCAAGATGGAAAAGATTCGAAATTAGTATATCAGAGGGAGTTTTTTGGGGACAAAGACAGGGGAGGCAACGCTGAGACAGTGTGGACATGTGCAGAGTAGAGATAATGGATATACTGGACAAAGGATGCTAAAGATGCACCTGCCAGGCAGGAGGAAAATGCAGTAATATGATCACAGAAAAGGTTTGGGGATGCAGTGAAGAACATGCAGAGGGTCGGTGTGACAGAAGTGGATAGGGTGAGATGGAAGTGGGCACCGTGGTGCTCCCTAAAAAGGGACAAGATCTTCACAACTAAAGATTTGGGGAAAAAACCTAATTCCTTCAACAGATGGGGAAACACAGTAGCAGAGAAAAAAGCTATCTTTCTAAACCTTATTACAGTATTCATAGTTTAGTACATATCGAATAACTGCACACACTTCAACCCCTCTCTTTGCAATCCAAAGTTGCATAAACAGTGAACAGGATGCATGGCTAATAGATTAGGCAAATAGATTAAATAGCTAAAGTGAAAGGAGAATGGTATGATTTTAATCATACTTTCAACTGGAGAACAATGTCATGGGAACAGAATAAGAATAGCAACTACAGCACACTTTTTTGTTGTTACTAGCTTCTTCTAACAGACACTTGCATTGCCATTGTGAAAAGGACAACAAAAATACACAGTTGAAACCCACAAACCTAATCAGGTCACTTGTTAAACACAATGTGGGCCGTAAATATCAGATTTGACCAAACAAATTGCATTCGATGGGAGTGTGAGCATCCTTCTCTCTCCCTCCTGCATAGAATCTCAACAACAGTCCTCCTGTTCCACTCAAAATAAGAAGGAAATGAAGCCAACACTGTAAAGCAGGCATCCCAGCGGGCCCTTAAACTGTAAATGTTTTCACACTACGCCAGCTGAACCAGTGGTGTGCAGCCAAAGCGTGACATGCATCCTTACACAGTCGCACTCGTGTTACACCGCAATCAGTGGTCAGGTGAGCAGGTCCTTAACCTTCAGACCAGCAGAAGATGAATGATGTTGTGAGAAAAGGCTATGACTTAGCAAGCCAGCACATGTGCAAGTGGAAAATGGTGGGTGAGAAAAAATAATAACAAACTGTTCTTATATGGCATGAAAAACATGTAGTTGTTTCATCTGATGAAATCAAAGGGAACATTGCACAACGGCTTGTACCACAGATGTTCCACTGACTGCAGGTGTCCCCGTGCATCCTTTTGTATTTAAAAGTTGGTTTCATGTTACCTGTCAGGGTGACTTTCCTTTGTCTTTGCTGGTAAACTGATAAATAAAGTGAGATAAATGACTCATATGCACATCTGTTAATGTCAATTCAAACAGGCATGCAGGTAATGTCTCAGGTGCCGAACACCAATTGTAGCCCTGGGTGAGGAGTGGATTTTGTCTACTGCCTGTTACCTGGTGAGTTTAGCCTTGTTACACCTTGATTCCTTTTGGTTTCACAGGATCCTTCTGTATCTTTAGCGCCTTGGAAACTTGAATGTGGTGAGTTATCGCACCTGGATGGAACCCTTGACACATTGCTGCAACCATTTCGGAGATATTTTGTAGAAAATCCAATAGAACATCAAAGATCTTGTCCATCCTATAATCTGTCTATCACCAAGTAAAATGTAGTTTTAGTGTGGAAAATCGCTGCAGTAAACACTACTGTGCTGTCGAGTACACAGAGCTCACAGGGGATAGCATGATGGCTGCCCCACAATTTCTGTGTTTTCCGGTCACCTCACCTGGTAAACACACATGGGGATAGTGTAAATTTGGAGTCTGAATATGAAGCCAGCGACAGCTCTCCACTGATTTCACTGAATATTCTGAGTTGCAGTCATAATGCAGGCAAAATTCACCATAAAAAACCCCATAAACATATAGGATTAGGTTCAGGGGTGCACATAAGTGGTCCACAGGTGCGCATTCGCTGTCAAAGTAAAAGACGCGCACCAAATAAGAAGTTGCAACGCGCGTTTGCGTACATAAGATTTTCTGGAGGAAGACGGACATTTGTTTAGAACTCTTAAAGATGTCGAAGAAGCAAGCTCCTTTAAGCAATTACTTTGGTGTTCCTCCACCTCCAAAGAAATGTCAGAAGGAGTCCGAGCCGCAAAAGAAGCGCGTATTCTCGGAAAAGTGGTTGCAGGAGGTGAGCTGGCTTCAAACAAATGATGAACGCAAAGAGATTTGCTGCAGAATATACTGTGACAATCCCACTCTAGCCGACAAAAACTGCATTTTATATGTACGCAAACGCACGTTGCAACTTCTTATCTGGTGCGCGTCTTTTATTTTGACAGTGAATGCGCACCTGCAGACCACTTATGTGCACCCCTGATTATGTTAACCTAGTTTCAGTTTAAAATGACTGAATCAGTCTGATTGGTATAAATATTGTTATGTCCATCCATATTGCCCATCTATCTTTTATCATTTTTAAAAGTTATCTATTCTCTGTGATGATGGTCTGTTCAAGTCCTTCTCTGGTGTGATGTCCTCTACTCCCCCAACTGGGGCTGTTACTGATTGGACTGCTTACCTGCTGCTTGTTTTAGTCAAGCTGCATTGCCAGCTACACCACATTTCTAAAAGCACAGATAAGTAGTTAGTCAGAACACCTTCAATTCATGTTGCTTTGCTATGTATGTTCTCACTGTTCACTAATTAGATTATACATAGATTGTCTTGTTGTGATGCTACTTTGACTCTGTGCGCAGCAAACTACACACCCCTCTGATTAGCTTAGAAGTACTTGCTGTGCTAATTACAGTTTCTCTTTTGACTGCTGACCTCCTATGGACTTCTGTGATGAACTTTTTTGTTAGGATTCTCTTTTATTTATATTTATTTCTTTTTCTTTTCTTTCTTGTTTTGTGTTGTTTGTTTCCTTACTCTATAAAAATGGTAACATGACTGGTCCTTAAATAATGCTTTTGTAACTAAGAATTCAGAGTGCTTTTTTGTTACTATTAAAGCCTTGTCATCTATTAATCTATTAACCCTCCTGACATCTGACCCACGTTAAACTCATGGACTGAACATACACACACCCACAACCACTAGCACTTTACCACTACTGTATAGTTCTGTGTAGATAATCATTCTGTACATACGATAATTTTTAATCCCACAACTGTTTATAACTTACATAGTTCACATTCTGTACAACTGTATATCTCAGATTTCTGTATAGTTTTTATTTCATATTTATATCCTGTTCATAGCCTGTACATAGCTTGTACTCACTACAGCCTGTACATACTTATAGTTATAGAATATTCATAACATACTTCACACTGTGTACAATATAACATACCATAATAGACCCATTTCTGTAATATACTTACACATCTCTATTATTGCTAATTTATATTGTAATATATCTATATCATGACTAAAGCACTTTCTGGATGGATGCAAACTGCATTTCGTTGCCCTGTACCTGTGACATGTGCAATGACAATAAAGTTGAATTCTATTCTATTCTAATTCTAATAGAGTGTAATTCATCATTTTCCTCTTTCTATCTGGTGATACTCCCCTGCTTCCATAGAGAGTGGGGGGTTCACAACAGTATTCAATTTTAAGGTCCCAGTGTTGCTTGACGGTTGCATGATTGGAAGAACCACTGAACTACAAGTTCATTTCTATCTGTCAACATTCAAGTGGTCCTTTTCTTTGACCATTTATAGTTGAATGTAAACTTTACAGACAAAAGATACCAGGCCGAACCCAGCGAGCACTCTTCCCGATGCACTGATTTCTAGAACTGATTATTTATTTATTTTGGCCCTTTAATTTTCACTTTTGGTAGGGATCCTGGACATTATTTTAATAAAATGAGCCACCAAGGACATATTTTGAACATACTTTGGGAAATTCTGACAGTGTGATAATTGAAAGCTATTATCATTACTTAATTATAGGGTTTTATTAACAATTGAATTTAAATCATTTTAAATAGAGTTATAGATGGCTGTACAGACTAATATGGCTTATGAATTATATGAATTTGTAAGGGTGAAAGCTTAAAGAAAAGAAATGAGCAAAGGCAGGTCATATTTTTCAAATGATGAAACTGACAACCAGCTAAATATCATATTTCTTTGTTCTTTGTAAACAGAATTTTAAATTACATTATTTTTCCCATTTTATAATACTGATATGGATTTCACAGTCAGGTCTCTCATCTATAATTATATACAACTGCAATAGCTTTAGTCTCAAAATGACTGCAATGGTAATTTTTAGAAATTTCATCCATTTGATATGAAGCACACTCTGGCCAAAATGTTCTCTGTTTCCATTAACAAACTCAAATATGGAACTAAAGGCAATTCACGAGACATGAAAAATTAAATTAAAGTAAACTGCGACTGCTGCAAGCTTATTCCCCCCGCCCGTCTTTTTCCACCAAATAAAATGCTATTCACCATCTGCTCCCTCAGGCTACTTTAAGACATCACTTCAGAAATTCTCTCATGAGTGTGAAATTTGGATTACTAAACTTGCTTTAATCACTCATTTATTTCCTAAGACTGTCATAGTAAGCTTGCTAATGTCTTGTAAATCTACAAGAGCAGAAGTGTCAAGGCTTAAGTTTATGCAGACGGGGTGTTTTTGTTTGTTTGTTTGTTTGTTTTTTGAAAAATGCATGAGCTTCTCTCTTTTGGAAGGCTACATGTTTGAGGGGAATATTTCATTAGAGACATGTACATAGGAGGGACTGGTTGATCCAACTCATATTGCTACCTTGGCTGTGGCTATCTACGCCAATGTTAAATTAATAATATGTATCCTTGAGTATGAGGGAGAGAGGTAATCATTTTTTTATGTGTAACAAAACTTCAAGCTTGACTTAAAGCAGTTTTGTAAATTAAAAATGTATACAAGTAATGTATCCAAGAATATACATTTACTTAATTGTAGGGGTTTATTAGTGAAATAATAATTTTTTTTTAAATTAAATAGAGTGAAAATATTAAAAAAAGAAAATGTATTGATGCTATTTTTTGACCTGCTCTAATTTCAGAAGCTGCTAAATGCTGTCATTTAGAGTCCCAGTAATTTCTCCTTTGTCCTCTTCACACACAGGTGTCAACCTGACAGAAGACAGCTGGAATGAAATGATATTTAAATACCTTAAGACACGTGACAACATGTTTTATTACCATAAGTATGATAAAAGTAGTACACTGAGCCAACGTCCTTTTTGTTTGCAGAAACTGTTGAGTGAAAAAGCATTGTCGTCTCAGATCTTCATTTAAGTTCCCTCATCTTGACCATAGTTTCCAGTTAAAAATAGTACTGTCAGCATTAATCTCGTCAATGAGTTAGCGCGGTTATCCCGGCGAGCCGTGTTAACTCGCTAGCAGAGATGTGCCGCGTTAATGCGGTTATGGCGTTAACGTAATTTTAACGAGATTAATACTGAAAGCACTAGTTAAAAAAAACCTTTGCAACTTGTAGATGTAGCAACATGGAATACCCCTAAACTGCTGTTAGCTTCCCCATGCTATATTAGCTAGCTGCCACTAGCATGCAGTTGTCGATCAGCTCATTGTTACTGATATCTGCTCCGTTTTTTGGGGTGAGTATCGGACAGATATCTGATGCAAATATAGGAACAAAACATAAAATACATACAAAAATCACACAATTCTGAAGCATTAGCAATCAGATTTGTGTGTGTGGGCAGTGCACTTTGAATAATGTGCATGTGACTCCAGTGACTGTATTTTACAATTAGTTTTGTTCTGTCTCAACAATTAAACAGAATTGATTTCTAAAAGAAAAAACAAAGGGCATTTCTGTATACCTGGCAGTGTTAAGCATGCTAAGTTACTGTACAAACATGCTTGTTGAGAGGATCAACACCCATGTAGCTCTTCACACCACAGGGCTTTTTCTTTTTAAGTGTTGCCTTTGTTTGCTAATTCATGAAAATGGTGCTCCCTCTTCAATAATTAAGAGCTTTTCTCCTTGCAGAGGAAAATGTGTGCGTGTGGATTTGTTTTCGTGAACGGCTGCATCGCATGTAACATGATACTTCAAAACATCCCTACTGTGAGCAAATCAGCATATGCCCAGCACACATTACACAGACAAATGCTCACACTCTCTCACATGCAGTGCACTCATCATCACATGCTGTATGACACGCTAGCATACTCATAATGAAACACTGCAAGTACACAAACTGCCAAGGGACTCGTACGTCCACACAAACAGATTCTGTAAATTCACACACTCGCACTGCGGATAAAACTGTGTTTGTACATTCTTATATTCTCATCTGAAAGCAGCACAAATCTCTCAGAGGATACACAGATAAACAATGTGTGCATTTAAGACTGTTTGGCAACACAGCCATTCTGTTCTATGGGCAAATAAACCTTAGTTCGCCTTGGTTTGCAGAGAACCTTCGCTTGGATCCATAAAACTGTCAGCAGCTGGCTTTCCGGTGGTCTGCAATGTGCAGCCACAGCAGTGAAATAAAGACTGTCTTTCCCCCTGCCGTACAATGCTATCATGTATCTTGGAAGCAACCAATACAAGCAGAGGCACAAGGCTTCACAATTCTGCAGATTTATATCTTCTTAAACATATGGAGGCAAAACACTTTTCTTACATATCCCATTTGAAGCTTCCTGCAGCTGTTTGTTATTTGTGACATCACTTTGCATCTCATCATTCTTTTAAATTGGGAATGTCTATATGTAAAATTGATTAACACAAACATGATTTTTGTGCACACTTTCTTGTCTGCTAAGCAGCATTGTTTACTCACTTAGGATGGATATCTTACACTGAGGTTTCTGATTATATAACATTAGTCAGAAAACTCTGTGGTCAAAGCACATTAATTTGCATCATCAGTGCACGTACAGTTTATGCATGCTAAATATAGAAATGGGAAACCTAATAAGAGGTTTTTGGAATTTTCTAAACCCCCATGTTTTTTGCAAAACAAGTCCTTGTTGATTTCATATGAGATCATGCAATATGAGGCAGATTAATTCACAGAGATAGATAGCTTGCACTTGCTCGTCCTTCTTTAACTGCACTTATTGTTGGTGGCTTACAGTAAATTTTCTTCCTTCCTGGCAGCCTCACAGTTTTTTGACTTTTTCTGGGAACTGGGGAGCATCCAAATAAAATGCTTTGAAACCTGGCATCATCTTGTTTCTTAAAAAAAAAATATGTTGACATAGTCCTAGGCACCCCAAAACATTGCTGGTTGCACAGGAATCTTAGCAGCCTTCAGTGATGCCTCTCTATCTCTCCTTTCTCCTTTTAATTTGGATAAGAATCAATGAGTATTTTCTTTGCTTTCTTTCTTTGTCTCTTTATTTTGGACCTGGACAATAGTTAATGTTGTGACAGATGGCAAACTCTAGATTTGTTTTCATAGTTGAGCTCTTGCTGCTGGTGATGTGACCAAGATTTCAAAGAAGTGGCATTAATCTGCCTCCTGTCTCATAGTGAGCCAAGAAACCAGTTCAAGGTGGAACCAGTACAAGACAAAAGTCCCAGAAATTGACAAACCAGCACAAGGCACTTTAACATTCATCAAAGAACACACACACACACACACACACTGGCTTTGTTGGATGCTAGAGCAGAATATTGGATGATAAAAATGCCGTGTATCTATTTTTATTCATTTGATTTTGTTACACGTGACAAAACTAAATGGATAAAAATGTCGTGTTTTGACATTCAAGCAACCTAAAAAATATCTGTTGATTTTCCTCTTTAAGTGTGTACGTTTTTCTTAATTGTGTACATCTCAAATGCACTCTGCCAAACATCAAAACAAGATGTTGGGATTTCTAATGACAGGAAATCTGTGCATGAAGTGGGCTAATATTCCCTGAGGTGATCAAGTGATTTATAATAATCATGAGTAGTTGATTAATATAATCCCGTAAGGTGCTGTAATTTGTAAACCTATCACGCTTTTTTTTTAAAGGAGGACAGATGCCCCCCTGATAATACTAATCCCATGAATATCAAGTTCTTGATCATTTTCTGCTTTTATTTAAAGCCATGAGAATTTTTTTTTCCTTTTGGTGGTTTGTTGTTTTTGTGGATTTCTCATCAAAATAAAGGCAGAAGGCAAATCTTAAAAGAAAGAAAAAAGCAAATAAACAAACAAGCTAAATTTGATTTATTTTCTTGAATCAGAATGTGGCATCTATCCTGAGGTGCCCTCATAAAATTAATTACACCAAAACAAGACTAATGCGGACACAAAACAATAAATTCTGGTTTTCATTACTATTCATAAGGCTGTGACAATGTTATAAATTCAGATGAATAAAAAGCAGCATATACAACGATCAGTTAAATGGCTGAATGTGGAATCGCACCAGTGTGATGGCTTTAATAAGCTCTAATTGACTGGTTTGTGAAATTGCCAACCTCCACATGATGAAAGGCAGATAAAAGCCTTTGATGTTCTTTTTTTCCTAGCTGTATTTTTTTACTTGAAGTCTGAGGTGGAGGGAGAGTCACAGACATCACTCAGTAGCCAGGAATCTCCTCTGAAATGCCTGATCCAGGCCTTCATCTGATCCTAATGAGCCACACTAATGAAATATGATAAAATAGGCTCCTAGTGAACATGAGGCAGTTAGCCATTACCCAGCTTAAATGTCAACAGTAAACAAAACATAAATAGATCTTTTTTCTTCTTTTTTTTTTTTCCCTGTGATCCCTTTCACTGGATGGATGACATCGGAATATTCCATCCTATCCTACTTTAATACATTTACTCTGCAAGATTCTCACAGACAGTAAATATAACCTTAAAAGTTTTCTTTATGTGGCTATTTTAATAGCTTGTGTGGATGTAAATCTCTGTTTGAAAGTTTGAAAGATGTCCCTTGTTCAAAATAAGCAGGGCATGGTGTTCCCTGCCACTTTCACTTAGACTTGTCTGTTCCTCCACACAATGATTTGAGACACCTGAGTGAGACATTCAAAATTCAAGCATCCTTTGGCAAAACCTTGGGGCCAACACTGATGTAGCCTTTGCTGACAATGATGGATGCAGCCATCAAGGAGACTGACATGGTAGGCTAAATTACATTACATTCAAACTATTTTTTTCAGTTCTTTTCAAGGCTGACGCTGCAATGAGATGAGGCACATGTCGTGGGAATATTCACATCTCAAAGAAAGAAGGTGACAGCAGTAGAGGTATACAGTTTGGGACTTTGCACTTTGAAGTTATATAATTGACTCTTAATAATGAAATGTAATTGTTATTTGCTTTAGTATTTATGATGAAGCTAATGCCTGATGGCTTATGTCAACCTCACTGTCTGTTCCCACAGATTTCCAGCTCAGGATTGAAGCATTAGACTCAGTTTTTATAAAATAAATACACTTAGATCCATGATCTGCTGGACAAAGATACTTTTTGTTTTTTTTTTAAGATTTGCCACTGTACCCCTAAAGAGGCTTTAAAATAAAATAATATATAGATAAAGTGTAGACTTTCAGCTTTAGTTCAAGGAGTTTTACAAACATACTTCATTAACTGTTTAGAATTTACAGCCATTTATTTTCAGAGGCTCAAAGTTAATTGGACAATTGGCTGAAAAGCATTTTCTTGGCCAGCTGAGACTTGTTCCCTTTAGTTTTATGACAAATGCTGCAGACATAATATCTGAAGTTGTTTCAGTGTTGAACTTGTACCTTAGAGCTTTTCGCTGTTATTTTAAATATGAGGCTCAGGGCGCCAGTTAAGACCATATACCACAAGGCTCAATGCGGCCACCCATGTTTGAATCTACTCCAGGAGCCTTTGCTGGGTGTCTTTCACCACTCTCTTCCTCTATTTAACTTTCTTTATTAATCTTTATTGTTCTATAAATTATTGGCTCCAAAAAATAGATGACGAAGAGATGTAATTGAAAAAGGCCATGACTAGGCTGAAAAAATAAAATCAACCTATTAGAGAGAAAGCAAAAGCTTTACGAGTGACCCAATCAAGAGTCAACAACACCAAAAGGACTGAAAGACCACAGATGACAGCTAAAATGTTTGATCCTTATTTTCATGATTTAGAAAAACAGCATCAGAACATCTAACCAAGCTGACAACACTTAAAGTTGCTGTCAAGTGGCACCTTGACACAGAGGGTTTACACCAAGGTGCAAGCCACTGGTGACACTCTGAAATAGTGTAATCCTTTCAAACAATTCTTATATTTAAAATTATGTTAGTTTGTCTGACCAACTTTAACCTCTGAAAATTAGGGATTATGTTTAAAAATGATTATAAATTAATGTTAAACTTTTCTAAAACCCATTAAATTAAAGTTGAAATTATTGAATGATTTAAAATCCACTGTGATGGTGTACAAAGGCAAAAATGGTATCTTCAGCCAACAAACTATAGGTCTAACTCTCTGACTGACTCTACTGAAAACTGCATTAGAAAAATAGTTCATTGCATGCTTGCATAAGTAACTATATCCTCAATGCTAATTACTTCTTATACCACGCTATTTGTACATAAAGTTCCAGAACAGAGAAGCTATATTAGTGAATCACAAGGTGATGCTTCAGTTCACAATCATAGTTCATAAGTTTTGCTCATTCCTTGTCTAATTATTCACTAATATGACATCCCACAGTCAGCAAATAATCATTTTCTATTTTAGATTCCCCGGAACTAAACTTATTAGCGATGTGCTTGTGAAAGACGCATTAACAACAAGGTTATTCATGATTAATTTAGCTGCTTCAACACAGTTTTGTTTCATCTTTTGCATGACTTTAAATCACAGGGGCATTTTAGAAGCAGAGTATGTAGTCTTTACAGGGTTTTATATTTTGGAAAGTGAACAGATTCTCGGTGCCATTGCTGTATCTAGTTGTCTGCCCTCCTTACCTGCTCTGTGCAGCTTGACATGACTTCTGTAAAAAGTAGACCAGGTGCTATTTTAAGCGACGCAGAGCAGAGAGCTGCTTATGGGACATTCTGGAACTGGCTGAGCCACGTCTGATTAAATCGAAAGCATTGTCTTGAGTGGGTGCAATCAGCTCCAGATGTGGCACTGCAGCCAGAATGGGTAAGAATAGTAAGTGCGTGAGTGTCTATGTCTGTGTCTCTGTGTGAGTGTAGAGTAAATTAAGCTGAATTTTATGTGGTTATTTGTTCATTATCACTGCTATTACACATCACGGCAGCAAAGTCAAAGTTGTGTATCTGTGAGACATCAGTGGTTTTGGTAAAACAGCAGTGTTTGATGTTTTGGGAAAATAATTGGGTTGGGTACACCCCTTCACTCTAAGCAGCATCACTGGCATTAAGGTAATATTTCATTTTCCTTTATTAATACAGGATTTCAAATGTCCAATCAGCCAGCTCGCGCCTCAGAGGGAAGACTCCACAGTCGGTACTGCTCCCATGCAGGCAAGTGTACAGGCTGTTTAACAGGCTGCAAAGTTGTGCATGGTCACTACATTTCATTAAACAAGACAAGGTCAGCAGCCTGGGCAGAGGGATGTGTTTTACTGGCATTCAAGTAATGCTGTGCTGCTAAGCGGCAGTTGACCTTGTTGTTGTATCCTGACAGGCAGTAGCTCCTATTCCCACCACTCCGCTCCATTGAGGGAGGGGCTGACATGCTGCTTAGCCATGATAGGAGTGTGCCCCCACTGTGCATGCATAATGTTACGCTTTTGCCACTTTATTACAATATTATTAATTCATCCACTCAGGCTCTTTTTCAGTCAGAGCCTCTAACTGCCCAGAGGAGTTCCTCCCCCTTCTATGATGTCCACATGGTCATGTCAAGGGTCTACGCCTGGGTGGCTAATACGGACAATTATGGAAGGTCATGTGTTAGCTTGTCCGTTAATCATGTGGTACTGAGGACCGTGTCAAGTGTGCAGTACAAGAATTTGGAAGGTGCAGCTGAGTTTAAGGAGCCTTCAAGGATAGACTGCAAAATGACATGGCACTGTAAATTTTTACCTTTGCCAAATTATTTGCTTTGTGTTGTATTTACTGTATACCTCAAAAAGTGTATAAAATATGATGAAAAGATTAAGATGGTAAGAATAGTTCTAACATAAAACACTTTACAGTGATGTGCAGTACATTGTCCTGGATTTGATAGTTCATCCACTTTTTTTTCAACATATCTATAGATTTAGCAAGATTATTAAATGAAAAAACATGTAGAAGACAGAATATGTTATGGCAATGTGTCACTGACGCAACAAATTGTGCACTGACCTATATGTTGCACAGTTTATCCTTATAGAAATGTCCCCAAGTTTAGGTATCCTTTTTGAGTTTGATCATTCTTGCCTCGGAAATGTCACATGACAAAACGTCCTTAACTCATTTTCCACTGGTCTTGTGCAGTCTGTATCTGATTCTCAGTAATAAGCAGGGTGATCGTCAATGTTGATTACTTTGTCACTAGCTTATAATCATCTGTTTTATTGTATATAATAAAATATTCTATTAAATATAACAAATTTAGTTATGCTTTAGTTATTTTGCTAGGTGCCCTTTTATTTCTCCCTACCAGAGCCCCTTTTCTTCTCTTATCTACTCTCCTCTTCCTATGACTTATACTCACTGCCAGCAGCATGAGACTCAAGGTTCATAGCCCGACTCGTCTTCTCATTTGAAAACAGTGCAGCTGAACATTCATTACTTCTGGTTCACGTGAGGGGATTAATAACCTTATTACTCATATTGGACATGCATAAAATAGAGGCCTGACCTTCTTTTAACCCGCCTTCAGCAATAGATGGAGGGTGTCCATTAATTAATATAAAAGATCTTCAGTGTACTCTAGGCTCCTGAATTTACTTTGGCTTTGCTGTAACTGTTACTGTAGATCCCCACTTAGTAAAAAAAAAAAAAAGAAAAGAAAAAAGAAAAGAAATAAAGAAAGAAATTGCTTTGCTTTTTGTGAGGGAACCAATTTATTTATGTTCCCCGAGTACAAGCTTCAATATGGGCCTTGTGATGATAAAAGCCACCAGATTCTGTCAGCCTGGAGTGCCGGTCTACTATTGAACCTGCACGTTCACAGTTTTAGCCCAAAATGATGGATCCCACTTGAAGAATGGGAATCTCACACTCACAAAATAATTGCTGGCAAGAATATAGAAACTTACTTATCAAAAGCACACTGATTTCCATCCCACTTGGCTCTGTTTGAATTATCAGTTATCTTGAAATGTTTACACAAAACAGTGACAGTTCAGAGAATAATGTGATCTGTAAGAATATGGAATATCTTGACAGGAAATGTGATTTTATACAGTTTTTCAGAAGGACACTCCTTATACACATACCCTATGAATAAAATAAAGCTAAATGCTGATTTAGATTTATTTCGCTTTCTGAACTCCATGTTTTTCCTTTTCTTCACTCTGCCTCTAAAATGTTATGGTTACTTTCCTCCACTGCTTTCCCCTCTTTCGGTAGAGGTTATATTTTATCCACAAGAGAGCCATTATTTAGCGTCTCCATCTCTGCTGTCCTCCTCCTTGCAGCTCTCCTGACTCAGTGCCATTCTCTTTTGTCATTCTAATCTTTTCCTCTGGCGTTAGTACTTTGTTTTGACCTCCGGCCTGCATATCTGTGTTTGTGTGTGTGTGTATTTGTGTGAGTGCATGCAAGTCTCGTTTGTGGAACCTGCTTTCATGGTTAAAGCTATAGGATAATGAAGGGCAGTCTAGGCAAGAAGAATTTATATTCCTATTCATAGAATCTTCCTTTCTTTATCTATATGAAAAAAAAAGGATTTTTAATAATGTCTTTCTGATATGGGGCAAAATGACACCCTGTCTGAAACACAAATTAATCAAAATAGACAAAGAGACTATACCTTGTTGAAATAATTAGAACACGTTTTTTAATACTAATGCACAAATGTCCGTTTTCTGAGATAAAGTCATTAAAATTTTGAATAGCTTCTGGGCATTAGTGCTATAGGCCAGTTAAATTTCAATAGCTTAGTTATGATTAGAGCCACTACTATGTAAAGTAATGAATTTATGTACCTGTGGTGAATTTTGGATGTTTTCAGGCACAAAAGGTCTATAAAAGCACTTGGCAAGCAAAAATTTACAAACTGAAAAAACTCAAAATGCAACTTTATTTAGAAGGTGGATAATTTAAAATGGAGTCTGCAAAAAAGCCAATTTAAGGGAACGCAAACAGAATCCAAAGTACTAAATAACTGGATGGGAGAACATGCGGAAGAACTGACAGGAGACAACAGAAAATAAGCTGTGCGACACAAAACAACAGTAACCTCAAAAGCAGGTGGTGTTTCAAATAGCGAATAGGTAATCAGGGAGATGGGAAACACCAGGGTACACAGCTGAAACTAATCAAAACAATGGGACAGGGAAAGCAAAACTAGGTACAGGAAAAAGAGACAGAAGCTACCAAAATAAAACAGACGGGAACAACATGAGAGAACACCAAACATAGAAAGTGGCGATGAATAGACATAATGAGACAGAAAACTAGGAATCCAGGGAATTCCTATAAACTAAAACTAAAATTACAAACAGACTACATAGCAGACAAAAATAAAACCAAGAAAACCTGAGAATAGAATCACGGAAAACCAAAAGAGGAGACATCAAATAAAAATGCAAAACTATGAACATTATGCCGGGTCTTAATAATGTATAATATATACATTATTAAGACCCAGCATTTATGGTAAGCATCACCTCTGGTGATGGTGAATAAATGACCTGAACTAAGGTGTGTTTGAGGTGACATTGGAAGGAGTAAGACCTTGACCTACTTACCAGATTTCACCTCTTTCTTTACTCTAAAATTAAATTTAGATTAAAATTTTTGACACAGTGGAGGAGGACTAAGTGGAAATGCTTATGTGCAAGCGGTCAAAACAAAGCTTCCAGGCAGCCATTCAAAAGCATCGTAGCTCCAGGAGCAGTGCAATACTTCATAAGGATAGGATTTGTAGGACTTAACACCCAGATTTAAATTCACCATTGATTTAAGTCTTATACTGTCTTAAATTATTATTTTCATGTATTTGTTACTTAATTACAAACTAATTTGTAATTTGTTTTAAATTTCTACTAAATTACACTGGCACTGGATTTTTGTAATATATTTTCCACATCTAAGTGCACACACTGAATATGTGACCAAATGTTCACAGTGACCAACTAGTGCATCCACCAAGTTGCAAAATATTGAACCATTGTTTAGGTTCAGGATAGGCACTAAAATGTGTGAGTGCTAGTGTGGCAGGGTGTTGTTAGTGGCTCAGCTGCAGGGGAACGCCATGTACATATCCTTTGTCCTTTGTGTGCTACAACAAGGAAATATCTTGGGGGTTTGACAGAGTTTGTATCACTCACTGTATTTGGCAATACAGGAATGCAATGAATAACTTAAAAGGTTGCATTTACTGTACGTGGAAATAAAACAGTACCATTATTAGTGTACTTTGCATACCTTGCCCCGGGGTAGAAATGAAAGGTAATTACAAACAAACAAACAAAAAAAAAACAAAAAGCCACAATAAAGTGGGTGTCAGTAGACTTAAGAAAAAAAATAACAACGTGATATCAATGAAATTATTTTGGGTGCTTCCCTTAAGTACAATCTTTGATTACATTAGATACCATTCCACTCAATGGTTATTTAGTATGGAAAATGAGAAAAGATTAGTCAGTACTGCATCACTGTCTGCTTCTCTGAGCTGTGGAGTATTTAGTCAAGTCATCTAGGGTCATCTAGTTTCTTCATGTTGCACCCAATAGTAATAGTAAAACAACAGTTAGTTTTACCACATTAGCGCCACATGTCACCAATGGAGGAGAAGGAATAGGAGGATTTCTTCGATAATAGATGGAAAGATCTTGTCCTTGGGCACCTCACCACCTCCTAGGCCAAGGGGGAAATCAAAGCTCCAACTCAAGAGAATTTCAAAAGGTCTATCCATCCATTCTCTTCTGCTTATCCTTATCAGGGCGACGGAGGGGCTGGAGCCTATCCCAGCTACCATAGGGCGGGAGTAGGGGGTACACCCTGGGCAGGTTGCCAGTCTGTTGTAGGGTTAACACAGAGAGACAAACAACCATTCTCACTAACAATCTAACAATCACAAATATGGGCAATTTAGAATCACCAATTAACCTAACCCCACTAATTGCATGTCTTTGGATTGTGCTAGAGTACCGGGAGAGAACTCATGCAAACACGGAGAACATGCAAACGCCACACAGAAAGTCGACCTTGGTACCTTCTTGCTGTGAGGCAACAGTGCTAACCACCGTGCCAGCAGTTAAAAGGTATCGAAGAAAACCCCAGCCAACATTTAAACCTTATTGTCATGGTATTATAATCATCTGTGGCCATATTTCACTTAAAATATTGTAATATTTACTTCATGTATGACCTTTCTTTTTTAAACACCATAAAGGTAGCTTACCTTTTCATCAGACAGTGAAAAGGCAATGTTTTAAACAAAGTTTTAATCCTTTCTGGCTTAGCACATAACCTCTCATACACAACCAAAAAAAACTAAACACATTTTCTTCCTGTCACAAAACACCTCTACAAAGCACAAACAATGCAGTGGTACAGCAATACCCAATTACACACACACCCAAGCAGAGCTACAGCTCACACTTGTGACCCAGGTTTCCTGTGTAAAGAACAAAATATGTTCCCCTCTACAAAAAAGTAATAAAGATATATCTACACCACCAAGTTGCACCTGGCAAAAAGGCACTTACTTCAGCAACATGTCATACTGGCTGACATGCCAACACTATAGTTAGCTACATTAGCTTAGCTAAAATCTCACGTGATTATTCACTCACCAAAGAAAGTAGCGCAGCTTTATGAAGCTTGTTGCCTGTCGCCTTGGTTACTTCTACTTTAAATTGTAAAGACTTTTAGAGATACAAAAGGCTGTTTTGACTCTTCTGCTTTAGCTGACATTGCATTCTAATAGAGAGCAAGTCAAATCGTCTCCCTCCAATAGGATTCCCATAAAGCCATGTAAACCAAGAAATTGAAAACTTTTCAAAATGAATGAAAAAAAATCCATAAATTAACCAAATAACTAAGTCTTTAATCCAAATGTGTTAAATTAAAGATTAAAGATTAAAAAAAGCAGAATAAAATATGACGCACTGTTTCAACTGGGTTCCAAACACCTAGGTTAAAAAAATAAATATATAAAAGAGCTAGATATTCTCAGAGCAACAACAGGTACAAAATTAAAGAGTATTGCCACTCACAGAAATAAAATAAAAAAACGTAATAAGGAGAAAACAGGACGGAAAATACAAAGCAGCACAACACCACCCACATCTTAACTGACATGTGAGAATATCATATGATTCTCACACATGTACCACAGCATGAGTAAAACACTTTATCCACCTCTATGCTTTGCAGATGACCACTTTAATATGGATTAGAGTAAGTGGTATTACACAGACACCCACCTTCTCAGTAAGGCCACCAGCATGTGAGATAATTCCCATCAATATTTCACACGGAGAGTGACAGTAGGGCATGAACTGATGCAGCTCAGGAAAAATCAAAATTTCTTGCTTCTGACAGATCATAACTCAGCTGCTACAATCCATCACAGTAAAAGGTGAGGCCCGCAAGGAAAGTTACTGACAGGGATTTGACTTACCGCTGTTTGCACGGCAGCTTGTTGAGTTTGAACTATTAGAAAAAGGAAGCTTTATATTCTGGTCCAATGTGTTTTGTGTTATGCAGCATCTTTGGTGCAAGATTCCAGACGCGTTTCAATTGCCAATTCAAAGGACAAGTTTTAGTGAAATGATCCAATCTCTTGAACTTGCTCGTAAAGACTTCAGAAGCCTAATCCAGAATGTGAGGACTCCTCAAAGGTGTAAGGACTTGGCATCTACATATGCACCTCACAATATACGTACTTGCACAACTGGTCATCTAACTACTAACTAACTGGTCATCCAATCCGTGGTGGGTTTACTAAAATATGCCTGAGCAACAATGTTCCGCTTACCTTTCACCAGTGTCCATTAATGGTTACCATTTTTTTCTTCTGTGTGTGCATTCTTAGGCATCATCACACATGCACTGCAGCCTTTTTAGACAATACCCCGTGGGTACTAAACAGTCATTAAACAGTGTTTAACTCACCAGCTATTGCAGCAATTTGAGCCACTGTAAGAATAGCAGTTAATGGTCCAGTGAACTTACAGTTAACACATGGCCATCATGTCCTTGCGTCTTGCACACTATACACCATCAGCATTGTCACCTAAATAAAACAGTATTCCCAGTAGTGACAACACAGCTAGTGCAAAATATTTCTGCTTTATTTTAAATGTGACAAACCACGTTTCTGGACAATGCCCCAGCCTGATTTCTGTAGCAGCTGTGTTCTTTCAGTAGATTGTTCATTCAGTATTGTCATAACTGTGATGTGATTTGTTCTGTTGTCAAAGCCTTCCTTTGCAGAGCTACTGCACAGTTTACTATACGCTTATACAAAAGATGATGTGTAAATTAATGCAGGATTCAAAATACAGAGCAAGATGCATTAAATTCAAGGTCAAACTGTGCTCTGTGTATTTTATATCCATCTGTTTTCTTCTCGTTATTCAGTTCAGGGGGACCTAGTGGCTGGAACCTATCCCCACAGTCCTAGAGCAAGAGGCAGAGTACACCCTGGACAGGTCGGCAGTCTGTCACAGGGCTGACGCAAACATCCATTCATGTTCACATTCACACCTACAGCCAATTCAGCATCAGCAATGGAGAGAACCAACACGTTCACAGCGAGAACATGCAAACTGACCCCAGGTGGCCAATTTGAACTCAGCACGTTCTTGT
The DNA here is from genome assembly GCF_013358895.1 of Oreochromis aureus. Taxonomy (NCBI): domain Eukaryota; kingdom Metazoa; phylum Chordata; class Actinopteri; order Cichliformes; family Cichlidae; genus Oreochromis; species Oreochromis aureus. The sequence continues at coordinate 26,818,646 of NC_052950.1, forward strand.
TGTGAGGCAACAGCGCTAACCACTGCACCACCATGCTGCCTGATATGGTTCACAGTATTTCTTTATCATTAGTAAATACAGAAGCTGGAAGACTGACTTATTGCCATTCAGTGCATTTTGAATCCCAACAGTCAAAAGGGCCCCAGGTGGAGTGAATCACCAAACAGTACAATTCTTCATGCAAATAAATCTACTTTTATCACTTATTTAAATATATATATTTTTTCCCCCACAATGCCTTGTGATTTTTTGCTCCTAGGTCATCCACTGTGTGGAAATATATTGATAATGGCTAGTAAATGTAGCCCTCAGCATTAGCAAAGCTGCACAAGGGCAAGATGGCGAAACAGCAGCAGAAAAAACTGAAATCATGAATTTAGTCATCAGTGAAGTAAATAATATGCAACATTAATTTTTCCTACTTATTTTTTTAAAACATTTTCTTTGTAGATTTAATCATACTCCGTGCATATACCTTTTTTTTAATCACTCAGTAGCAATACTTTGTGGTGTTAGGGTGGATTTGAGTTGGCATTTAAGTGTGGCTAAATGAACTTAAGTACTTAAGCCTTAACCAGAATAGAAAATTGTATTTGAAAAGAAGTCATAGTTACTAATCATTCTATTAATATTATGTACTTCTCTTTAGGCAGCTGAGATTGCCTATTACAGACAGAGGTTTGTGCACAGGTGGAAATCAATGGCACTGAAACTCACTGTGGGTGTTCCCTATTGTGTGTGCCACCAAAGACTGAGGCACAATCAGACATATAGTTCCCGCAAGAGCAGGAAAAAAACAAGTTTGCACAGTTCAGAGTCTGAGCCAGAAACTTATTCAATGCAATGTAGCCATGGGAGGTTTGCACATAATAGACCCTGCTGTCACACTCACGGCTGCAATAAAATATGATTTATATTTTTATATCAAAGGTAAAGTTAGTGTGGACTTTAGTTCTATTATAAGGTATGATGAATCAGCTTAAATAAAGTGAAGCAGTTAGACTCTAATAACTGTCCAAAGTCATATTATTCTAATGGCTTTTTTAAAAAACGTAAACATATTCTGAAGTTAACTAGAATATAATCTATCCCAAATTAATTCACAGTGTGATTTGTCCTATGTGAACATTCAGAAAGTGTGATATACAGAATGTTAACAAAGGCAAGACTGTTTTAAAATGTGCTGTCTACCAGTATGTTATGCAAACAAGAAGGCTGTGGTTCATTCGAAATATCCCTTATTGTTCAGTAATCATAAAAGTCAAGTCCAGCTGCAAGCTGCGAAGTGAAAAGGAAAGAGACATCATTTTCTGAATTGCTACTTAAAAGAAGCTAAGATAGATTGAATGTTTTACTACCTCTGCAGTTCCAGCAGCTGCAGGGTCTGTATTTTCCAGACACAAATGACAGTCACCTTCTCAAATGTGTGAAGTAGCATATCTTTTTCTTTATAAAATGCATTTTGTCATTTTTGCTTTTAGTTCTTTGGAAGCCAGCAGGGAGATGGCCATCTGTAAACCCTTCTTCTCTGAATTCCTGTGAAGCCACTAAATGTGAATCCAAATATAATAAATTTAAACATAGTGAAATAATAAAACACTGTTTTTGCCTCAGAGTATGTGAAATGATTTACCATGTTGCCATTTCCCTCTTCTGTAGTACTTAAGTGATGCATGAATCATGGAAAGGGAAAAAGAAAACATGCAGCACTTTATTCAAAAGGATTACAATCCAGGAAGAAATACAGATTCTCCAGTGTCTTTACAAAAACACTGCAATGATGCAAAATATAAATAAATAAATGAGACTATTACAATATTAATCTGATTTGCTTCTACACTATAATTAATATTTTAGAAGCATGATTTGTGCTTAATCTATAATTCCATTGTCCTTGACTGAAACTGATGGTCGGTGTTATATTTATCCAGTCCTGATTTTCTTGGATATTAATTATTTTAATATTCGAAGGCAAGAGGTTTTTGTCACAGACACAAAAGTGATTGATTATTCAGTGTAACCATAAAAAAACAGATGAAATTATCACATTTGTGACAGTTTTTCTTTCTCTCAGAGTCCCTGGTCTCTGGCTGGGGCACCTGCATTTCATTATCTGATCATCATCTTCAGTATATCAACTCTATCGTGAACGTTCGTCCCTCGCCAGATCCTATCATGAGCTCAAGTGATCCTCCTTTGGCTGACATCTAACTACTCATCTGATCACTGCCAAGCAGCAACTTCCTGTATGAATAATGAAGATGACAAGGAAATGTAATAAAAAGTTCATTGGATGTACTTGAATAGCACAAAGTTGATTCTGCTCATCTGGACGTTGTGTTTTCAGTGGGACAAATGCTTTATTTAAATGACTGAAGACACATAGATGATCTCATTTGTTCCTCTGTCAAATCATCTGTCTACTCATTCCAAAATGTGAACACTGGCATCCTCAAGAGTCTCCCTTGTCTTTTCAGTACAGGTGTAACCTGCATTTAAAGTGCCTGTCTGCAGGAAATATCGAATGTACTTAGAGTTGTGGTCAAATATTTACATGCACTCATCATGGGCATGAATGTCGTGGTAATTTGGGGGTTTTAATGATTTATTTTAACTGTTCTTTTTCCAGGGTGGAACAACTATGCATACATCTTTGATGCAGGCTAAAATATATACATACACTCACTAAGTGTATTTATATATACTCACTATATATATAATATATACTTGACAAGACCAGGGCCCATAAAGTTCTTGTCATTTATCATGTCTGACAACAACTAATAGCAATGACTTAATTTGAAATGGAGCTTTACAACAGTGGTTGACGTCACAGAGGTATGTCCATCTGTTATATACAGTCTATGATCCCTGCCTACCCACTTCACACAACGCCACCTACGCCCTTCTGCCAGCCACAGACTTCTGCCAACCCTAACTTTAGCTTCAACTTTTTTTAATGAATTTATTTAACTCTCTTAATGGACTACGTCTTGTTAAGGGTTCGAAATTGAGGGAAGATACAAAACCAGAACAGTCCAGAAGGGTTAGGTCAGAATAATAGTTTTATTTAAACACACGTGCGGGAAGACAGTTACTGCACACATCAGCAAGCATCTTCGCCCAAAATACATTTCAGATTGCTTTTATAATATCAGGGTATTATGACGCCCCCTCATGCGTTTACAAGCACATAATTTGCATCTTAAGAACATTATTTGCCTCTTTTACAGACAATGATCTATTCTAAGAAATAAATGCAGACACAGAAGTCCCCTTTCTGGCATCCATCCAAATATGGTGATGGTCTCAGGCCTCTGGGGTCTCCAGGGGCTGGTCCTTTCCCCGCGTCACCTGTTGTCAAGAAAACTCTAGTGCGGCATGTTAACTGAATACATTCAGGCCTCTGCTCAGATCTGTGTCTGGGTTATATGTGATATATATATGTGTTTTGTAAGCATGTGTGCAATCTTTCTTAAGCTCCCGGCTTCTTAACCAATGGGTCACCCAGACATCACGCTGAATGAAGCTTGAGACCTTTAACTACCTGGGAAAGCTTCAACTCTTTTTATGAGCACAAAACTGCAATGTGTGTATAAAGATATAACAATGTAAAAATGATTATGACTGCACCTGTAATAAAGGTTAATATGGTGTCAGTGTGTTAAATGTCTCCATGCCATCTTAAAGCTATATGTGATATTATTAATGCAATGCTAATGCTATGAGATATATTGTAGCAGTAAAACAATTTCTTTAATTCCACAGTCTACATTTCAGTTCATTTGTTGCCAGATTCACCTGAGTTTGATTTGCACTGCTTGATAAAACTAAAAATGTAAGCACCTCTTATTTTCAAGACATTACATGTTGAATTTGCAAATTTTGCTTAAAAAAATTAAAATATAAACTATTGGAAAAAATAAAATAAAATAAAAATTAGTTCAAGCTCAGCCAAAGTACAAAACAGCCCTCTGTGGAGGTTAGCCAAGATGAGCTACAGGATGTTTAAAAATTGCTTGTAAAGAAGGTAAGGTGGTATTTTATTTCCAGAATCTTAGCATAGATAACATGTATTTATAACTAAATATTGTGTTAACTGTAATGAAAGCGAATTGCACTTTTAAATTGAGCACTTATGGTAATTTTCATTTATTACAAATTTATCAAGGCACAGCAGGAAACTATCTGTACTGCTGGGCAAGATTCACTGCTTTCTAAAGTAGAACACTTTCTTTTTCTCAGTAATGGCACCACAAGCATGAGCCTGGGGTTATGTGCGGTACCTAGGAAGGGATAAGAAATGGTCTAAATCCTAAAGCACAGGCTTTTTAGACAGATTACTACCAATAGTTTTCTATACATGTTTGGAAACATGTATTGGATTTGCAAGCACTAGCCTGTATCAGACCGCAGTACCATCAGGAATAACTGTTCAACACACAACTGAAGTAAATCAAAGCTCCAGAAAGCTTTCATTTACTGTTCTAACCACCCACTGTCTGCTGGGTTTTTCAGGGGAAGAAATCCTCTGGCACACAGGAAATAAACATTTTCTGCTTCCAGCAGCAGATGAACTGGATTGTTACTGAACTGCCAAATCTGAGCAAAGACTAAATGACTACAATTTCATCACCAAATATCAAATATCATCATTTGTAATATTAAAAAAAAGATTCTGTAGTATTGGCCTAAAAGTTCTATTTGCAAATGATCAGTGGAAACTGCAGCGAGTTGTCCAATGGTTATATAACTGCCAGCAAGATAAACAAAGTGATAAGAAAATATGGAACTCGGGACACACTGCAAGAATTTGAATGCATTAAATATGGAATATGCTTCACAGAGCAACAAAGAAAAGTCTGATACATAAATTCCAACCACGGTCAGATCAAACCTGTGTTCACAAACCGGTTTGCTGAACTTTAAATGTCACTACTGTAAAACCTGCAACCCTCCACAACTTTCAGATTTTTCAATAGCACAAGTTTAAAACAAACAAACAAAAAAACAAACTCTGAAGAATAATTTGAGACATCGAGATACTTAACCAACAATCACAAAGTTATTAGGAGCTACTTTTGGCTGCTCCCTTATTCACAAATGGTCTGCACAGCGGGTAGCTCCACGTATTTGATTTGGCAGATCTGAATGTAATATGAAAGTAAATAGACTATGTATGTATATATTTAATTTCCCTGACTACAGCTTAGTAAACAATTTAGCCAGCCAAGTTTAGTTCCACATTCTTTTGAGATGCTCTAGAGTAACTTCACATGAATAAGTTAACTTTGAGCTCATACAGCCTGCTATACTGACTTCTTTCAGAAGACAAAAAAAATAAACAAACATTTTAAATTTCGTTGTCAGTCTTTTCAAACAAAGTCAAAATGAACTCATGCTGTGCAGTGAACATTTGTTCAAATCTACTGATTTCATTTATTCATTATTGATTGTTTCAAAGATACAAAGACTGAATAAATACTGTATGTCAGCTAAAATATTTAATGAAACATTCATCAAATAAGGGAAAACACACCAAGGATGACAGCTTCATTAAAAAACACATGCAAACAAAAAAAAACAATATTGTGTTTCAGTACCTCACTTTAAAGAAATTAGACAAAGAGTTTGGGATAAGTTAGTACAAATGTAGGTTATATATGATACTTGTGAGACAGTGTGCAAGTGAGGAAAGTGGACATTATAAAGTGCGATGACCCAGCAGTTATGACAATAACATGCAAATTGTCATGGTCCCTGTGTCTGTCCGGCAGGCCCAGTGAGGCTATATATGTTTGTTTGTTTTTTTCACTCTTTCTCTCTTCTATCTTCGCTCTGCCTGGGCGGAGCTCACTGTGGCTCCCACCCACATGCCAGTAATCACGCACCTGTGGCTCATTATCCTGCCTTCCCTGGCCAGTACTTAAGGCGGTGGCTCAGAGCTTCTAGTTGCTGGACCGTTGTTTAGACATACGTTAGTGTAACCCTGGCTCACATCATCTCTCATGTTCTTCCTTAGTGGTTTCCTTGTTCTGTTCATCCTTTGTTTGTTTGTACATAGATTTCCTGGACCCATCCTATAACCCTCTTCCCTGATTCCTGAGTATGAGTGTTTGGCAGTGTGGCGTGTTAGCGCGGAGCAAGTGTGCGGAGCTTGGTAAGAGTGGAGCGTGGATCCCCAAGCGAGTGTGGAGCACCTTTCAAATTCCTGCCTGTGGATGCCTGGAGCCTCTGACCTTTCCCCTCACTTTGTATATAGCTTACTTGGTGTTGTAAATAAAGAACTGTTTGATTTAATCCCAGAGTCTGCGCTCGAGTCCGTTCCTTCAACCTTGACACAAACACACAGAAAGAGCCCAGCTGGCTGATGAATTCAAATCCAGGGCTTGCTGTGCCACCCCTTCAGTAAACTTCCCATCATGAGAATAACTGAGAAAAAAATGCATTATAATATATGATAACAGTGTCTCTATGACAACCAGACACAGAACACCTTTTCTTTTACTTAGGATCCTTTAAAGATCGATAGTCTGTTTGGTAGCCATACAAATGCCACTGAAAATGCATCTGACAGATTTTCAATCCTGAAATGTTCCTTAAAACAACTCTGCAACATCTTCCTGGTTGGATGAATAAGAATTCATTGATTTGTCAGAGGAAAATCAATCAGCCCGTCTTTCTGGTTTAAGGTGACACAAGGTGATGGCTGGAAAAATACAGCTTCATTGTTCTTTGTGTACCCAGTGTACCCAAAAGGAAGTAGTACAGACCCAAGGACACTGGTTGTCAGATATTAGTGTTCAATTGAAAAACTTAGTTAATTAATTTATGAAAAGAACAGATTTTTTTGCTTTCACTGTGATACACTATATTGGTGTGATTATTTAGTAACAGATTATATAGGAAATATCATAAAGAAGCAATAAAATAAAACTTTTCATTTAAAAAAATGAAAATAAGTGCTGTGTGAGAATGCTTCACAATATTTACCCTTTTTAAATGTGAAAAAAAAAAACATTGTAAAGTTTTTATATCTACAATTGCCTGGTAATAGCAACCCACAATCTCTATATACAGTAAGTAGTAAATTGGCCTGCACATTAAACTGCAGTCTAGAATATAAATTTTTAGCTTTCTCTTCAGAGTCATTTGGGATACTGAGTGTATTTTTAAGTATAAAAATACTTGCTTCTTTCTTCACCCAGTGAGGGCCAGAGTTACCTTAACTGTGCTAGGGTTGTACAGTAATGTGGCCGTATGATATATATGAGCACAGCATAGCATGCAAACAAATGAGGCTTGCTGACAGTTTTTAAAATGCCAAATATCTGCCTGGCAGCAAAGACAAGTTTCTATCCTAAGGGACATTTAGCATGGCAGCCTTTCAGCCATCTGTGAATAGGGGGATTGGTTTATTTATTTATTTATTTGCTAATTAGGTCCTCTCTCCTTGTTCTCAGCCAGCACTTTTTTTCAACTGTCCAAACTATACAAACTGTCTGAGTCTTCTATAATAGTTTCAATGCAACGCCTACATAGTACGTGACATGCAGAAAGGGTAACTGAATAGTTGGGTGCCGACTGAAATTCATATAAGGACAGCATATATATTCCTAAAGTGTAATGTGATGCAAAGGGGTTTGAATCTAAAACAACCATTAGCATGTTTGCACTGCTCCCAGACTCAGTGGAACACTTATTCTGAGGATATAACATGTCTATTTGAAGAATACATTTAATACAGAAGATCCCAGTAAAATCCCTGTAAAATGCTCTCTGAGATGTTTTAAATCCAGGAAGGGTTTGCTGAGGAGGCACATTTCTTTTCAGCAATGACCGATTTTAGATGCAGACTAACACTCAAATATCCAGTAAAACCACTGCAACTTTGTAAGAATTCTGCTTTGCTCAATAGCACAATATTTGATGAGTTACGGCAGGCAAAGAGCATGTGATCTCTGCAACCTTCACTATTTTTACCTGGATGAAATTAAATTTCTGTCTTTTGAAGGTCTGTAGGGAATGTTTTCATCTTCAATGAATTCCTGGCAGTAGAAAGGTGGCAGGAAATTAGAAAATGACAAAGATGGGGAATGATATGCTACAGAGGTTCCCAACCAGATGCAAACTGGGAACATTTTGGCTGAAGGGTGAAGAGATCAAACGTGTAAGTATTCAGCTATTCAGTTTTACTTCTTTATTATCATAGAGAGTGTGTTAGTAATTTGTACTGTACATGTTTTAGCCAAGGTCTGAAAATCTAAAAATTCTCAGCTTGTTTCTATTTGAACTTTTTGCAATTCTGCATGAAAACAGTCATTCTGAGCTTTGGAAAGTTGAACACATGAGACAGCTGATTTAGGCACAAATTAAAAAAGAACCTCACAATGTGTGCCCTACCCTACCTACACTACATACTTACAGTAACATTCGGAGATGAAAAACTGCAAGCACTTGCAAGTGGTTACTCTAAAGTGGTAATAAAAACAAAATATGCACATTTAATGGGAGACAGACCGCTACCTTCACAGCTCATTATAACCATTCGGTGGATGGTCAGTAATGACACTTGATATGAGAATACACAACATCCTGTTGAGAATAATCCATTACACACCGCAAATGACTTTCAGGTATACCATTTGTCTCTACAACTGGGATTGCAGATGCAGACTTTAAGGGGGAGGGTCAAGAAGTCATTACTATGATAATGCAATGCAAAGACCGGAGGCAAGGAGCCAACAATTGATCTTGAAATTGGCATGCTGTCACCATGACTGGTCTCAACTCCATTGAGATAAACAAATGTGCAGCCTAAAAAAAGAACAATCAATCCTGCATCCTTGGGCTCCAAAGCTGGTAAAATGATTATTTTCCATGACGTTATCAGATTAAAATGTAAGTACCTTAAAAATGCCAGGACTATTCAACCTACAGTGAGGTTTTAAATTTGTAACTGTCAGCGCCAGAGTACTGGGATGAGACAATATCATGATCACTGAAAAATACAAACCATAATGTATTCATTTTATTTAAGGTCAAGTTGGATGGAATTTACAACAGCACACAATAAAAACTGTATTCTTTATTTTATGCATTTTTATGGTTAGTTTGTGGTGATCACAGATATTTTTTTTCTACGATTTGTCTGATTTCACACCGTTTCAAGGTCAGAGTGATGGGGCTGCATCTCGACAGATAGTACACGAATTCAAAATAGACGATAACATCTAAAAAAATGGTTCTTGGATTAGAATGAAGAGTGCCGTGTTCTGGTTTCCCTTCTATGACTATCCATTGCTGTGGCTCTTTGACTTTGGTAATAACAACCCATTCATCGGTTTCTTCTTTGACAAGACCCTTTACAGCTGTCATAAAAGTAATATTTAATCCATCCACCCAACAGTAAAATATTTTTAGAATCCCAGAATTGACCACAAGGATTAGGTTTTACCACTCTTAGCAAACAAGTGCAGGCAAGCATTTAAAGCCCATTTCATTCAAAGGAATATCCAACAAATGCTGTGTACAGAAGACATCAGGGACGATACTGCAGATACATACTGTACATAACATTGCTGAAGCTTATCCAATTAAGACATAACCTTAGCGCACAGTGTGGAGGTCAGTGGAGAAGCGGCTACTGATGGTTCACACAGTGCTGACTTAATCCCTGCATCAGATGTGCTGAATCTTAATGCTCATTGCAACAAAGTTGCATCATGTTGAAGAATAATGTCAGGTCACCGCTGTCTATTAGATTAGATTTAGGTTCTGGATTTCTACATTTGCATAATACAGTTAAAGAATTCAGCCAGTGCTCTTTACCAAATCAGCTGACTCTAATAAGCTTGAATTTTTCCTCATCATTGATAAGGAAATAGTTAAATGGATATGGTTTGAATGCATTATTCCTCTTTTCTGAGGATAAATGATAGAAAAGTGCTTGATAATGAATGATAGCTGTTTGGGAGCTTGGGGATTGCATCCAGCAATCCACGGCTAGAAATAAATCAGGCATAAATATTATATCAACCGAATATGTGCTGTAAAGCATATACTCATTTGTTATGGGAGGATCTGAAATGGTGCAACATTTTGCTTTGATTCTTTCATTTTTTTAAGGCAAAGAAGTAAAAAGAATACAGTGACCCAGATATACAGGTGTTAACAAACAAGTCAAGTTGATGCAAATAACTTTTCTGCTATGAGTTATTTTATTTATAATCGAAAATAACAGAATCACATCTTTAAAGCATGTGCAATGACTATAAAAACAAACAAACATGACAAAGCATATCAAGAGGAAATGTCTAAATCTTTCTTCCAAAAAGGTTGCTGTAATCATTATTTGTATACCGTATACAACACAACCAGTTATTTTAAGTTCTCTTGTTATTCTAATTAAACTGAATCTAATTGCACTCTTGCCTAACCTTTTATTTTTTGTGTTCAACAAACTAAACATGACCCACTGGCAAGTAATACACCGAGTCACTGCTTGAAACATTTCAATTTCTGTTGTCAACTTTTTTCCATTAAGGACTTTGTCTTGATGGAACTTAATCAGAAATTACTGACTTGGGTCAAAACCTGCCACCTTTAGTCATTTAATATGTCTGGGCATTTGACTCATTTATTGCCCGTGGCATGCAAAATTAAGGTAGCTCACAGCAAGGGTTTTGGTAAAAATGGAGATTCATTAAAGTTCATTCTAATGCCTCAAGGGAAATCAACAGTGATAGAGTCAAAGGGCTTTACCGTAATCCAGTCTGCCCAGATATGAGTAATACAATCAGCAGTGCATTATGAGTAATAAAGTGGGGAATATTTAGGCTGCTCAAAGACTTGAGGGGGCAATCATTCAACAGGGAAATGATTCAAATAGACAAAGACCCTCTGTCTCTGAGTCGTCATGCACATCCTGAAGTCCCTAAAGTCAAGCTTCAGTTTTACTCAGGTGACTAAGTTGGATTTTGAAGTAACAACCACTTCACTGCATATATTTATGAATAATTTACCATCAATAATATGAGTCTGTGTAATGGCTTTGATTAGTTAGATATGATCAATGCAACATTCATGCAACTCTAGTATTAATAAAAACGTGTCCTTAAAGCCAACACATCCTTGTGCCTGACAGTGGCAGTTTATTATAGGCATATCTAAGTTTGACGTCCACGTTCATATACTTGTCACAGGCATTAGTCTGAGACACAGACCGCTCCCAATGACTCCACTTTATGCCCAAATAATTAAAGTTTTGGTCATCAAATTCATTTTCCACCCCACGTCCCAAGACCTCAGAGGAATCGTTTCAGAGTGGGGAAATGCAGTATCAGCATTTTAAAGGCAATGCCCCTGATTTATAATGTTTTGTCAAGATTTCACTTGGAAAGAAGCTATAAAGCTTCATTTAGTTTATTCTGCACTGTGCTCAGCACTTATTAAAAGGTTGGCTTTTATTATTATTATTATTAAGAACTTTTGCATTTTGTTATTTTACCAGTGGCAATGATTGAGTTTCATTGTATTAATGTTATTATTGTAAAGGTTTAAATATGGGTTTCATAGATAATTATTAATTTAAGTGAATGGAGTGCTCAGTCTTGTGTATTATTGTGCCTGTCAAGAGGTTTTTGCCTCATTAAGGCTAAGCTATCAGTACCATTGAAAGGGTTTTTCAAGTGGATGCTGCTGTCTTTTATGTGAATTTAGGTTATTCTTTGTCATTCAGGAGTGGATTTAGCTTAGACAGAAGGGACTTATGAACTATTAGTTTGGAAGCCACTTTGGATTTGTGCTTGTTGTTTGTGTTGCTTATAATATGCAAGACATTTCTGTTGCAAAACATAGACCTACTTAACATTCATTCATGTTAGTAAGGTATATATTGCACATAATCCACAGTATAGAATAAACCACTTACAGTTTGGGTGAATGACATTAAGATGTTACAATGCAATGTGGCATTTTTTCTACTTTTACCACCCACCTAAACATTAATCTAGAACAAGTACCCGTACTCATAACAACACTTTCTGATTATAGAGGCTCTCACTACAATGGGCCCACACTATGACAACAGCTTATTAGCAGCTTAAGGAACATGACATAGAGCCCAAGGTACTGGCAGAGCCTCCAAACTCCACAAATCTCAATCCATTAGGGGATTTACAAAAACAAACAAAATCCATGGAAGCCCCTCCCCACAACTCACAGGACCCAGAGGATCTGCTGTGAGAGTATTTTTGCCAGACACCATGGGACATCTCCAGATGCCCCGTGTTGAAGCCAAAGGGTCAGAGTAAAGCAGAAGAGGGGACCAGTACATTATTAGGTAGCTGGTTTTAGTGTTGTTGCTGACTGGTGTAAATCCCAGTACCACCCGTAGAATATGTTTTCTCTGTCATACATCTGTCAAAGAAGAGAGACTTTTCTGTCAGCTGACATCCATAATTATTAAATTGTGACCAACAAAGGTTCTACATCATTCCCTGACAGCAACGTTTGCTGTCATACATCAGTAGTTTCGGTGACTCTTTGATCAGTAAACCACCAATGTTGGTAGGCTTTTTCCCAAAGAAGTGCACAGGCTGCCAAACACATCAAGTCTTTTTATTTTTTTTATTTTTTTATTTATGACTGATTTCCTGGAGGCATGCGGAACTTGCAGACTTTCTTTAAAATCCCACATGGCTGCATAGGATGCCCCGTGCACAGCGGCAGTTTTCTTATAGCTGGGAGTATTATTAGACCGGTATCAAGCTCTGAAAAGCAGCAAATCTTTTATGTTTGCTTCATGTCCTAAATGGATTTCCTAAATGGCTCATATCCTAAAACATCACTACATTAAAACCAATAAATGCAGTATATGCTCTTTCTTTTCTTGGAATTATAAGATTTATCCTGTTTTTCAATTTAAATGTGTATACGCAAAGAGACTGAACTAGCACGTTTCAGTACCATGGATAGAGACAAATGAAGCAACTGCTCAACACTTTCATTCACAAAGACACAGTGAGCAAGAGGGCTTTGAGTGTTTCAGCACCATGGGTGGATACACAGAGAAACTTGGTTTTGAATGTTTCATAAGTGTGGACAGAAACAGAGGAAACAAGACTTGAGTGGTGCCCAAGTCAATTGCTAGATACAGAACACATGCCAGACGGGTTTTATGTTTGTGAGCTTCAGATTGGGGGGAAAAAACCCCCCACTGCAACCCAATGCAAACATGTAGCCCAGATGTAAAACAAAAAAAGTATCAAAGTTATCAGAGATTGCATGTTTAGACTGAAAGGTAAAGACTTCTTATATATGTGAGCATTTTACATATATTGAAATTAAGAGCTTTTAGCCAGTTTGATGCTTAATTTCAATCTTGCTGCGGGCTTGTGGGTTCAAATGAGAACAAAACAGACTAATTCAATTACAGATTGTACTGAACAGGAAAGCGCTCTGAGGTTAAAACACTTCTAAAATCTCCATCAATACATGATCTGAATCTTGATTGCCTGTTTCATATCACAGAGAAGCTGCTGAACAAATAATTCAAGGGAGCCTGGAGGGATTCATTGATGAAACCACAAGACCCTCTGATACGTTGCATTTACTAAATGCTTTATGGAGTGTCTCTGCTTTTGAGCATCCAGGCATTAAAGCCTGACCATATGAAACAAAGCTTGTGCTTCTATTTGTGTTTGCTTGTGCAGCATTTGATTGTTAAGCAACTCTCTGATGACCCCCACCCCCACACGCCTCTATAATTAACCTAAAGATAATTCCTGGTACAAACATCACAGTGGCCCTCATTAGGACTCTGCAGTCCATTAGATGCGACTTTTATGCATTTCATGTTAGTTGCTCTCATTTCTTCCCACAGACAGGTGAAGAACACTATAAATTCCAAATTAAATTAAGTCCATAGGTTCTCATTTGAGCTTGTTTTTCTGTAAATGCCTTGTGCTAGACATGCAGTCTGTCCTTAGTGTAGTATAGCTCTCAACAAGTTGAGAAAATATGCAAATAGATTTTGGTGAAGATAGGTTATAAAGAAAAAAATAAGACTTGGATGAAAGGTTTCTCATTACTTTGCCTGAGTTCCTTACGTATTCACATTTCTCAGATATGTGATTTCTTATCTGCTGTTACCCTATAGCATGCAGCTGTTCACACAGTAGATCACAGCATGATTTAACAGGGTATCCTGAAAATCATTTATGGTATATTACAATACTTTCATGTATACATTTTACATAATGAACATGTTTCCCTAAATGAATGTTAACACGGATATGATCACACTATGATGGCAAAGAGGCAGTTACAGGCTTTGACTCAACAGGCCATGTAATGTGGTTAAAATAACACCGTGGGAAAGATCAACTGGGAGTTCCTTTACATTAGAGCTACATGGGTTTTTTTTTTCTTCTTTTCCACATCAGCGAGCTTCACATTGAATATATTAAGCACACAATGTGTGTTCAAATGTATCTATATGTAGAAATCAGTGGTGCATGGGGTATGATTTAACCACTGCATTACAGAGGGGGTCATTTAAAGGAGCGGCAAGTTACAGTGTGCATGCGTGCACTGCTAAAAGGATGTTTAGACTGACTTAAGCAGTATTATAAAGGCTTTATTCAATGCAGAAATCATCTTGCATGATTTCTGCATTGAATAAAGCCTTTTTTAAAAATATTCGCTCATGAAAATAGTTTCTGTGCAATACATTTGATAAAGTGCTAATTGTCATGAATTTCTGTTCACTCAGCAGTTTGTCTGTTACAGTTTTTCAGTGATTGCTTATAGTTCATTGTGCTGAAAGTGCATGTTTTGTTCGCGAAAGCCATAAAGCTTTGTACGCATTTAAAGTAACCATATATGCTACATTAACTCTGACTGGTGGGAATATGAATACCATCATTTAAGCCTAGCTTTGATTTCACCTACACTTTTGTTCGGCAGGTTTAATCTGCTTTGTGAAAAACGTGACTCAGAGGATCACTGACTGAATCGAGCATGAACACGAGCTCAAGAATTAAACACCCCAGCACAATAATATTTATTAATCTGGTGAAGGTTTGCTGAATGTGCATTCTTTTCTGAAGAATGATCCTGTTTCACAATAACATGTACACTTTACTTCTCAGCCCTTTAGTAAAACTACATATTTCAACGACGCTCGAGGCCACAGAGCATTTCCGCTGCAGTGCCTGGGGACATATTCTTTGCACAAAAGCATATGATTCACTCCTCCCAGTGCAAGGATTTAAGCCAGGGAACCCTTATCTTTTTAATCTTCAGTCTAAACACCCCCCAACCCCTGTCTCGTCTGAGCCATTCAGCTGGGGGGTACTATTAGAATATTTTTGCTCAAAGCACTGAGATATTTCAAGGAAATAACAGCAGGGTACAGTGAAACTTTGACATATGAGTAAGGGTGAGACCACAGCATGGAGCTTCACTCTGAATGCATAGTGGCAGCAAACTTCCCCAGTGCCCCGGTGGCTCTGCGACACATAAACCTAATGCTGAGCTGTTGCAGTGGGAACCCTGGCAGCAGTACATGAGCTGCCAATCATTAAAGAAATGACTGAGTCTGCACGGAAATGGGTATGGAAGAAGTGACACATTTCATTCCTCTGTGTCCTGGTTGCAGCACCTCAGGTGTACTGTGTGCTTTGAAGAATCGATTTGATACAGGAAAATGTTTATATGGTTCATAAGGCATTTACAAAATTACCCCCCCCCCCAAAAAAATCTATATTTCTAAAAATTGTTTATAATCTAATCATTGAGAAATGAAAGCAGCAGCAAAGCCTTGTTACTTAAATGTCAATATAGTAAAATCTCTGTCCAACATCTGTATATTCAGTTGTTAATTTTGTCCTTTTTTGCAAGATCAAGAAAAAAAATATGCATGCCAGCATCAGATATTTCAAAAGGCCAACATGTCTTTTTTTTTTTTTTTTTAGCTAAAATAGTCAGTCAAGGGCTTTGAGAGAAAGGGCTGCTGTTTGTCCATAAAAAGTGCAGCTGCACTTCATGCAAATTTCAAATGGGCAATATAATGGCAGTCTAAAGTTTTTTTTAAACTTCTATAACAAAGATTTTAAGGTTCCACAGCACAAAAAATGACTGCAATATATCTCCAGGGTTTGATAAGGTTGTTGATCATTACCAGTGAGGCAGCCACTACTGAGCCAAGAACTGAGCTTTTCTCACTTTCAAAAATCTCTGTCTGTACTGTTGGAATGACCTCAGCAGTTCTCATATTTTCAGCTGCTCAGTGATGGATGGCAGTGCAGGAGCCACAAGAAATTTTGCTCTAAAGCCAAAAAAAAGCAAATGGAAGATTATTAGACTACTTAGCATTTGATAGATTTCTTCTTCACTTGATGTTTCTGTTACCCCCCTCTAATTAATGTGACTTTAATATTTATGTCAGTTGCAGTTTACCATGATCTGTGCTGTAAAAGCTTTTGACGCTGGTGAAATTCTGGTAGCGGTTGATCAATGACATGCAAGCCTTCATGCCCCTGTCAAGATCCATGCTCATTTTATACTATAGACTAATAATATGAGCCTTGTTTCCTCCTCAACAGTTCACTTGATATAGGATATAGTCACTTATTATAGCTTAATGAGTAAGTAAGTCGAAATGGCAACAACAACCTAGTTGATATTTATCAAAAAAGGGCCAAATAAATCATCAAGGGAAATGTCACATGGAGCTGTAACCTTTTAGAGGGGCTAACCTTTGAGGCTTAGTGACACGATGGAGAATCATTTGGTGGAGGTGGAGTAGTGCTGAGTTGTAATGAGGGCCACTGTGGTATTTGTAGCACGAATTATCTTTAGGTTAATGATTTGGGAGCATCATCTGGTATCTCCTTAGCACACAAGTGCTGCAGAAACAAGGACAAACAAAACCACAAGCTCCAGCATATGCACAGGTTGTAATGCCTAACTGAACGCACAAACGCATGACAGGATTGGTAAATGCAAAGACTATCTTTTGGTTTCATCAGTGAATCCCTCCTCAGTGGATTCTTTTGATCTGCAGTTTCTTCATGATGTGAGGCCACTAGTGACGACTTGGGTCCTGCATTGATGGGAATTTTAGAAGTGTTTAAACCACAAAGCACTTTCCCGCTCACTACAATTTGTAAGTGAATTAGTCTTTCTTTTTTTCTTTGTTTTGAACCCACGAGCACACAGCAAGATAGAAACCTAGCTTCCCACTGGCTGCAAACTCTTGATGCCGATTTAGGTAAACATCACCATAAATGCACATGTAATAATCCACAGAGTCTTTACCTTTTAGGCCAAACACATGACCGTAAACAATTCATCAGTGATATGTTTGGTCATCATCACACATCATTTCTGTAGCCTATGCACTTTGTGCAGCTTTGCCTGCATGATGAAACATCTTGCCCCAGGTTTAAGTCATAAAAGTGAAGCTGCTGGGCCAGAAAACCACATTTTCTGAGTAGGTAATCATGACCATTAATCATGCCGGCACACTTCTCTTTCCCATTGGCCAAAAAGAATAGGTCATGGCTAAAGACTGTACCTCCACACTGGAATACTCAACCCCCTCCTCCCTCATTTCACCTACTCAAGGCCATTTGTGCCACGGTCCCATGAAATACGTGATGGCTGGTTGTCAAAAATAAATAATGAAATATTAAAAGCTATCTATATGAATATCACATCTTTCCTAGCATCCTAACATTTTTCGGTAACTGACAATAGCAGCTAATTTAATGCCCTATGTTAATAGATCTTGCTAAGAGGCTTAGCATATTGATTTTATGTGAGTTTATCTTTCAGCTGTCAGGAGATACCTCTTATGGTAAATCTATTTGGGATTTTTTTTTCTGTTGCACTGAATCCATTTTAAGAGTTAAAAATAGATCTATGGATATTTACCTTATAGACCTTTCTTGAATGTAATTTAGCTGGTTTGCAGAAGTTCCCCTAAATCCTTGAAGCAATGAAAATTAAAGCAAATCGCTCAACTTCAGTAAGATAAAAAGTGTGTTCTTGAGTGAAATCAGTTTTACTACTTTAACAATGCAATGATTTGTTTTTTATGTCAATATCTTGAAATAAGGTAGGCCGCTCATCTAGTTTCAAGAGTCAAATCGATCTGCGAGAGCTCTTTACACAAGTTAAATTGCCTTAGCAGCAAGTGACATTCACTCCTTGTTGAGTAATGTCGCCAGACAAGACAAAGTGACTTGTTAAAATGAGCGGTTTTAACAAGTCACTTTAACAAGTCACACAGT